>NW_023615247.1:0-300000 GCF_013339695.2 Rhipicephalus sanguineus
GCATTTCCGGGTTTCGGAACGCAGCTTCGCAACTGGTATAATTGAAGAACCTTGCTTGCCACTAGGCTGCACCATTCTAACCACTTGGGTTCAAAGAAACAAATTTTCACTAGTAATGTCAAACCACCACTACCATTCATTCCTGAGGCGTCACAATCACTTTCAAGATAACGCTGTCACACTTTAGTTCACCATTATGAAATGTATGTATTATGTAAATTCCATTCACTGTACCCTCCTTGTAACGACCCTCG
This sequence comes from Rhipicephalus sanguineus, assembly GCF_013339695.2. Classification (NCBI taxonomy): domain Eukaryota; kingdom Metazoa; phylum Arthropoda; class Arachnida; order Ixodida; family Ixodidae; genus Rhipicephalus; species Rhipicephalus sanguineus. Next base: position 255 of record NW_023615247.1, read on the forward strand.
CCATAAGCTTAAGAGTATGACTAACTAAATAAATAAATGAATGTATATATATCCAAAAAATACATGCAGCTCAATCATTTGACCACTAAAACCAGCAGAAGTTTCAGTTTATTGCTTCGGTCTTCCTTTCCAACAGCAGCAAAGCTTCCTTATAAAGTAGACTGTTGTTAACTAAGCTCCAGTAAATTCAAGCTCGATCAAAAGTCCTGGCTGGTTCATGCATTTATATGGCACCAAATTTTCATTATATTGATCCCGAAATTAGCCCTCACCAGAGAAACAGAGCTTGGCCGGTGATGCTCCTGTGAACGTAATGGCGATCGTATTAAAAGCTGCACCTGACTTCGTGGCGTATGGGAAACAGTGAATGCACCAGACAAAGGTCGTCTCCTGTCGAAGTAGCCTGTTTTCGACCTGCCCCTGGGATGTTTTAACACGAAAAGGGTGGTCCCATATTGAAAACACCATTTAACAAATTCTTACGCTTTTATTTTCAAGAAAGCCCGGCTGAAAATCCTTTGAGTGATGCAGCGTAACATGAAACCAAAAGAGTATTTGCAATAATATATAGTTAGATCCAGCAGCCTCACCACCATCACAAGATGGCAACCACTGTGGATGGCAACTTGCGCAACACAATCGCCACTTTCACTCTGATTACGAGTGCACTTTCAAATCATAAGTCATCTGTTCAGCAGCTAGCAGCAACAAGTTGCATCACATGTTGTCGACATTATAGATATTTGCATGTACTACAGGGTGAACTAGTAGAGTGGTCAATCTTGTGTGAGCCATCGTCTCGTTTGGCATTGTTGAGTCGGTCGATCAATGCAGGGCATTAAACATGTTATCAAACGTAAAGAGGACAACATATCTTATTTTTCATGGCGACGAAGTGCTGCCTAATACTGAGGACAACCGAAGATAAGGTTCACTGGTTTTGTCCTCTTCTAAATACCTGCATCGAATATGTGGTGTCTTCTCTTTCTTGCTAAGAAAAATGTGTGGGCATTTCATTTATACATAGTTTAGTCATTACAATGTCATTCTAAAGTTCATTTTCTACTTTCGACATATAAAAAATATGTGTGTCTAGGATTCCAAGAAGTGTTGCAATTGGGTGAAATGCTGCCTTATAACTAAGAGGTACACTTTACCGTCTGTGCCGCCACCTGCTTGATTTTACCCGCGCCAGATAATTAGAACAATTTCATCGCTTCCTTCAAGGTTCAATTACCAGGAGCTGCTGCAGTGAAATTGCTGATAAACGTGCTTTGTCATACGGATGTTAAAAATACACAATTTTCCACATACACGAAGAACGGAAGTTAAATACTTTGTAATATTGAGAATTTCATTATATTGAAGTTTGCCACATCAAGGTTTCACTGTAGTAGCTTCTTCGTTGATAATGAAATGGATAAATTATTGATGCATGCATCACCAAATGCTGCTACGTTTTTATTTGCATAACAAAACCCCACGTTCTGCTATTCACTCCTGCTCACAACATTTCCCCACAGCATTCTTAACTTTGCTACTGTGCTCCTGAAACCTATCACTTGTGCATCTCCTGGTAGCTTTTACCAAGGTCGAGCAAGAGGCTAGTTGGAGCACCATATTTGGTGTCTCCCAGCGCAACGAACAAAAGAACGAAAGGAACACACACGACACTGATTCATCACTGTAAGTGTCTCTGTTGTCTTTGTTTCTTGTGTTGGGAAACAGTGAAGCAGTTTTTACAACGAAGGAATGCGGTACACTGCAGATGCATTCAATGAATTTGTTTTTAAAGTTTTTTTTTTCACACGCGATGTTCTTACACCCCCGTTTTGTTGCACGTATAAAACTTGCTAGAAGCTAAGCTGAAAAAATGAGGTTTAAACTATGTTTTTCCTTCAGCCATCATGGTGATATGTTAACAGAGCCACTTTCAGCTAGAACATTTGAACAAGCAAAGAGATTTGATATATAGAACGTCTGAGCAGAGTATTTCGTACGGCCTGCTCACCTCTGCCAGGGTGCACATGCTGAACACTAAGCTTGGTGTGAACAGACCAGCTCTACCAGACAGCTGGCCAAACAGAGCAGGCTGCTGTTCTGCTAGTTTGCTCGAGAGATGCTTTGCTTCTCTGACACACAATGCCCAAGGAATCGAGATTAGGGTAAGGACTCAGCACCAATAGCGCGTTTGTGAACATCACAACTTGGGTACAGAGCAACCTCGCAGCTTCGCATGGCAATGCACCAATGTTTAGAAGAAGCTAAAAAAAATGCCATCTTTGATGTCATTTGCTGCAAAACTTGTAAAAATTTTAAAAATAAACGGCTTAGACACTGACAAACTTCAATATTCTACACACTCCTTGATGTACATAGTCTCATCCTCTACCACCAGGTGGCAGACTAGACAAAACCTGCCATGAGCGTCTAATCCTCAGCTAAAAAAATTCTTGCCTCGTACAAATGCTCGAGTGGAGCAGGTGTAAGCGAGTGGGGAACAGAAAACATTCGGGTAAAAACGTCTTGTAATTCGTGCACGTTGAATGCATACCCCGTGTAATCAGTGTAGCACTCCTCACCAGTTTTGAGCATTGAAAACAAACAAACATGGCGTGTAGGTCAGTCAGAAGCTATCGTGCCAGCAAATTATGACAGGCCTGCATGGCGAGAAAATGCTCTGAATGTAAAACAGAAGGCTGCACATGCTCCCTTTCGTGGGAGATGCACTTGGCGAGAGAAGTCATAATGCATGCCTACCTAAAAGATGCTACTTGGAATGTCACTGACCATGGCTCATGGATTCACCTCTTCATCCAATGTTAGCACTGAGAATGCAACACGAAGCAAAACAGAAAGAGAAGGAAAAAAAGAAAAGAATCTTGTCACACGAACATGATGTGTTCCTTCCTCATCAGCAGTTGGAAGGACACAGGAGGCTTTGCCCCTTGTAGACCCTAGCCGAGGCAAAAGACGAGAGCGTCCACTCTTGCAGTGAACCGAGCCACTCAGAGGCATGATAACAAGTCCAATAACACGCCATAACATTCCAACCTAATGAACCAGTCTGAAAACTTATTTTGGTAAAGGTCTCCTTAGGTGGTGCCTCCCGACTTTCAGTGTGTAATCTACATTTGCAAAGGTGCTAGGGAGGTGCCCTTAAGATGTTTCACCTTATTTCTGCTATTTTCTTATGTTTACCATTAAACATACACACATTCTGTGACATTATGAGCCGTAGAGGTACAGCTGTGGAAATGGAAACACTAAACCTAATCTGGGAAGTGTAGCTGTCAGTTGTCAAATGCGGCGGCTCTGTGCATTCTAATTTCTGTCGTTACAACAAGGGTAGAAGAACACTTCAGACATCAGACTTCATTTGCAGAGTTGCTGCACGAAATCTAAATGCCTTTAGTATCCTCAACTGGAGACGGCTTGCCAGAAGATGCAGGCTATGAAAAAGATTAGCCTTGCCCGTAATAAATTAACAGCTATACACTGACCACTCTTCGGAATATAACAACGTCACATAGCAGACGGGGGACTTTCAAAACAAGAAATAAATCAAGCATTGCAACTACCACTTCATGCAGCCAAATGTTAAACAGGCAGAAAAAAAAGAAAGCTGTCATCTTTTCATCAAAACATTGCCTTTGGTGACATAGCTTGTTCAACTTGATAGGCTTGCGTGTGAGTAGTACCGACAACAAAAGGGCTCAATTCTTGATGGAATGTGGCTCTCCCACAGTGGCTACCTCGAACAACATTACAGTACTATAGCAAGAGACAGGAAACTCGCATTGTATGCAGTACCAGCATTACTCTGATGCACGGTCTGGCATCCACAGTGACCTACACGATGACTTCACAAAGTAGGGTCAAGATACATCTATAATCACAGAATATTAATAGAGTTGTCACAGAGTTGCCATTCATATTTTCAAATTATGCTGCAAGGCAGCCCTTCACGGGGAAAAAAGAAAGAAATAAAAATACTGACCACAGTGATGATTGAACTGCAGCAGCTCGTCACCAATTGTAAGAAAAAACTCTTTGGTATATTTCAAGGGCATTCTAAATTAAGAGCCTGTCTAGAGAGTCTTCGTGCTTTCGGTGGCAAAGTGCAATGCAAAACGTGATTGGTCAGGTTGTGTGTGACCAATAGCTGCCATTTAATTTTAAATGCAGCCTCCCGTTTCAAGGATTCCCGACCGCTGTCACTGCTTCTCGTGCAACTCTTTCGATGAATGTGTGATGAGAGGTTGTCAAACAAGCAGTGTACCTGGAGTCAACATTTTGATAAGGGTCAGGAATCATTCGAGCATCACACATGCCCATCAGGGACCTCTTCCTAATAAACTGTAATAGGAGAGGTGCGAAAGTGCTGGAGCACCAGAATGTGGCTGGAACACGTTCAGACAACAGCACCCGTTACACTTCTAATCGTTTGCAAGGACGCACCTTGGCGGCACAGTGTTTAGAGACGGCCCCTGTGCCGCCACGCCTTGGCCACGGCTGCGCGCTCGGCCTCCGAGAAGCCCAGGATGGACTGGATGGCGCTCAGGTGTCCCCGGCAGTCGGACCGGTCCGTCAGGAAGTAGAACACGGCATCCTTGAGGAAGCGCAGGGTGTACTCGGCCTGCCGCTCTGTGCTGGGTGCGCCCCGGAAGGATGGCAGTGTTGACGGACTGGGCTGCACTTCCTCGCTTCGCTCAAACTGTGCTGCTTCCTGGCCCTTCCTGAGAGATTGCGAGACGACAACATGGTATAAAACTTTTCTGCCTCATTGCCGTTGCGAAATGCACTCACATGCATGTCTTTACCATTTTTCTGACATGCGAAAATGGCATATAAATCTCCTTTAAAATAAACATGAATTAGGGTTAGGCTTGTATGAATATCGGTTTTTTTTTTTTGTTCTAAGTGAAGTCAAAGTGAATCGTAATTAGTGTTGGCCGCTGCAGTGGTCTAGTGGTTGTGGTGCTTGGCTGCCAACTCGAAAGTCGCGGGTTCGATCCCGGCCATAGCAGTTGCATTTCGCCTCCATCCTGCTAGAGGCCCATGTACTGTGCGGCTTCAGTGCACGTTAACGCACCCAAGGTGGTCGAAAATATCCAAAGCCCTCCACTATGGCGTTCCTCATAGCCTGAGCCACTTTGGGACATTAAAGCCCATAAAATAATCAACAGACAATTAGTATACAATAATTTCTAGGCTAACCTTAACGAGTAGCAGGCTTTTGAATAGCAGTAGGGTGCTAGTTAGAGGTGGCAAGATATGTTACATGAAATCCAGGTTTGACGGAATCTCGTTTGGTCAGCAGAAGGCATTGTAAACAAAGGAACAAAACGTTTTGTTTGTTTTTAAGGTATTTTTATTATGGTCGGCATTTCCTTCCTTTTTCACAAGATATGTTACATATTAAAATTTGCGTACTTAGCCCATATAAGTCAACATAACACGCGTTCAAACTTTAAAAAAAAATTATTATTTTTATTATTAGGGCACAAGTAATGAGCATCCCTGATTGACTTTGAAGTGTGGCTTCATGGCAGTGTAGATTTCCCCCGAGTGAATGGTTTTGCAGCACGGTGGCCCCACACTGCAACGAAATCCCTTTTCCAGGCGGGTTACACGTGGTAAAATAGTACCACTATTTGTTCGTTTAGAATTATATTCGTAAGTACGAATACTATGAATCGGAAAGTGAAATAGAATTATTCCATTCGAAACCAAAGCCGAACATTCACACACCCCTGCTGATATTATCAACTGAACAAATTATCAGTTGCCACAGAAATCAAAGGTTAGGTGGGAAGATATGGAGAAGTGCTGTTTCCGTAAGCGCATGCTCTATAGCATTCACTCAACAAAGATGAACCGTACCGTGAACAGGAGACCCTTTCTTTCAATAAGGTTATGGCTGTTTGCTGCATAATAACTACATAAAAAGTGTGCTTACCTGTACCCATCAGCAGCATGAAGCTACAATGAAAACGGATATTTCTCAGAAAGAAAGCTTCACGACTGAAAAGCTTTTGCTCATCTAGGATGTATCTTTCCCATGCTGCTCTTCTAGTTTTACCGCTGGCTCCATGAAAGTTACTCCTTGTCAGTGTTTGTTCACGGATAGGCAGCACAGCAAGGCATCAGACCATTATAGCAGCTAGAAATGCTTTACAGGAACAGTATTTTTATATTCTAAAGCACTGGCAAAATGCCTGAGATGTGAAATGCTGTGAGGAAGAGTGCATTTATTTCTTTATAATCTTGCAAGCACCTTGAGTGCAATGCATACCGAAAGATGTGAGAAGAACTGTGAAATGACAAGCTAAGAAACTCGTAAAATAAACCTTTGGCTTACAGCTGCCTAAGAAACAGGCCTTGCAGCAGCCAAACTAGCAGGCCTCACCTGTACATCTTGAGGTACATCTCGCTGTGCCAGCGCTCTTGCTTTTCAATTTCGGCCCGTGCCTCAGACAGCTCCCGCTCCAAGTGGCGCAGGCGCTCCTGAGTGCTCTCGTATGCTGGCCGAAGCTCCAGGTACCTGTGGAGAACAGCCAAATGAATGTCTGCCCAGTCAGCGAGCATTCTAAAGGATATGAATCGAAAATATCCAGAAATATTTGTCCGTACATTGGCCATCATCGCCCTCTTGGCATTTTTATCACCCCAGCATACTGAGGAAGCATACTGAGCAGTACTGAGGAAGACATTGATCATCTGCTATGCCGCTGCCCTCGATTTGCCTCCGAAAGACGAACTCTTTCTAATGCGATGCGACGATTGGACTCGGCCGCTCTCCGTGCAGATGCTTCTGGAGCACCGTCCCCATCGCTCGTCGGCCCACAAGGCAGTTAAAGCACTTTTCTGCTTTTTAAGGACTACGGGCCTGTGTGAACGCTTGTGAGCGCTTGTGACTATTTTTACAGTGCCACCGCCACATACGCGTCATGCATTTATGATCAGTTCCTTTTTTTTCGCTCCCCCCCTCTCTCTTCTCTCCATCTTTCTACTCCCCTTCCCTTTCCCCGGCGTAGGGTAGCCAACCGGACTGCTGTCTGGTTAACCTCCCTGCCTTCTCCTTTTCGTATTCCTTCCTTCCAGCATACAAGCTCTGCTAAGCACTGTCACGTTCATCAGAGAAGCCTAATTACCAACAAAATGGAGGAATGGTTTACTTCATCTCCAAACACACCATCAAATCGTGACCACCATGTCATGACGTGTTCGGCCTTCTTCATGCCTACTTTGAACAGGCCATGCATTTGAAAGGCGCTGCAATTAAATACTTGTGGCACCCTTCATAAACTGATGCTTTACACCATAATTATAGAGTTGATAGCAATCTAAAAATGTAAAACTGTAACAGGGTCATGGACATTGCCACATCACAAGATGGTGAATACAGATGTCAATGCATGACAATGATGACAAGCCACTTTCAGTCTGGCTATGAAATCACATTTAAAAGGTAAGAGGGTTTGGTTTGAGGGTGGTTGATTTTGTCATAATACCAAGTGGTACAGCATGAAGCAAAACAGGGGTTCCACATTGTTTCTTTCTCTCCCTGTTGTGCTTTTTTGCAGCAACACTAAAGGGGAAGTCATTTTACTTGTTAATCTAGCGGCAGCAACTCACATCATGTGTACTTGGTGTCCAAAAGAATTAGCACCTCAGTCAAACTAGCAAACTCTAGGCATCAACTACTAGAGGAAAGCAATGTTTAACTAGGCCAGTCCAGCATAGTGGGTATGAGCAGTCTTCAATAAGAAAACAAAACAAAAAATACTGCAAATGAGGTCCATAAAATGTGCTGCTGTACCAACTGTAGTAGTGCAGCAGGTAAGCTGTCGTGCTGCTGAGCCATGGGTTGAATTCCCAGCCACAGTGTTTACATTTTATAAGGGGCAGAGAACACCAGTTTACTTCAACTCAGGTTCATGTTAAAGGATGTCAAGTGGTCAAAATTTCTCCAACGTGGCCCACCATGATTACCCTTGTAATCACATAGTGGTTTTGGTACGTACAACCCCAGAATCAAGTATAAAGTTCAAAGCCATAGGAATCACTGAAGTCAGCGGTGCTTCTCTGTTTTCTCACTCAAAAAATAGACACCACTTGATTTGCACTTGGTTTAGGAGCTTGAATGTCACTTCAAGCTATATTAGTTTACCTCCCACAAAAAGAAAATTGGATGTGCACTCGAACTGTGGTGCGAACATTGCTGAACAAATCAGTAATGTTCACACTCTTCCTTTTTCACTTCGTTTTAAACAACATGTAGGATTAATTGAACAGTTTCATCTTATGATGTTGTTATACACTATACGAGTTACAATGTACATTATAGTACACATCAAGAACTAAATTTTTGTATAAATACCTTTCCGACTTCATTATATCTCTGTAGAATGCAAAATGCTGCTCAACACAATCAACATTTGTATATTATACCAATTTCTGTGATATCTTGCTTATTATTTTTCAATTATGGCTATTTCGATAGTTGTATCTTTCCTTTATTATTTTTTATGGCATCTATCTACATGTTTCTTCTTAAAGGGACACTAAAAGCAAGTAACAATTTATGTCAGGGTGAAAGCTCAATGTATGACAACATCTAAAACGGCAATATTATTAAGAGCAGTGCCCTACTAACCGAGAAATTACGCTAAATGTATCACACGATGTGCGCCACGAGCGGCACATTTTGGAAATGATCCTGATGACGTGAGAGAGTTCGACTACAATTAATCACTCATAATCAAACTAGCTGCAATAAAAAAAGAACCTTCCGTGCATCAAGGGACGTTATAAAATGCTGCTTGTTCGTTTCTGTTTGATTCATGGAAAAAAGAACATCTTTGGCGTTGCCATGGAGAACGTTGCGCGTGGTTCAAAGGTTTCATTTTCGCCGAACTGCGCTTCGCCCGGTGCCCGGCTTGGCTCATGCGGTCGCATCTCAGTGGTAGTTTCGGTATCATGTACTGCCGTGTGAGATTTGCACGCTCGTGAAAGTTGCTAGCTCTGACAGAAAGTTCGACAAAATGCTGCATGCATATGATGTTGCCGGATGCCCGAATGGTGCATGCCGCCAGAGCACGCCGCCACGCAGTAAAGGTGGGCAACGTTGGGCACTGCAACAGCGACGTCAGAAAGATCGCTTTCAGGCGGGTGATTTGAACTGCGCTAATGCGATGTGGACCACTGGAACTGATTTTATTTCAAAATAAGCACTTCCTTGGCACAAAAGTAGCACTACGAGGTTTCTGGACCGCTATTTTAACAATAAACGTCGACTTAATATTTGCCTTTGGTGTCCCTTTAAGAATTTAAAATGTATATGATGTACTAACATAAGTAACTTATTCATTCCCTTAATCCATTTTGACATTATGAAACTGCGAAAACATGTCATATTTATCCTATTATGTCTTTTGTAACATCTGTCCTAGTCCCAGTTGCCTTGTGAAGGGCTCTCAGATTCAAGCTGTGCATAAAGGTGGATTCACACGACAGACCAAGCAGCTCTTTTTGCCAGCGGACCCATCATCATGTGACCCTCTACGTTTGGTTTGGGGAGACCATGGTAGGTCCGTGAGGGTGGACGAGAAATGCTGAAAACATTTTCGCAGCCCATTGCTCCTCGTACCCAGCAGCGGGGGGTGGTATGTCAACAAGATCGTTTGTTTCTCTCCTTTTTCAGCAACCGAGCATGCTGGCGGCTCTTTGAAAACATGCGTGCGGCATCATTGGCAGCTTGAACTAGCCTCGGCCCACGCTCTCTCCCTTTCATTTTGGTCCGCATGCGTGTATGGTGCAAGTGGCCAGGCCACGCTCAGTCCTGTTGTCACATGATTTGGCCGCCCGCCACCTGGTCCGTTATGTCAATCCATCTTAACTTTTAGCTAGTGTACCTCCCCAGAAATTTGGAGGCACAAAGGAACAAGGACAAGAAATGACAGGACTGGTGCACCATTGGCACCAGTCCTGTCATTTCTTGTCCTTGTTCCTTTGTGCCTCCAAATTTTTGTCAGACCATGCACCAACTAGCCCAAGAACGCGTTTTAGTCTACCTCCCCAGAATCTGTTCTCTTCTGGGAAATAAAAAAACGCCAGGCCTGCGCTGAAACCGCAGCACAGTCACAGCGAAAGCTGGAAGAGCGGCGTTTCTAGAGCCCGTTAAGCTCTCTTGGGGCTACAATACAAGTACACTAGAAAGGTACCCACTACGCCACAAATCAAAATTTTTGTGAAGTTGGGAAGCACCCACTAAGCCATTATTCGTCATTCTATGGAGAAGCGAGTCACCAGCTACACGTCTGTAAGGCATTATGTGCACTTTGTTGACGTGACGACTGATGACGATGAAGAATTATGGCTCAGCCCTTTGTAATGGGTTGGAATCTTTAAACGGCCCACCAGTTGTAATTTGCATTGGGTGACGCCCGATCGCTATTTCCCTCTCCCGTCATGCTGTATACATTGACGTGGAAGAGAGACGGGAGGGGGGGGGGGGGCGAAGAACTTTATTGAAACCCCGAGGTAATGGATCATGCGCTTATGGGCTTCCTTGGCAACCAATCAAGTCCACTTGCGAGGAACCCACTACGCTATAAATCATTGTAATCTTACTGAGACCCCGAGGAAGTGGATCATGCGCTTATGGGCTTCCTTGGCAACCAATACAAGTGCACTTGCGAGGAACCCACTACGCCATAAATAATTGTAATTTTTTAGAAGTAGGGCAGCAGGCACTGTGCCGTTTTCGTCTTTCTACAGAGAGCGTTGGTACCTGCTAACGCATGTAAGGGATTATGCGCACTTTGTTGATTCTGCGCCTGATCACGATGAAGAATTATGGCAGAGCCCTTTTGTAATGGGTTGGAAGCATTCAACAACCTGCTCGTTGCGCAATTCGCAATTGTTTGACGCCTGGTTACAGAATTCGCGTTGTGCGACGCTTGGTGCTTATTTTAATCTTCTACCACGCTATATTGCATATGCTAATGTGGTTCCTTCCCGACATAAAGCCTGTATAGGACCTTTTTGCAAAGCAGTTTCAAGCACCGGCATGGCTCAGAGGTTGAATACTGGGCTCCCACGCAGAGGGCCCAGGTTCGAACCTCGTTCCATCCTGGAATTTTTTTCTTATTTAGTTTTTTTTCTTATTTCGAGCGATACTGGTTACGGACACCGGCGGCGGCGGCGGCGGCGGCGGCGGACAACTACGGCTCCAAAAACGGCCGGAGAAATGATCTCATAACAGCTTTCGCTGTAAAATGATCCGATTTGATTTGATCCCAACAAGGCCGAATGAACGGGAGTGCAATCTGTATCACCTTGCACTTCCTCACAAGTGTTGACCTCAATGTTTCAAAAGCCGAGTGCGCCAGTGGTCCGAGAGAAGAAAGGAAATGCACCTGGTGATGCATGTCGACTGGCATGTGGACACGTGCTGCCAGAGCGCATCTGCCTGCCTGGAAGACGGGCCTGGTGGTGGCTCGCATGGCTGTCTCTCCGCAATGCTGTTTTTTCCATCATGCAAGAGGCAGGCATGCCACACAACTAAACAGCTGGATCATGCACAAACACAACAAAACGGCAACACAAATTGCGAGCAAGGCAAGAACACACAAAAAAGCAAACCAAACAGAAAAAGCAAACAGCTCTGTCAATGACCTTGGTCATTCATTAAAGATACTTGAAGCCTGCATCACAAAAGACAGTAAGGCATGCAAACACAAACACTGTTCCTGTTTTTTTTTTTGCTCTCTTCTCCTGTGTCCGTGTTTGCGCGCCTTGCCTTCTCTTTGAAGAATCCTTACCAACTAGCTCAACTTTCTGTATTATTGAATCCTTCTGCACCTTCTCCAATGACTGTGGTATTAGCTAATTGGCAAGGTTGACAAATGGGCTAGTTGGTATGGTTCCATTATTGTTAAAGCAGTGCAAACAATTAGTTTGTGCCGCTTTAACTAGTTTGTGTAGCTGGTAGGTGAGGCAACTAGTTTGCCTAGCTAGTTGGTGAGGCACCTAGTAGGTCAAAACATGACTTTAAAGAAAGAAAAAGCAGCAACGCCGAGTGCACTGAGAATGCAAAAAAATCTAATTAAGCACAGTCATTGCATTACACTATATCTGTGGCTGCACTTCATCCTTTCCCTACCACTAAAGATGTGCTAACGTTTTGTGATAGCATGATGTACTTATTGACTTGAATTAGATACGTTCATAAAATGGACACCGCATCTTAAAACTCATTGCCACCTTACATTGTTGGTCCTTTGAAATACTTTCATTCAATGCACCCAACGAATTAATTAACAAGTTTGGTTTGGATTTTGGTCATTAAGCAAGTGAATTTTGCAGTAGCTTGGAAGTTCCTATACTTGAGGACTAATGCATTTGTAAATTACAGTGGCCAATGTTTTTCTATTAAAAGCAAAAAAAGAACATTTTTTAAAAACTATTTTGTACTTGCCACTGCTTTTTCTCTGTTCAAATTGGGTCGCATTTCATTATCCAGATTGTTCAGTAAAACACTGTGCTATTGCTTGCCATGATAGCAAAAAACAAAAAGAAAACAAAAACAGGAAATCTGCACGTCTGCATCACTCTGGTGTTTGCAGTATTGGAAATATGACATTCACAATGGGTTTCAATTAATCACTATAGTCGGGTACAACTTTAAAAGACAGGAGAGGTCCCGCCCAGATGACTGAAACGCAGCAGCCAATTGCCTCCGCGACTAAAGAAATAGTAGTTCTCCGTCGGCGGGGTAACTGGCCGTCCGGCTCATGACATCACCTGAAGTGCGCGCCTCTTGGTGGAGGCTCGTGTGCATCCGCCTTTGAGGTGGAAACGCCGCTGCCTTCTAAAGTTGTACCCGACTATAGAGTGTAATTTTAATTTGTTTTCCCTTACAAACTAGGCGTGTAACAACGTAAAGTGTTACACTGAGTGATATGGGCAGTGCATAGTATATTTTTCAGTAAAATTTACACATAAACAAAGCAGTGGTAAATTAAAAATCTGTATGGGAAATTTTGAAAAAGAAAACATCATTGAAAATCTTTTTATGGGCTTACGCCTCTTTGCCTCAAAACAGTGTAAGCGAGTGGCTCCAATAGGAAAACAAATGGGTGCAACTGAATAGCATGCTGGCATGCACTGTGTATTTTTTTTTTGCTTGGTGAACAAAAATTGCAAAGTGTCGAGGATGAAATACTACAAGCCGTTGAAGATGAATAAAACTTGTTGCTGGACAAGTTCGTTCATGATACTGAAGGACATAGAATGCACACAACTAGACAAAGAGGGCTGGTTAACACGGAAAAGTGCTGGTAAGCGTGTATTCACACGACGGACGAAATCAGTCTTTTCCGCTATCCCAATCACCAAGCTCATGTTCTGCCAATAGAGGCACTCGCTAAGCCTACAGTTCTCAGAAAACGAGTACAGCGCTCGGAAACAGTACCCAATTGTCATGAATACGTTGCTGGCGAAGCTTGAGAACACAAACCTAAAGCCGACACAATTGTCAGTTTGGGACTAACAGCCCACGCAGTGCGCGACGAAGAGCTTAAAGATTCGAAGCGGGCAGCTCTCGCTTCAGACAGTGCCGCCATATTTTTTTCTTCGGCGCGTCCGTCTACTCGCTTTGTCCGTTGTCTGGATGTGCTTCGCAGCCGGACGGGCGGCGGAACGATCGTCCGCAGAAGAGATTTCCGCGGAGAAGTCCGTCGTGCGGATACACGCTAAACAACAAGCGCTGAATGTTAAAGTTGATGGTTGTGCTGTAACAGAACAGTGAAGCAGTAAATGAAGCTAAACCACATACACTGTGCCAATGCCCTACTTGTAGGGACAGCTGAGTGCCAGCGCTCGTTTATCAACACCTTCACTGCCGGGTTTTTTTGGCCCTACTGCACGCACCATGCAGTTTTGTTTTTTTTCTGCACTTTATGTGGAAATGTTCTGTTAGCAATGCAGTAGGTTGCTATTAAGGACATGTAAACATTTTTATAGGGGATTATCTCAACAGAATAAAAGTAGCACTCAATACAAGCAATAAATCAATTAGAGTAATAATTCATTTTTAATAAATAATTACCAATTAATTGAGAGCCACTGAGACACTAATTATTCATTTCATTCATAGTCTGAATTAGTCAAGAACTCCTGAATTTCTTCTTCTGTCAAATAGCATGCGCACATGGCACGCTGACTCACTATAGCTGCGCTGCTGAGATGCTGCCAAAGAGACACGAGCCGACACTGACTCCCTCTTTTGTCGAAAATTTCACTACAATTATACTTACTGCAGCAGGACTGAAAGTTGGGCTGGTTGGTGATACATAATGGGCAAAAAACAGCGCGCAGATGGACGGGACGAAGATGTTCTGTGTATCTCTTTCTTCCTCCCGTCCGTCTGCGCACTGTTTTTTGCCCATTATACTTACTGGTATGTTCTCTCCATAAAGGGGGGGGGGACACCCACATTATTTTTTATTTACGAGAAATGTATCACAATTGGCAAGGATTGATTTAAAGAGGCAAACCGAGTATACTCGCGCAGGCCTGGCGTTTTTTTTTTCTAAGATTTTTGCGAAGCACGGCTTTTACATGGGACTGAAACATTTCATGTAACAGAAGAATGTGTTGCTGGGCCTGTTGGTAGATACTTAAAGAAACGAAGTAACCCAGCTTCTTGGACACATACACAATAAGAGAAGACGTGTGTCTGTCTTTTCTTCTTGTGCATGCGTAGCTGGGTTACTTCATTTATTTCATATAATTTTTCTTACTAAATGAAGCGAACAGATAGTGAAGTCAAGGAAAGCACAGGGGGCGTTCCTAGTATCTTTTTTCATTTTAAATAGATGAGTAGTAATTATGAAAGTAAAAGGAAAGAAAGTTAATTGAAAAAAATTTTACGTGTCGTTAGCCACGTTAAGGGAAGGAATAGCACTAGCTGGGTTGACTTCCTGTGATGGCAACTCTGGGTGGAATGTACCCCTTCAGCAAGCTTTGAGAAGAAGGATCGCAAACTTTTAGTTTGCCATTAAAGAGACATTATGAAGACAACTCTATATGTGGAGTGTGTACGGAGCAAGCACAACCAAGCGCAAGTCTCATTCCTACAGGTGCATTTGCACTAGACCGACACCACGCCAATTTCCGCCAGCGGACTGATGCAGGAAGTCTGTATTACAGCAGAGCTGTTATGGCTGAGGTTTGCCGTGTGTCGTAGATAGAAAATTATCATCATCATGACATAGCCCACACTCTCTTTGTCCTTTTCTTCGTCGCCTTCCTCTGCCGCTTTGCTACCAGAACACGTGTGCCAATTTGTCTGGCGTGGGTCCAATAACTCCGATGGGTGAAAGACGAAGAGAGAGGAATAAAGAGAGAAAGCAAGAGAAAGAAAGCAAAAGAGAGAAATTGTTGGCGAAAAATTTCTTGGCGAAGCGAGATTCGAGCCCGTGCACCCACGATCTGAAGGCGAGCGTCGTAACCACTTGGCTATCCAGACACGCTAGCAGAGCATAGCATAGTCTTGTATAGTATAGCATAGCAAGGGGTGGGAAAGGGAAGGGAGGGTGAGGAGGGGAGAAGAGAGAGAGAGAAAGACAGACATAGAAATAAAGACAAAGAGAACAAAAGAGAAAAAGAAAGGGAAGAAAGACAGATAAAGAAATAGACACAGATAAAGAGATAAAAAGACACAAACACAAAAAAAAAAGGATGGCAAAAAAAAGAGAGCAAGCACAGCCATGTACAGTATAGTACAGTATATCAATGGGTGGGAAAGAGAGATATGAGAGGCCTAGCCCAGCCAGGACCAGCTCTGTTGTGACCCAGCCTTGCACGACTTAGTGCAAGCTGCGCGAATTTTTTTTTTTTTTACATTCGAATGATGGCAGCAGTCTGGCAGCTGTATGGCAAAGATGCCATCAGCGTCTTGTTGCGCTGGCAGCCAATTCTCTTGTCACACAGGAAGCGTGCACGGCCAATGCCCCACTTGCCTGGGGCTATCGCAGGGGCCTCCATTATCTCCCCCATGATCGCCCCTTCCGAGGTTCGAAGCACTGCACATTTGATTTGGGCAAGGTGTGTTTTTGCTCGGTCCCGGCTCTCACGACAACTTCCCGACAACAAGTACATCATACAGCAAGCAATACCAATGCCGCCCATATGTCGTCCTGTTTGTGTCTCTCTTCTGTGTATGTTTTTTACTAGCGGCAGTATGTCATACAACCCGATAACAAGTCGGGCAATGTGTTTTGATGGTGTTTTTGATCTGCCATCATGTTGCGCTAGAATTACACACTGTCTTTGGAAGCCTTGGTATCGACCTAGTATGGCCAGATAGTATGGCTAGATCATCAGCCACCAGCTCGTCCACAGATCATCTGCACCTGTGTCGTGTCTTCATCGGTGTCATGTCGGTGTAGTGCAAACGTGCCTTTCAGGATCCGGCCAGGTGACTGCTGACACGTCCAAATACATCGGTGCAAGAGAACGCCGAATGAGAAGAGAACAGTGAAGAAAGAGGAGGAGGGCACAATGTGCGTGCCATCACGCAAGCACGGTGAGAAACACACGCCATGTGCCTTACACGCGTGTGGCGTGAGCGCAGTGGAGCGCATGCAGGTGTGGCAGACACCACCGAGCACCACCACGAGAGCGGAGGGAGCAGCACACACTACATGCGGATGCAGCGAGTGACTTCACCCCTTCCTTTACCCTCAACTGAGAGCAGCCTACTGTTGCGCATGTATCTGCACCCCAAACCTAGTCTTCCTAGCTCTATTTGCAACGAACTAAAGACATTCTATGGCCTAACGAGACCCTCAATTAGTCCTACTTAAGTACTATACTACGCAAGGTAAGTATGTTCTTTCCCAGCCCAGCACTTTGGTACTATATACCCACCAAACGTCACTTTCCTATGTTCACTTACTGCAGACCTATAGGCACTCTCTGTGCTTTCAGGGTGCACGTACAAGCGCTACTATGCTTCCTGAGCTCTGCTAGTCTCTGAGTGGAATGCTCTCGTGTGTATATGCAATTGCTTTTTTTTTCTTATTTATTTTATGTCTCTCCATCTGCTCTCTTTCCAATCCCCTCTTCCCCCACCCCAGTGCAGAGTAGCATACCAGATACTATTATCTGGTATGCTACTACCTGCCTTCCTCTTCTCATTCTCTCTCCAGTGTGTAAGTGGCCCTTTTGAGTAGGTTTTAATTAACTATCCACAGGACTATGTAAACATTTCCCTCACTCCTCATGAGCCTATCTATCCTATACAACCATTAACTAGAACAATTACTACCTCTTTATCAGTTTTTTTTTATTAAACCGGCTTTCATAACACCTATTATGGCGTTACTTCAGGGTCACAATAGGTCAACCTCTGCTCTATAACATTATGTCACTAGGAACTAGCACCATACAAATACCTGGTTGCTGGTAAGAATTGAATTTACAACGGTTGCATTACACACACGGTACACTGCCAATTCTGCTATGGTGGCATTCATTTCCCCGTCCACTCTCTTGGGTATTTTTAGGTGTGAAATACATGGGCTTCAGTCCTTACTAGCAAAGAGTTGTTTTGCTGTCCACTTTCATATCCCTTTACTTTCATAATTATTACATTTCAATTTTAAAAAAAGGAACTACAGATAACACCCACTCTGTTTTCCTTAGCTTCGCTGTGTTTTGGCTTCACACAGTTCTGTCTTAGAAAAGAACAAGCCCCTCTATCCATTCCCTTTAATTTGTTCACTCTGTCAACGAGCAGGGAATTTGTACTAATGTTTTGCGATAACCCATCACCACGAAAATAAACGCAATGGCTTTCCTGGTGTACTTACAATGAGGCACGATTACATAATGAGTTTCTGGTGGCACAACTATCACTCAGACACCTCCTGCAAATTAATGATTTATTTAATCAGTGTATGCATGTGCACCGTGCAATTGCAGAAGCGTGTCTTTGCTACCACTTGATAAGCGCACACACTTGATTAGCCAGCAGATTCAAAGATTAGGACATTGCCTACGATGATGACCTAATTAATCCATCTGTGGAGATCCTTGTTATTTTAAAGGAGCCCTTCACCACAGTTTCATTTCATCGTAAACTGACCTTAAGGGAAGGAAAGTATCAAATGAATGAGAGCCAATTGCCATGTTGCTAGAGAGGTGTTCTTCACATTGATAGTGTTCTTTAAAAAAACAAACAAAAAAGAACATCACATTAGAGTATTTGTGGGCCTAGGCATCTCTGTAGTGCTTGGTTATAATGAAATACCTAGTCAGCAGTTAATTCCTCCACACTGCAAATGTGTGCCTCAGGAGAATTTTCTGTTGGTCACATAAAGCTAAAAATAAAAACAGCACAAACGATGGGAGAGTTCCCTTCTGTCCTTAGTGGTGCTGTTTTTAACATCAGTTTAGGAGCTCTCGTGTGTTTAGTTAGTGTGGCCTTCTGCACTGCAATCTTCTCAGATTTCCTAAAGAGGGAGCATTTTCTATCATCATACAATGTAACGAAACAGCACCATAATGCAAAAGCACATGCATTCAAGAGGACATCAAGTAGGCCTCTGATTGCCAGAATACTACATATGCCGGACAATGGAGAGGCCTTGCATGACGCCTTGTTTTGTGCCCACTGCTTCATGTTACGCACAAATCAGCCTGAATGGTGCATCATGGCAGGCATGTTATTGCACGTGCAAAAGTGTCAGGCCCTTTCACATGCAACTGTGATTTGCAAAGGAAAGAATCGTATTTTTACAGCAAGCTTCTATAAGTTGGCTTCAAGATAAGACAGGTTAGTCGCAAAGAAGGAACCACTATTGTTATTGTTCCACGGTAGTGTGTTGATGGTTGTCTACGAAGCGTCGAGGCAGCAACCGAAATTCCACAATAGATGTCCGATGTGGAAACCATGCCGGCAGACGGAGCCCTTTTTTTCAGGCAGAGTAGCATGTCTTTCTTGCACATAGTGCAGTCCTCTCATTTGCGGGCTCTGAGCTTCAACTTATGTTTCCTTTTAATGCTCTATCAACCACATACCATCCAGAAACTCGTTAGATTTTCTCGTAACCAAAATTAGTTACTTGGCAACAGGCAATCGTTGCTAACATGCACTGTGCAGGTACAGTCATGGACAAATGAAACGCAAACAAGAAACTAAGAAGTAAAATAGGTTGTGCAAGCAATAAATCGTGGGCACTATCTCTGACTGCTAATTATGTGCTTTCAAAAGATGGTTTAGACCTCGTATTAAGTATGCAAGCCAAAGATGGATATTGACTGAAGGATAAAAATGGGCTAGAGTGAATACAACAGGCATCTGCAAATCATGAACGGCAGCTTACTGCTGTTCCTAAAGCAAATGTAAAATCCATGCATTTTTTTAGTACTAACATATGAGGGTGAAACTCTGAGGATAACGGGTGAGGAGCATGAAGTGGCCGATGATTCAAATGGAAAATGACCGCCATAACATCAAGAGGTAAGGAGACAGCAGAGTGGGTAAGAGAAACAAGAGGGGTAGGCGATATTCTAGTTGACATTAAGAGAAAAAAATGGGCCACCTAATGCGTTGGACAGATAACCAGTGGTCAGTTAGAGCAACAGAATGAAAACCAAGGGATACAAAATGCTGCCAAGGTGGCCAGGGTACGTTAGGTTTGTGATAAAATTAAGAAATTTGCAGGCATAAAAATAAGGCGTATTTGCACTAGGGGTGCCAAGCCTGAAGGAAGTACAGAGCTGGGCAGCCTTCTTTGTTTCTCTTTATATTTTCTCTTTCTTTCCTCCTCTCCTTCATTTTTCTCCCTTTCCATTTTTTTTCTCTCTTTATTTCTATTTATTTCTGTTTTTCTTCCTATTTTTTCCCTTTGTTTCTCTCTCTACCTATTTCTTACTTGCTTGCTGGTTTTTTTCTATTTTTATACGTGGTTTTGCCTGCATTACGCCAAGCGACTACAGCATAAGAATGCCCGGGCCCCTAAAGTGCTCCGCACTTAAAATGGAATCGGCTCACGTGAGACAGGGACTGGGTAAACTAGGTGAAGGTTACAGCGCACACAAATGGGAAGAGAGCGAAGAAGAGACAAGACAATGTTTTTAGAGCTGTGCCTTGTTTCTCCTTCACTCTATCCCAATCTGTGTGCACTGTAGTAATTCCAAGATGCAATACCAACTAGCCCATCAAGCTGTCCTCGTGAACTGGGAAGGCATCCATCTTTCAGTGGACATAAAAACAGGCTGACGATGATGACAATTAATGCGCTCAACAACTTCACTCTGTTCTCAACCGTGGCAGTGTGACGACGCAGCTACGCACTTGGCATTCAGGTCTCCCAGCATCTGCAACAGGCTTTCGGTGCGCTGCTCGTAACGATGCTTCAGCTGTCGGTACTTGCGGCGCAGCGTCTCCGAAGAATGGCGCCGTTCCTCGGGGAGCGACTCGGTCGAGTCCTCCGAGTCTCCGCTCGCAGCTCTCTCGGGCAACCCTGCAGTGTACGCGATGCAAAGTCGAGTGACGAGACACATCGATTGTTACAGGACCGGGCAAGCTTCACCAGTCTCATAACGGATTTCTGGCAGCGCGTGTGAGGCAGAAAACAAGGAAAACCAATTATTTTTTAAACATCGATTCATGATTAATCATTCTCTGACTTAGCCATTAATCACTATTGATGAGAGTTTTTTGTCGATTAACCAATTAATGAACATTTATGGCAGTGTTTTCCAAAAAGCCTGAAACACAGTCTAAACTCACGTAGGACCTTATTTATTTGTTCGGAGCACCAAAGATGAAAAATGTTTATTTTGTTGAATACTAAATATATAATAGGTGCTACAGTCTAGTGATAGGATAAACATATGATATATTGCCAAACAAGACAGGAATTCAGGGGATGATGAAGATTAGAATAGATCAAGAGTGGTCAAACAAAGAGCTGGAATGTCATGGAACATTGAATGCCACTACAAAATGGCACTTATCATTGCACTGCCTACTTACTATCAAATATACAGTGAGCTCCCATTAAGACGAACTCTGTTAAGACGAATTCTCGCTTATGCCGAACAACAGAGAACCGTTTGTTTGGTTTCCCATAGACTCAATAGAAAAAAATTCACTTAAGACGAACCACCCAACTGTACTCTTCTGTTAAGACGAACTTTCGCGGTGATCGACAACGCTGGCGATTCTGCGAAACGAACACTGCAGTCTTGGTGGGGCATTCAGGCGACCGAGAAAAAGGAAGTTCAGTGGATAAAGCCGGCATCCCCCTCACCACCAGCCTGTGGGTGGGGGAGGTGTGGGCTTTATCAGCAAAGAAAGCAACAAAAATAGTGGGGGATTTACAACTGGGACCCCCAAGCCATTGCATCCTTTTGTATTCCCCCTCTGGTCTTTGGTTTCCCAGCTGGAGTACAAAGGGGAACAGAAGAACACAAGAGCTTGGGGCCCCTCCACCGGGGTCAGAGGGGCAAACGCAAGGGGAGTGAAGGGAAAAAAAATAAAGAAAAAGCGACAACGGGAACAAAAATTGTCTGTGCATTACAAACGAGTACGAAAGCGAAACCCCGTTTGCTGTCAGGGGGGTCAGGTCCATTGTCATCGCCGTCACACAATGGCGGCCGAGCACATTTTGTGGTCAGCTCGCGTTGGTTCGTGTAGAACCTGTGCGCGTTGTATCTGTTCCCAGTGAAGTGCAAATTGTGATGAGCCATTTTGATTATGGAAGTGCACCACAAGGGAAGCCTATTTTGTACACTGAATATAGCTGCGTCGTGTCTTTTTCGTGTGCGCGAGGCTTGTGACCGTGAGTAGAGCAATGGGATATCTTCAGCCGCCCGTAGATCAGGAAAAGTTACTACGGGCCGAAAACGAGAAAATATTCGGACCTCGAAGAAAACCTTGCAGACTTGCTTAAGCAACTCAGCGTATCATGACTTTGTCAAGGCAACAGCACGCGACCGAGGCGTATCCAGAAGTGATCTTAGAGCCAGCAAAACAGGCTCACAGAAGGAAAGGAACTGCCAGGACAATAAATTTACATTATTTGAAGGAAAATTGAGCTTCTCTCTTTCTCTCTCTCTCTTTTTGTAATCGTCAACATAGGAGCGTGCTACAGTTTTATCATTAAAATGTGGTAGCAGTATCTTCATGAAATTTCTCATTTTTGAACCCGCGAAATCAGCTGCTCATACGATTCGTGTAAATACTCTGCTTGAAGGCATAGTTTTTATCCAGATGAGTCAAATAAATGCTTTTTCTTGTCTTTTTGCCCCCATTGTAAGTCTACTCCATTCAGTGTTTTCAAGTAACATCTTTGGATGCACTTGGCATGTTAGCATCTCTTTTTTGGGGGCACTTCTGATAAGCTGAACTCTTGATAAGACGAACAGATGACCGCGGTCCCTTCGAGTTCATCTTAATGGGAGTCTACTGTATATGGAAAATGTAGAGCGGAAAAAGGGCCAAGAGAACAAAACACCCGTTCAGTTACTGTGCTAATCAACCAGGATGTAAAACAATTGGTGTTGCTTTTAAAACAGTGAGTGATACTTATGAGAATCCTAAGCGTGAACTGCCAACACCTTTGAGTTGAACTTGACAGAAACATATATGTCGTGTGCAAAGTGTTTCGCTGCCTTGAAGCAAAGTTCAAATGCCACGAGGGAATGAATGCTCAAGTAAAGCAATATTTAGAGCTGTAAAAGAACAACCAGAAAAGTATGAGACTTGTTTACATTTACAACTTCGGAAAATTTTCAGAAAACTGATCGTAATAAAAACACACTTTCATGTTTAAAAAGACGCACGAAATGTGCTTACAATGTACAGATAACCATATGGCCAGCAAATTCAATAAGAAGAAATATTTTAGTCATGCAAGCAGAGATATTATCGTTGCAACATAAAAGTAACTAAATAATTTCACCAGTTTGAAACATTAAAAAAGATTTACAAGATGTTGCATGTCGTAATATTACGTGACACTATGACACACGAATGTTTTTATAGCACAAAACGTCTGAAAAGCACATTACGCTCCGAAACAACCTGCATATTCTGGGGTTGTATCCCACTCAAATGAAGGATGACCATTCCCACCTTTCGTAACCGTCCAGTAGCGATTGCATTGGTTATTCAATTAAGCTACACAGCACTACGAGATGTTACACAACAATTTGCGAGAAAAAAGGGCTGTGACAGCTAATGGAACACGATGAAAGAGACAGCACAGACAAGAGTGCCCATATGGGAGCATGGCATTTCAAACTGAAGGTCAATGCAGAAGGCATCACAGCCCAAAACTCTTTGTGAGGATCTGGTTTTTCCCATCCACCTATCGGCCCTAAGGGTAGCAGATAAACAATGAAAAGTCACAGTATGTCTCCTCATCACTGACACACGAGACATGCAAGTTCTGTGAAAAGGTTCAAGGTTGACTGTCGTAAGAATCCAGTCAACTCTCCAAGGAAAGTGCAATAAAAGCTGAACTTGAAGGAAATAGTACAACAAAGTGACGAAAAGAGGACTGAAACGTGTCCCTGACTAACAACCTAACCAAGTTTTTATCTCCTCCTGTCAGTGCACAACAAACCAGCCTAATTCCACATTGCCTGTAACGTGTCCTTCAACTCACCAGAGGCTGCCTCTGCCTGTGCTCCACTGCCGTCCTCTTCCTCTAGCACACTCTCGGGGTGCGAGGGCAGCACGTCACTGCTCACACCGCTGTCACCCAGTGAGACACCCTCTGCAGCACGCTCTTCTGCGGCAGAACCCCCGACCGACGAGTCCTGCAGCGAATCATTTGCTTGAGCATGACTCAGTGCCACCTAGAAGATTATCGAGTGCAATGTTCGGATGACTTTTCTAACCGTCGGCCATCATGTGTGGGTCCAACAGACCCATCATATGTATGAAAGTATCAGACGGCCTGGTTCCTATGAGTGCGTGATATACTCTCAACCTTAAAATGTTTCTAGGACTCCTTGTAGGCTGATGCAATTGCAGTCAAACCTTGATATAAAGGACTTCAAGACAATGAAATTCTCCTCGCATGCAGAGCAGCAGAGTGGGAGGGGAGAACAGGCACGCCGCATGGTGCACTAGTTTACGCAGAGTAGTTGGCATTCTGTGCTGCCCGTGCCGTGCAACGGCACCCGATTTGGTTTCTTATTAGTGCTGCTTTTCAGGTGACAAGCACCAGTAAACTTAGAGGTGGTAGTACTAGTAAGCACAATGACTTCTCATTCGTTTTGCAAGAGGTCATGATCGTGCAGGAAACACATGTCACCAACAAGGCTAGTATCTTGCAAGCTGGATTGGTGAATAGAAAGATATATCACCCATTGTATCTGGATATAACTGAGCTCACTTCCCATGATGCCAAAGTAAAAAAAAGGCTCAGTGAAGAAAATAAGTTATCATTGAAAGCAGCTGGAACTAGCATGCGCCTTTTACTACAAACAAGAGTTCTTTTCTGTGAGTACAATGTGTGTTGGCACTTAGTGCTGAAGACCACACAATGCATGTCTTAGAAGCATGGTACAAATCAAATTAATGAAAATTAATGTTTCCCAGACCAACAAGAATACCATTTGAAATGGTGATACAACAGTAGCACAAAGCATTTGCTCTCGGCCACTGGCACTCCTCATCACATAGTGTTACATAGTGCTCAAGGTCATGCAGTGATTAAGACATTCTCTGGTTTTAAATATCACAACCATAATATGATTATGAGGCATGGCGTAGTGGGCCACTCGGATTAATTCTGACCACCTGGTGTTTCGCTAACGTGCACCTAAATTTAAAGGAGCACTGACATCAAATTTCAAAGTCGAGATGTGCCCTTCATTTGATTGCTCGGTAGGCATAGGTCTCCTTGGCCAAATTTGAATGGCGTCCGTCACGCGGAAGTAATTTTATTTCGAGGGCAAACAGCGTACGAAAGCTCAACGGAAGATTGATCACGCTGCGACATCGACACTAGTGCTACGTAACAAGTGTGATACATTCCGACCATACTATCCTGAGTGACGATACGCTAGTAACATGACGTCGACGATCTGAGTGTATTTATTGTGCCGCCGACGCCAGGCAACGCTCTCACCGGCTCTCACTCCCAGCCAGTGGCTCTCCTCGCTGTCCCGATCCGTGCCTGTGATTCATCGTGTCGTATCGACTGATTTGTCGTGTGATCCTCAGCGCGAGTGCGATCAATCGGAGCGACTACGTGCCAGCACATTGGGGAACCGCTACGTAGTATGGACCTGCTCGTCGAGGCGCGGAAAAAGCGGAAAGTGCGTGGCGTTTCATTACACGTACGGTACACGCCAACACGACCACAAGTTATCGAAGTGGAGCAGCCTATAGATAAATATCATCGCTAACAAGTAACACGTATGTAGCGTTATTAGTGAATGTTAGTTCGTCCGTGGACTTCCTTACGCTAGCGTAATACCGGGTTACTGCAGCCGTAACCGTGAGAGGCCAGATAGGTGGGGCCATCTGGTGGCGCAGAATTGTTATTGTAGAAACCTATCGTATTCTATTTGTCCGCTGGTGTGCATTCGCTATGCCGATATTCCATAGACCCCTTTGCGTATACCGGAATGTTGTGCACGCTAAAATTCTCTGATATAGCTAATTGAGACACACCAGCGAGTATGGCCCAAGCGTGCGTCCCCGGGCACCTCCTCGTTGCTGCTTGGAACAGCGTCCATTTTTGAATCGTTTTGCAAAGCGTCGAAGCGAAAATGATTCACGACGTCGCGTATCGCGGTGATTTTAAGTTCCAGAATGCCGTCTTCAACGCTAGTCGACACTTTTGACGGCGACGACGGCGATGCTGGTGACAAGGCATGACTGAACGCGCGCGCCTAGCAGACGAAATGTTAGCTGAGCAGCTGATCCTCACGTCACTCCTTTCTGTACAAGTGGTAAACTGGGGCGCGGTCTGGAATTGACCGCGAGGGAGCACTGCCAGCGCTAAGAATGGCGGCTTGCCGGCCGTTTTGAATCGTGCCAGATACCGGTTATATAAATATAAACAGATAGTTATTCGTCCCTCAGTTGCATTTTCGGCCGCGAATCGCTACTAGGGGGTAGATAACTACTCGTGTATGCAAAAATCTTGACATGCGTAAATTTGATGTCAGTGCTCCTTTAAGTACACGGGTGTTCTTGCATTTTGCCCTTATCAAATCGCAGCCGCCACCACCAGGAGCCGAACTCGCGTCCTCAAGTTAAGCAATGTGACACCTTGCAGCTAAGCTAACATGGGAGGTGTCATGGAGTGATATTCAAGTTTGATGGCACATGTGGCACCATGCTCTTTCATTTAATTAGTAAGCTGATGTGGTTAGCAGTCCCAGAACAAAACAATAACAACAACAATGGAACACTCGCCTGTGAAGTTTGCAGAGACTGTAGCTGTGCTGTAAGTTCACGCAAACGTTCGTCACGCAGGCGGGCTTCTGTGGTGGCTCGTGCCAAGGCGGCACGCAACTGTCGCAGCTCACGGTCCTTGCGTTGCGTGGGTGTCAGGTAAGTGTCGGTGTCCACAGGCCGTTGGCAGTGTAGCACTGAACGGCAACTGCCTCGCCGGTGACACGACACTGCAGTCTCCACTGGAGCTGCACATACATTCAAGGGGGTCTTCTAAAGGACCTTACTGCTAGCACCTGTGGCAGCCATGGACAAACCATTTTTAATGATCAAAGAGGTAACTTTATCAAGCGCATTCCCCTCTGGCAATGTAGCGTTTACAATTGATGGGCATCAAGAGAAGGCAATTGAGGATGGCAAAGAGTGGCATAATGTTTGTTTGGATCCATGATACTAGCAATACTAAATGGCAAGTGATTCCATTCATTGTGAGTGTTATACTAATAAATATGGCTGAACAGGTATCAGCCTTGCAGCATGCATGATGAAGGATAGTGCAGTGGACCTGCGGGAGAGACCCACCTGCCTGCTGCGAGGAAGCTGGTTGGGCAGTGGCCGAGCCACAGGACACCAGGCTGGCCGTGCTTCCCACCGAGTCCCCATCGGCGGACGGGCAGCACCCGTTGGGATGCCGCTCCCCCCGAACTCGCACGGAGGCACTGCGCCTCAGAAGGCTCGGGATGCGGCTGCGGCCGTCAGCCTCCATCACCAACCGACCGAGTCAAGAAGGTGTACTGGAATAGGGCAGTCCGAGAATGTCCTGCAGAGGTAGAGCACACCAGTGTACTGTGGTGTCATCTATCGCTGCAGCCTGGAGTAATATTTAGCAAATGGAAATATTAGCTAAACTACAAATTTGGTATAGGATGTAGAAGAGTACAGGACCAGTGCTAAGTGCTGTGTCTGCTCTTCTGTGTCCCGTACCAAATTTGCACTCTGCAGTTTAGCACTGTGAACCAAATGGCCCAGCAACAAATTCTGTTATAGAAATACTAGGATGAACATTCACTGCAGAGGCACACATGTTCATGAAGAACTTGCCAATTATTCTCTGCTGTTCCTTCAGCCATATTCACAGTTTTTTTGTGCATGGTGGATACTGCAGTCAAGAAACCGAACTTTTTTTTCTGCGTAGTGGTTCCTACCATTCAACATCCCTTCGCAGAGTCAAATGTACAAACAAAGCTGGCAGCATCAATCATACAGCCTAATTTTTTTTGTTCTTAGCAAAACCTGCAAACAGCTCTTCTGGTTGATACAGTTTAATGAATGCTTGTGCATCCTACTTTATACAGCTAGTGCCAGGCTCTTCCGGACTGTCTCCTCCTCGAGTGTTTCTTTGTATTCGCCTGGTGTGCCACCAATGGCGGCGCTGTGAATGAAATTGGCCAAAGTGCGTTGGCGGGCTAGTTGGTTGTTCATGCTAAGTTTCTACAGCGCAACTGGACGCGGACAGAGAGGAACACTAAAACACACATACAGCGCTGACTTTCAACTGGAATGTTCCAGTTGAAACCAGTTGAAAGTCAGCGCTGTGTGTATGTTTGCATGTTCCTCTCCATCCGTGTCCAGTCGCGCTGTAGAAAGTTAGCTGCGAACGGCGCTTCGGTGACGCAAAGGTGGGGATTTGGCATTTGTCGTCTGCTAGGCTGTGGCTAGAACAGCAGAATTTTCTTTATAGTTCGGACATCGCATGGTGTTCCCCGACTACTAGATGTATTTTCTTGTAATGATAGTTCTTTAAATGGCTGCTAGCGTTACAGGAGGTTAAGAAACATTAACATATTTAACGTATCTTCTATATACACAGAGCCATCGCGGTCAGGATCATGCCACCACACTCGAGGCATCACTCACGGCGCTGGATGGCGTTGAAATAGCTTACGTGAAAGCGCAAACGTCCCGCCAAGCAAGTTAAATAGAGTCTGCACTGCTTTGGAAGTGAAGCGCGATCAATTTTACGGCTTATTCGCAAAAGTTAGCATTATGTAAACAGACTTGAACGAAAGTTCACACTCCACTCCCAAGTGTAGTCACGTACAAAAAACGTTTGCCAACAAAATAAAATTGATAACTTCATTGACCAGCGGGTTATTGCGGACAACTAGCGTACATTGGACAAGTTGGCTGCACATTAAAACTTGTCACACGTACTATCGGCTCTGAATAAAATGCCAGCAGTGGTGCGCATGGTGTAGTTCGCACCCTTATGATTAGAGATAGATGCGCTCTTGCAGTTTGCCGCTCGTGAGCCAGATTCATGCTTTCGATTGCACAGTGCTGCTATTTTGAGTCATTTTGAGTGCGCCACAGCTAGGACAGTCGCGAAAAGAAATTGTCGCCTACATGCAGATGTACAGTCGTGCTCAATATGACTTGCAACACGGGAGCACGTGGCCTCATGAGTTTAATAATTGCGCATAGCTTAAACTTGATGCATTTCTGTAACTTAATATTATTGTCTTATTTGGGAACATCCCCCAGTGAGAGAACAGCGTTTAGTTGTAGAAATAAGGGCTGGTGGAAGGAATGTGAAATCTTTAACTCGTGTGGCCACATGCTCCCGTGTTGCAAGTCATATTGGGTACGACTGTACACATTGATGGCTAGCAGACGACACCAGGAGCAATCGACACTGAACATGCTCCTGACGGCAACTCCACTCGATTTCGCTGGCCATTTTGCTTGAACATTCAGTACAAACTGCTTTATGAACTTGCCCACTAATGTTTCAATATCTCGAGCAGGACAGACTGGCCGGTAGCGTTGAGCAGCCTTCACGTAGCGCACGCGCGAAGAGCGGCACCCGAGTCCCCTCTGACGTCACAAGCAAGAGGGCGCCACTCAAAGATCTCGAGGCGAATAGGTAGCTTGAAAACATCATGATAAAATAGGCACCTATGCGTAAAGAATGAGCAGAGAAGCGTTTGTTTGCTTTCTGAGTTTGAAACAATAAGAGGACAATCAAGGATGCTAATCTGCAATTTGCATCCTCGTGAAAGCACAGACAATGAAGAAGCAGCTTGTCAAGGACACTTACTCGTCCTCATTACAGAACGTCGAGACAATAGTGCTCTTTGACAAATTGGTTTTGGTTTCCTGCATGAAATTAGCTGGACTTCATTAATCAGTAAAAATTAGGAGCATTGCCCATTCACCAATACTTAAGCAGATATGGGTACCCCGTATAAAGAAACTCAAGTCTTTTATTCGGTTGGAGTCCTTCCCTGTTCTGGTTTAAAAGTTAACTAGCCTACATTTGTTAATTACTGCTCAAATTCTCCCCCCAACTCATTTTAAATGCATGCCGCTGTGATCTAAAGCAGTCCTGTAAAAAATGCGGAAATATGTGGTCTCACTCACATTTTTCTCAGTAAAAACAGCGACATGAATGTATATCCGCATGGAAAATTCAACCATCATGAATACTAAAAGGTTCTTGATTTTACAGAAATAAGCAAATGTAATTGAATGGAGCATCTCACTGATCTCCACTAGGAGGAGCTGGATGGCGCATCGAGCACGCGGGCGTGAAGCCACCGGAAGCCGCCGTTTTTGTCCCGGAAGAGAGCTTTTCTCTTCTTTTTTAAAGAAATACCTGCCTGTAGCGCAGTAAACTGTACGAATCGACCGGAAAAGTCGTCAGGGAAGACATTTCACGCGTAAGTACCTCAAAGTTGCATTACTTTTTACGCATTTTCTACATTGCAGCACTCCGCCGTATTCGGACGGTGTCGGCACGGCGTCTGTCATCTTTCGTGTAGCGTTCGTCGGCATCTAAAGTGAGGCGTAATCGCAGCGTTTGAAAAAACAAAAAAGAAAAACGATCATAACAACAGCTGCCACCCGAGAATATTTGAATTGCGCGACCGAGACGGACAGAAGACGCCAGCTTCCGGGACAAACAGGGGACCTTCCGGTGGCTTCACAAGCACCCGCCTTGCAGAGCGGGGATGCGCTGTCCAGCCTTTTTAATGGAGGTCAGTGGGAGCATCTAGGCAAGTTCTGCTTGGCTGGGACAGGAAGGGCTGTGGGCAGAACTTATGCTTTTTCTGATGTTGTAACCAACCATAAGTAGTGAGACACACTCTTTTCATCCAGTAAGGTTGAAGTCTGGGTCAGTTGGTACATAACGCTAAAAGAATGAACCACTCATAAGGAAGAAGGATAAAGAAGAGAAGTGGCACACACAACAAATGGACTACTAGCTGTGCTTTATTAACAAATGCCATCTTCCAGAAAAACCAAGAGCGCTGTTCAAACAGAAATATAACAAAAGAAGCTAACCAAGAGACAGTTCATAGTCCAGTTGTTGTGTGTGCCACTTCTCTCTTTTATCCGTCATCCTTTTGACCGGTTCATTATTTTATCTTTCCATCCAAGTTACTTTGAATACGGAAATATTGCAGTAGGCACTCATCCAGAGTGCTTATGCAGTTAATTGCATTTAAAACTCACTTAGTTGCTCCATGAGGATTTTGGCAGATTACTGTTAAGTACCATTGAGGTACCAGTAATATTGGATACTTTTGGTGATACCACATGTAGATAACCACTAGTCAGACATGTTTAATGGGTGACTGGTGTAGTTAATTGACTTGCATAGCTTATTTGGCGCTGGAAAGACAACCCTGTACATGGCTTAGTCTGGTAATGACTAAAATGCCAGTTTGCAATAGGAAGCACAAAAATCGGTTTGTTGCACTGCTGTTATACTTGTCTAGCGGATTTTGCCATCATACAAAAAATGCTATACAAGTTAGACAGGAAGTGAATGAACGCTTGTGGGAGCACACAAACAAAGTGAAAAATGTATCCACTTGCAGTTTTCTAGCGTTTCGTTGGAAAAAACTTGTGCATGCCACCCTCTCCTAGAGGACACCACAGTTGTCGGCAGAAACAAACAGAAATCTAAGATTCTTTCACTTATATGATTGATCACATGAAGGCGAAATGTGTGAATATATAAAAACCCTATCTGACATTCATTACTTATGAAAATGCATTCACTTTGGCAGAACTACCAGTAGTATTGGAGGCAATGTGTCACAGAGAAGGACTTCAAACATATGTGAATGCCATAACCAATATATACAGAGGTTGCACAGCTACTCTGCTCCTCAAGAAATGCAGGAATATCCCGATTGAGGAAGGGGTCTGACGAAGAGATACAATCCCTCCACTGTTATTCACTGTGTGTCTAGAAGAAGTTTTATATATAAACAACTAGATTGGGAAGAAATAGGGATAAATAGGCAAAAATTTTGTTTATTAGTTGTATGTCACACTTGCTCTCGCTAACAATTATATAACGTTGTTTCATAGCTTTATGTAGCATAACATGTATCGTTTTAATGCTTCCACTTATGTGATCTTATACACTGTATAATCCCCCCTTCACACAATACTCCTCCTGGAGCCTGTGGGGATTTTGTGAATAAATGAATAAATAAATAAATAAATAAATAAATAAATAAATAAATAAATATTAACAGAGAATATCTCATAAATTTACGGTTCGCAGATGTCTTCCCCTTCAGCAATGACAGCAATGAATTGCCAAAAAATTATTAAGGACCTAAACTGAGACATTGTTGAGGTAGGTTTTATTTTAATTATTTATTTACAGATACTGTAGGCCCTTCTAGGGACCATGCAGGATTTATAGAAGGAATACAAACAGCAAATAAAGTTAGATGCATTGAATTGCTTGGCGTAGTTGTAGAAGGAATCAACAGAAAGACACGGCAATGCACTCTACATAAATTGTTGCTGATACAAGAGAATATCATTTAAATTGAAGTATATTCCAATATTAGACTCCAACTTCAAGGATAAGTAATATTTCCAGTACACTGAGCAAATGAATCCAATGAGACAGAGTTCACTGGTTCTTCAGATAACGTAATCCAATAAAAAACTGTGCGAAGAAATAAGCAGAACTCGTGGACATTAATGTGGCTGACTGGTTGCCTAATAGTTTTATTGCCCTTGGTCCTACGCTACTCAAGTTTTTGTAGCTTGGCCTTATTGCACATGTTCAAGATGAGGATGCTGAAAACAAAAATAGTACTACATGTTACAACAAAAGAGTGAGAGTTTGCGGTAGACACACCGGATCCTAGAGTCTGTAGAAGTGTACGTATATCTATGTCAAACACGAACAGGTGAGCCTACTCATGTAAAGGAAATTCACCGAAGAACAAGGATGGGCTGGTGCGGATGCGGTAGACATTCTCAACTCATGACTGGTAACTTACCACTGTCACTAAAGTGGAAATCGGAATGCGTACAACCATTGCTGTTTGCCAGTTCTAACAAATGTGGTAGAAACGTGGAGAATAACAATGAAACTCAAGAAGTTAAGAACCACCAAGCGAACATGTAATGGAACGAAAAATGATAGAAGTCAAACTAAAAGATAAACAGCAGAGTGGATCAGAGAATGAACAGGGCTAGTTGATATTAAGAGGAGAAATGAACCTGGCTACGTCACGTAAATGAAAGCCAGATAACCGATGGTACGTTAGGGCAGCAGAATGGATACCAAGAGTTCGGAACTGCAGCAGAGGACGGCAAAGGGTTACGTGCAGTGATAAAATTAAGAATTTTAGAGGCATAAGATGGAACAAGCTCACGCAGGACAGGGTGGGTCGGAGGTCAATGGGAGAGCCCTTTGTCCTGCAGAGGACATAAGATAGGCTGACGGATGATGATGATGACCAAGTTATAAACTGAGCACATCCTACCCGCTGCTGACCTATGCATAATCGAACCTTCAGTACCACCGTCTCCTAAAGAAATCAATTAATGCTCTGAGAAATGACTTCATATGAAATGTATTATTGGGATTTCTCTTTGTTCTTGGTGTGGTATAACTATTCAAATCGGTCGCTGCAGTGGCTCAGTGGTGCTCGTCTGCTGACCCGAAAGACTTGGGTTTGTTCGTGACCGTGGTGGTCGCATTTCAATGGGGATGAAATGACAGAGACCCCTGTACTGTTCGATTTCAGGGCACGTTAAAGAACCCCAGCTGGTCGCAATTATCCGGAGCCCTCCACTACGGCATCTCTCATAGCCTGAGTCACTTTGGGACTCCACAAACCAACCAAACTTTAAAATTGCTTCGATGATGTCATGTGGCGAAAAGCTCCGCTACTGCTGTGAATGCGGCTTGCATGCGTATTTTGTTGTTGATAGCTAGCGCTTGTGTTTCGTCATTTCTTTTGCATCTCTAGCTGTGCTGAGTTCCAAGCTGTCATCAGACTACTAGTGTCTCCCAACTGGGGAAAGAAAAAAAAAAGCATCAAACCTTTGTAGCTGCTCCATGCACCTTCACTTGTCCTGTGTACGTGTATATCGCAAGATGGGTATTACACTAATGAAAATCAACCAATCATTGTTAACTATGAATCTCTTCTCTCTGACCCCGGAGTCAGAGCTACACCTCTATCGTCTCCACCCAACATGCCGAAAGTCTCCAACGTGTCATTAGTAAAGGTCAGCTTCCCATTTTCACAAGGGGGGTTGAACACCAAGCTGTGTGAACACTAAGAATGGCACACAAAATAAAAACCCGACATTTTTGTAATCAATATTGTGATTTGTGATCATTCTTGTGATCAATACATGAAATAAATGTTCGTAATTGGGTCATTCCGGCAGTGCATACGACATGTCTAGAATGAAATGGGCTAGCAGGTAATGTGGACCGGAGGAGAAGGGGGGCACACACTCAGCCTTTCCCTCCCTTTCACTTCACCCCTGTCATCCTTCTAGCATATCAACCTTGCCCCTTCTCTCTTGTTTCACAACTTGTTCCTTTTTGTTCTCGTCAACTCCTTTCAGTAACACCTGCACGGCACTTAAAGGTTATGTGAATGAAATGGCATATGGAGAACTTTTTGTGTTTCGGTGCTGCGTGAAGCCTTATTATTACTTGCTCAAAGATGCTTATCACACCACAACGACTGCTACTGCCACCCTATAATTCATAGGCTAATTAATTCTCAAGCGTAGGCGACGAACCTAACGAGAGAGACATTTATTGCGAAATAAGTTTATGCGGCGCTCTTGAAGCACGCGAAGTGTTTTGACATATCTAGGTCACAGAAACAGGAAAGAAAAATACGTGTCCAAGGGGACCTCCTCGTCTTTCTTTCTTCCACGAAGGAAACGCTGCAAAGGATGTCATACAAGTGTACTTCAATACTCTACGGAATATCGCGAAAAAAGTTTTATTCGCATCGTGCGCTCGTGGCACTGCATAGCACTGCGGAGTGCCAGAAACGGGCCACGCACGGACCATCAGGCTGGGAAGACGAGCAACTTACACACTGTACACACGTCCGCAAAGCGTAATGTTTAGTATAGGTAACGCTTACGTTCCTGGGCCAATCCTCCCAACTCGCAGAGTCCAGCAAAGCGCACGATGTTGACGCGGAGAGATCGCTGATGCTTGGCCGAAACGCTTGGCTGAAACAGCTGAGAAGTCCGAAACGGAAAGCCGGAAACAAGGAAGCGACTGCTAGGTGGAGCCACCTGGTCAACCTTGCCGCTGGCGTGCTAGGCGGCGCCACGCAAGTTGCGGAGTTGCAGACACCGCTTATAAAATTAATGAAACTCGCATCGACAGGCCCATGCAAGAGTGCCGGCGGTACCGGCGGTAGTCGACCTACTGAACACACACACGAGCTAATACGTTTGATATGCGTGAACGTGTTCTCACCCGTCGTGGCGTTATGACGAACGGACTGTGGCACACTGCGTCGCTGTGAACGCCTAGAGGTAAACAAACCGCTGCGCGGTCATTATGAGTTCTACGGATGAGGAGCTTGACCTGAGCGAGATCGATGTCTTTGCCACAAGAAAGAGAAAGGCCGAGCCCAAGTCGCAAGTGCCGGCATGCGCCACCACAGGCACTCCTGGTACGACGGTTGTTCGCATGGAAGAGGTTGGTTTCGACATTTTGTAGTTTCGTACAGTACAGCGGCTGTTTAATTTCACGTCTTGCAGATCGCACAAGTCGTACTTGAGTTGCACAGGAGTGTTCATCGCTGCATTGCGTGAGTACAGACAAGCAGTACAGGCCCTCTTGTGCTACTTGGAACGACAAATCGAGGAGGCAGCTCATCTTCTTGACGTCGCGCTCCGAACCAAACAAGGCTGCGGGTGCCCGTTTTTTTTTCCTTTTTTTTTAACTGCAATTGCAAGTTAAACCTTTCTGCTGTTATGCACCGCCAAGTCGCAGGTCAGTGAGGTCTATTTAATACAAGTTCTTTAAGCTCGCCTACCTATTTCCCTGTTGCCTCCAAAATACCATTTTGTGCATGACCTGCCTCTTTTTCTCATGCATTCCATTTTAACTAACATTGACTTTCTCTCCACTGAACACTGACTCGCATGACGTGATCTGAATATGGGCGTTTGAACCCATGGACTAGGTCGTGGTTTTAACGATCATTATCTTTGCTTCAAAAGAACATCCAGGATTGATTTTTCTTACGGACAATTTATTTGTTTGTTTGGCACTCCATGGGATTCTCAAAACTTGCACCAAGCATTCTCCCAGAATTAGTTGAAATAGGGTACATACACCTCAAAGTCGGGCCTTGCATATTGAACCCTCGATGCTGCTTCAAGTGCCAGAAATTTGGTCACGTCTCCCACAATTGCTGTGGTAAGGTAACCTGTACGAAGTGTGGCGTCGATGACCACACAGCAAACTACTGCTGTGGCACTGTCCACTGTCAGCTAGCCTACT
The DNA here is from genome assembly GCF_013339695.2 of Rhipicephalus sanguineus. NCBI lineage: Eukaryota > Metazoa > Arthropoda > Arachnida > Ixodida > Ixodidae > Rhipicephalus > Rhipicephalus sanguineus. The sequence continues at coordinate 36,527 of NW_023615247.1, forward strand.
CTTGATGCTGTGAAAGTCTAAAAAAGAAGAGGAAATTATTACTATCAAGGTAAAAAGAAATAACATTTAGAGAAGCATGACAGTTACTCTCACTGTATCATACTTTCATTTGGCAAGAGTTCATGCGGTTGTGCAACAGGGGGCACCACCACAACAGGTGTCAGCCTGCACCATGTGAAGCGAAAGGGCTGGACTGCCATTACCCACATGGTGACAGCAGCCAAGGCTGCCCTGGCCTCCCCAAACTTTCCACTAACATTGGTAACCTCTGCTAGTTTTGGTAACAACCAGTACAGCTTCGACCCTAATGCGGTCACATTGACCTTTAGGCTGGTAAGCGCAGAGGTGTCTTCTTCGGAGGCGAGACATTCACAGAAAACTTCTTGCTCACACAAGCGCATGTCTAGTGCCTCACAAGATGCACTGGACGCTACACCCAGCCTGTCGGCTCAGCCAACGTATAAGGACCAGTGTGATCCTATTGGTCACTCCAGAAAATATAAATTCCACATTACAGGGCCTGGAAAGGGCTCTGTAAGTTAAACAACCTTTTGAACACACAGCACAAACTCATAATCAATACGGATACATAAAACACAGTGGAACACCAGAGGTCTGGTTAAGCGCTAATCAGTTAAATTTAAATGTCACCAAAACTGAGTTCATTACATTCCGTGCCACTAATAAGCCACTTCTTTCATCCCCTCCACTTTTATTTAAGTCGCAGGTATTGGAAGGAGTCTCTCAAGATAAGTTCGTTGGAGTGCAATTACATGAACATTTACGGTGGACACCACACATAGAATTCCTTGTAAGCAACATAGGTACGCTAAAAGATATTGGACCTTGTTACTCAAGCCCTTAAAGCGTCAAGTATACTACTTTTCCTTAATTCATTCTTGTTAGCACTACTGTGTTCTTATTTGGGGAGATACGTTGCCGTCTTATCTAAATAACCTGTATCTCATGCAAAAAAGAGCTGTTCGTTTCATTCGTAACTTATCATACCATGGACACGTATCCTCTTGTTTTTCATGAGAGCATATTCTTTGCATTCGTGAAATATATAGCCAGCGTCTCTCTGAGCTTATATTTACGAAATATACAAATGACCCTTACCAATTTCTTGCTACCTATACTAACAGCATTCGAAACTACAACATCAGGCATTCAATTTTCTGAAACCAAAAACTAGAACTATCTATGGCCAGTGACTGTTAAAACGGCAAATCTCTCATCTGCTAAATATTCATCCACAAGTACTAAGCTCGACAGTGCATTCTTCTTCCACATCATCTTTCAGAAAGAGGTTGAAGATGTACTTCCTTGAGCACGCTTAGTCATACAGAGAAGTGGCTTGAAGCCTTGAATGTACATAGTTATTTCATTTGCCTTATGTGTATGTATAAAAGTGTTATATATGTGACTATTCACGTGGCTATTTATGTACGGGAGTCTGTATATATGTTCCCATATGGAACACCGGTGTCTGCATTACTTTTGCTCTTTTTTATTCCACATGTGCTTTGTAATGAGATGTGTATGTTATTTTATACACTTTTGTTGCCTTGTTTTATTTGTTTATTTTTTTTGTATAAGCTTTCTTTTAGTTCTTCATAATGTTATTGTACTCTTGCATTTCTTTTTTCCAATGCGGTTGCATTGTGTGACGAATGTACCGCATGGTGCTGGAGGCATAGTCAGGTATTGGCAACAGTCGTGTATTGTCAAACAAATAAATAAATGAAATAAAAAAAACCTCTGATGATATCCGAACACTTCTATGGGAATTCAGCCCAATGTTGCTGTGTGTACAGGAGATGCACCTAAATTCTAGATGCATGAACTTCCTCTGTAAAGTGATATCGCATCATCTGCCAGTGTAGACACAGTAGCTGACAGAAGTATAGCGTGTCAGCATTTACAACTACAAACTGCCCTTGAAGCAGTGGCCATTCTATCTGGGCTCTTAAGTAAAGCGATTACCATTTGCTCTCTTTATATACCCCCACATTAGAATCTCCACAAGCAGGAATTCGAGTCTTTAATAGATTAATTATCTTGACCTTGTCTGGTGTTTGGAGATTTCAGAGCATGCAGCAGCCCATGGGACAGTTCTCACTGTCATGCACAAGACCATTTGATTGAGCAGTTTCATTTTTCTTCTAATGTTTATTGAATCTCAATGAACCAACATATTGTCTTGCAATTAGAACCTATTCATCTATAGGTCTTAGCATTGTACTATCTCCAACCCTTTAGCCTCATCTTAAATGGATGTTATTAAAAAGTTTTTATGAGAGCAACCACTTCCCGCTAGTTTTGAGCGCACCAAAATCAAATCAGTGACCTCCACGGGTACTTGATTGGAAGGTTGACTCAGTTGATTTAGAACACTTGGGAATGTTCTTTTATAAAGTGGGCTGCTAGTGCTTTTAAGCATAAATAGGGCCATCAACTACCTACAGCTTTTCTGATTAATGCTGTGTTGTAATATATTCCCGAAACAAGTGGATTGTTTAGTAAGCACTGTGTTCCATGGTAGAATGACAAGTGCCGGAAGGCGTATATTGAAGCAGAAGAAAGCATGGAGCTTTCTCCAGGATTCCCTGACAGCAGATATACAGGTTAATATTGAGCACATCAAATCCCATGCAAGGAAGCCGGCGTGAGGAGAATGGACAGCAAGCTAAGGGAGCCTTAGGAAAACTATATAGTATTGGGATTATGGGTGTCGGTTTCGCCATTGTAATTTTACTTTGGTCGTTGCGTCTGTCATCAAGTGGGCGTACGTGTGTGCTCGTATGTCTGCAATAATAAAGTTCATTTGGCAGGCAGCACTTGTGTCTGTTTTTCCCTTCCACTCTGCTTTCCGTTGATCTGGTGAAGTCAGGGTGAAGTAGCCTTTATTATGAAAATTTTGGTCTCGTATGCACGCTGCCTGCCTTGAGACTATGGTACCAACCTGTTTCTTGGCCACTCATATAAACGTTGCATCCTTACAGTGTATGAGTTTGCTTCTTACAGTGAACCTATGATGTCGCAATGCAGAAGCTGGCCATTGCAAGCCTGGAAGCCAGCAGCCTGCGTCAGAAGAATAAGCGGAGCCGAAGTGAGCAGCGTCGCATGGCTCGCATGAGGAGGCGGCTGCAGCAGGCATCGACTACCGAGGGCAGCAATAGGTGAGGCCCGGCTGTAGCTGGCAATAAATATAACCTGGAGAGGTCACTGCCATCATTCCTTGTTAATGGCAGCATTTAACCCCTCAAAGTACACATCTTCCAGAACATAGAATGTGTCGCAATAAATGAGAATTGCCTGAAAAAACCCACTGGCAACAATTTACAGATCTTCTGTTATCAAAGTAATTCATTTCCATTGGCAAAATGCACATACGTTGGAGTCATGCTGAAAAGGACTTCTTCAGTTTGGTGAAGTAATTTGCAAACTTTTCTAACCTTTGAAGCCAGGTAATGTGTGGAACATAGAATTCAGATATAATTCAATTGAACAAACCTCAATGCCTGAATTTAAAACAACACAAACTTTATGGAAAAACGATATTGCACATGTGTACCAAGAGGTAGTGCTTAATCTTATTTAGTGAGGAGGTGGTTTAAATGAAGAAATTTGTATATTAGATGTGTTCAACTTACAGGAAAGCAACCTTTCTGGAATCGTGCCTGGAAAGCAGTGCAAATACTTGGTATCGCCTGAAGGGACGCTTCAGATGCTGTGCACAGCGACAAGGAATGAGAGCAGGCTAGTTGGTATTCATAATCAGAAAGATTAAATGCTAAAACTGGACACAGTGGACAAAAAAAGCAACAAGAACAAGTGCGGCATGCACTTGTCCTTGTCGCTTTTTTGTCCACTGTGTCTTGTTTTAGTACTGAACCTTCTTGAATATGAAGTCACAAGAGATTTGCTCCGTGAACAAGATCACTCACTGTGTGGAGGTTTACGTACAATAGGTTCAGATATAACAGTTCAACTTTTCAACGAAATGAAAGAACCAATGACAAGAATTGCTAGCAACCAACGAGGAATCTTTATCACAAACAAAAATATGCCTGGTGCTTTTGTGAAGGCAGCCAAAACATTTTAATATAACTTAAGCTAGTAAGTGGTGTCATCATTTACGTAGCATTGTCAGTGCCATTGCGTTGCTGTGTCAACCCTCCCTCAGCATTTTCTCTGAGCTGATCCTCACCTTGCCACCTGAAGGTGAAACGCCCTCCTTAGGGTGCCCACGTCTGATCATGCCACACAGTCGTTTTCATTTCTGTCCTTTGTAGTTATGGTGCAGGTGGAAAGTTGTAGAAAGAAGCGTTCTCGTCTTGTGCATCCCCATTTGACTTAACCCAGCGCAAGTCGACCATGAATGCCCGCCTCATCTGAGTGCAATAAGATGGTTGAAAAAGTCGTTGGACCAGGTATTTCGCTTGAGCCAATGTCTATGAAAGTGCAAAATAAACAGCACCACGAAAGGAGAACACAGGATATGTTGTCATTTCATTTGCGCTTTCGGAAGCTACCAACTAGCCCCATCTCAGTGCTTGCTTTTCAAGTTTTTACGTGTGTCTAGCTGACTCTTGTCCACTCTCACTGAGGTGTGAGGGTAGGCTTGTCTGAAGAGAAGGGCAACTGAAGTCCAAATGGAAAGGAATGTGGGAAAGGGAGAGGAGGTCCTTTGTCCCTTCCTCCAACATGTGTCCTTCTGGGGCAGCTGTTTAAGTACATCGTGAAGTGTTGTACATACGCATAGACAAACACCTGCCAACTCACTCAGTGTTCTACCCTGAGGACTAAGATTTGGAATTGTGATCGCGGCTCTGTTATCACAATCCACCCTTTCCGTTCCCCATCCTTTTATATTTTTGTTGTTTTTCGAGGACTTTGATTTGAGTTATGCTTCTCAGCTCTTCTCCTTTCCCGTTGAAAGTGGAGGGTGGGAAGTGAGTTTTGGCATACATGAAAACATAAAGAAAGCGGCCTCTGCCCTGATGGAGAAAAGCCCCCTTCTTGGCTGCAGTGGCATTTGTTGTTCAATTTCATGATGAAAAACAGTGCATAGATACTTTAATGAAGTGTTGTTCAGTGAGTTATCATGTCGAACCTTCATCTTCTGCTAAACTTCCATCTTGTGTGGTTGCACAAAAGCACCTTAATGTTGAACTCTTGGGTGCCTGCGTTTTGCATTGTCTACCACAAAATCGGCAAATAATGATGTCAAAGTGCCAATATGTTTCACAAGTCATGTACTGAGACAATAAACTTCTCTGGCAACCAGTCACCCTCGGTATCTGAAATTGAGTACAAAATTACACTACTAGAACGTATTACAGCTACTATAAAACATAACGCTTTGTTAAAGTATCTCTAGAGTGTTCACAGTAACTACAGCAACTAGTTATGTACACGCATGACTAATGTGGCCTTCACTTTAGTGTTGACTTTTCAACTTTGAAGTAACTTTGCAGCGGAGCTAGATTTAGTGGGTGCACTGCAGTTTGGAGGATGCTTTCTGAGCAATAAATAATTGGCTTTAAAGAGTTTCCATAAGTGCCACAAACGATTTCTAAAATTTTGCTCTTTTGTTAAAGTGTACATTTCAAAGACGTTACAAGCTGCTTGGTTGCAGTGAACCAAACAGAACTGCAGCCTCACTACTTGTTCTCAGCAACTGCTCAGACACTGTCAATGCATGCTGGCATAACCATATTGCTGCATATATGGGCCGGATGAAGGCTGTGATTGGGAATCAGCATGGACATTCCGTTCAACGATGAAGACGTTGTGTTTCAGTATTGATAAAGCATCTTTATTCATGCTGCTTTTGAATGTTTTTGTCTCTCTCATACCATGCAGTTGTGACTTTTATTGGAAATTACAGTGTTCTGTCTTTTTGGCTTTTTAAAAAATGATGCCATTATTTCTTTCTGTCACTCTGCACAGTGAGGATCAGCAGAAGTGGCAGCAGGTGCGCCCCTTCCTCACCGTAAACGACCACCTTGAGGGTCCAGTACCTCATGGGAGCTGCGGGCCCAAGGTAATTTGCATAATAACCAGCAACTCTTATGTGTTCATTTAGCTTTTGTTCCCTGACGCTCCTTATGAAAATTGTGTGCTGTGTGCAAAACGAGTTAATTGTGGTCGCTACCAGAGTTTGTCAGCCATTGGCTAGAATAGTGAGTAAGACTAAGGCAGATTCTTGGAAGGGAAAATCTTCGTCTGCTTTGCAGTAAGGCAAAATTTTCGCGGTTGATGAAACATTTACCTCATAGTATTTGTGTAAATTGCGTATTTTCGTGGTAGACAATTTGACTCCTAATTCGTGGATTAAACTTGGGGTGAACACAGCTTGAAATCCATTGCTTAACCGCCTGAGCAGGTGACACTAGTCTACAACCTCAAGCATGAGGACCAAACTGAAGCAGATCAGCTCCGCTCTACTGTTGAGGAAATTCCTTTCTTAGAAAATATACTTTAGCAGAAAGGACTGATGGGCTAGTTTGCTTTCCATGGACACTCAAAGAGCGCTAAAAAAGAATGACGAGCACAAAAAGGGGGGAGCAGACAATGGATTGGCGCTACTAACAACTGTTTGAGTCACACTCACTGAGTTTAAATACACATAGAAGATCTTCATTATTCTGTGCTTCAAGACAAGCTTCTAGAGGCAGTTAAGTCCCACATTGAAAAGAACGATGAGTGTGATTTCCAAAATTACGCAGCGGTTTCCACTGACAATTTCATAACTTTGCTCGAATTTTATCGCAGCGTCACACTTATTGTTTTTGACGAGCAACCTTACTTGCAATGACAAAATGTGTGTATTGGAGCATGCGTAGCTCCTGTTTTATGCTATATTTTTTTGTGGGGTATTGATTTTTTTCCTTGCATGCTGCTTTTAATGGGATGTCGGTTTTAAAAGTTTTGAGATATGTAGATGATTTTTTGGCACTTTTAACCAGGCACAGTGATTTTTCTTCGCCTAACATTATGTCAGACATTTTGGATGTTTTTAGTCATGTTGGACGAGGGCTTGTTTTTACGCACGAGATCCCTAACTCTAATGAGTTGCAATTCCATGCACCTCATGTATGCTGGGCGTATTCTCCCTGTGCCAAAAAGAAAGTTGTTGCCTTTTGGCTCGGCCCTCTTTAAGCTCATAAAAAGGGAAATTTCTGTGCAGTGCCTGAAATCTGCTCTCAGAAAGTCGTGCCCGCATCGCGTGCAGGAAAGCCTTGATTGGCAAGTGACCTGCCTTTTGGCGGCAGGCTACCCTTCAGAGGTCATTGTAGCAGTCGCCGAGTCGCTCTTGCAAAGACTCAAATATGGAGCAGAGAGGGTGGGGCCGCAGGCTTGGGATTTGAATAGGAGGCCAGTGGGTCATGCCATACGTGCACACCTTGTCACACGGTTTCAAGAAGGTGGCAAGCAGGCATGAAGCGCCTCTGGTTTTTTCTCTGCCCCTAATAAGCTGCAAAAACATTGTCCTTGAATCTGCGTTGGAAGCAAATGAAGATGCAGCACCAGGCATGCAAACCCTTTCGTTAAATGCTCTGTTGGAGTTGTTTACTCCATTCCCATGTCGTGTGAGAAATTGTACATTGGCCATACCGAAAGATGAATCAATGATTGGCTTAGGGAGCATGCACTAAATGCAGAAAAGAGGACAATTAGGTGCATTTAGTTGTGCACATCTCTGCATGTGGGTGTGAGCAAATTTTCCGTGACACCGAGATACTAGGCAAAAGCCAGAGCTGTTCATCTTGGCTTGCTTTGGCCGCATTATTTTTCAGAAAGAATGATGGTGTGTGTATAAGCGAGGCTGCAATATCCTTGCATGCTTCTGAATATCAATTTCTGCAGGGCTTCTTTTGGCTTGTGCAGCTGTCAGTTGCACCTTATACACTGCTGGTGTCATTGCGTATTCACATTTTTATCATATTTTATTAGTTTTTTTCCAATGCGATGTTGCACATGTGCAACAGCATGACAACGTGACTCAGTGAGTGGGACTCAAATAAACAGTCGTTAGTAGCACCAGCAAGGTCGATAGAAACAGGTCGCGAAGCTTCGGGTGAAAAGCGGTTCAGAACCTTTTGCCAACGACACCAGCGAGGGGAGTTATGCGTGCTGCGATTGAAGCGCAACTATGTTTGGAGGGAACAAACACTAATAGCGAAAAACCACGTTTTATTCAAGGCTGAAGCAATCTTTATGTTTTACAAATGACATTTATTTCCTGAACAATATTATGTAGGTACAATGTGCCAAGAATATATGGCAGTGTTTAATTGTTATGAAAAACCTTTTTCTTTGCGCCCCCTGAAGAGAGGCACATGTCAGTGTTATTCAGTGTAGCCTTTGCAGTGTGTGGAAAGGCGCGCTGGTAAAGTTCGTCTGCGATGACACGCCCCCTCACATGTTCTGGTGTTTCGCACTTGCGTGCGTTCTCTGAAATATTGCCATGAGAACTTGAATTTTGTTGTGCGCGGAGTTGCGAGGTGCGATTCATCGTTGGTGAACGTGTTGATTACGGTGCTCAACAGGCAAAGGGACGACGCGGCTTACATTTTACGCCGAACGCTTTTCTCTGTGCCCGCGGAAACGATGCGGTGTGGAAGGATGCAGTAGCAACACGCGTATGCCTGGTGACTAGGCTTGTGCGAATATTCGGGCACTTCGAATATTCGAACGACTATTACAGTATTCGAATTCACTTCGAAACAAATTTAAATTCTAGGAAATTTCGAAGTATTCGATATGAACGAATAGACATATATAAACCGCATGTAACCGCTTGTAAAGGTGGTTTTACTGCAGTGAAGGTGTGCTATAACATGAATACACCTTTCCAGGAGAAATCTGCACTGTCGCGAAGCCCCACTTCCAAGTTTAAATGAACATACACTAAAACCTCGTTAATTCAAAGTCACTAGGACTGTGAAAAATCTAATTAAGCGGGTTTTCGAATTAACCGAACATACAAAAAGCAGGATGCAAGGAACTTTGAATTACTGGAAGTAATGAGAGCTGGTCGTTTGCTGTTCCTGCTAGTTTGTGGCTACAAGGGTTATGTCTTCCAACAATACCTAGTCCCAATTTTGCCGCTAAACCGGGGGAACGGCGGGCCTCGCTGCTGCCAGCACAAGAAAAAGAAAGAAAGAGGAAAAAAAAATTTCGCCATTTTCCGCTAAAGGGGACCATGAGGCGATGCGAAGCCGGAGCACTTGCACGATCGCGTTCCGTTGGCGTTCGTTGGGCATGCTACCGACCTCGCGTCGTGGAACGCGAAGAGGAACGCTACGCGCGTCGTGTCTTCCCTCTAGCCTGGCCGTTAATTCTCACAGGGCGAGCGGGGAACGCGGTCGACAGGCGCGCGAGGGGGGGGGCAGCATAGGAGAGGAGAGAGAGGGGGAGGGGATGCGCTGGCGCTCATCTCGGCGTTGCGCAGGAGGGAATTTCGGTACGTCGAGCCCGCGTTTCAGAGGAGCGGAGAAGGGGAGGGGGGAAGTGGAGAGGGGAAAAGGGGATAGGTATAGTGGAGAGGACGTGTGTGGGGAGTGTTTGCGCATGCGCAGTAAGGGTGGTCACGCCGCACACCACCACCACCACCACCACCACCGGTTTGAACTCTGCTATAAAATGCTTCGCATCTAAAACGGTCTCGTGGCCAACTGAAATGTGCGCCTGCGGAAAAGACGTGCTTCGCTGCAACACAGTGGTGACACGCGGGCAGCATGTCACCTGCTCCTTGCAGCGTCAGCGCATCATGATGCGACCATCCGCCCATTCTTTCTGGTAAAAAAAGTCACAGTTTCGCCGCAAGGGCGAAGCAATGAATGCGATAGCAAGGAACTAATAGTCTCAGTTGGAACAGCGCTTCTGTTGCAAAGGCGGCCGAAGCAGCGAAGGAAACTAGCGTGCTTCAAGTGTCGATCTGTGACACTTGATAGTTCGCGCTCATCTTCTGTTTGTTCGTTTGGCGGCGTCCTGAGCTCGAGTGACTTCGTACGCGCCGTAACATGAGCGCGGACATCACGGTGAAAGCGTGAAACATTCCTCGACCCCCGCACACGAGGTGACCGCGCGAGCAGAACCAGCGGAAGGGCAAGCTTCTCCCATGCGCAAATATAAGAAGAAGCGAGCAGAGCTCGCCGACTACTTTTAAATGCCCCGTCGGGATCCTAGCGCCACCTCGCTGGTAATGAAGAAACGATTATTATCGCTGCTGTCTCGAGTCCGTCAGCGCTAAAATGGTGTGTAATATAAGGCTCGCCGTTAGCGTCGTGGAGGATCTGTGTTTCGTGGCGTAGTTGGAGCGCCGCTCGCTGCGGATCAGCAAGAGTATCCCGGTCGATTCCGCGCTCTCGGAAGCATTTTTTGAGTTATTTTTCTTTGGGGCCTTTATATATATACATACTTATACATATACGGTGCATGACGGCGGCGACGGCGACGGCGACGGCAAAATCCAGCCGAGACTGTCCATAATTGCTATCGCAATAATAAAGAATTTAATAATGACCAGTGTGATGGATTGCGATGTGTTCTGGTGGAAAAGATGCTCATTGAAGCTTTCGAACTGAGTTTTCGAAGTAGGCGTTGCAGGCAAGTACTCCGCCAGAAGTGCAAATGCGCAAATTGCCGGAACAACCGCCATTCGGAGGTTCGCATACATCGCGAATTCTGTCAGATCACCCTTTATTAATTTCTGTATGTTCCCAGAAAGAATGGGTAAATCATGACGCGCTGACGTTGATAGAAGCATGAGTCATGCTGCCCGCGTGTCACTGCTGTCTTGCAGTGAAGCACGTCTTTTCCGCAGGCGCACATTTCAGCTGATCACGAGACCACATTTTGTTCAGTTTTTACAGCGAAAGCTGTTATGAGATCATTTCAGCGGCCGTTTTTGGCGCCGTAGTTGTCCGCCGCCGGAGTCCGTAACCACTATAGCTCGAAATAAAAAAAACGAAATAAGAAAATATTCCAGGATGGAACAAGGTTCGAACCTGGGCTCTCTACGTGGGAGCCCAGTATTCAACCTCTGAGACATGCCGGTGCTTGAAGCTGCTTTGCAAAAAGGTCCTATACAGGCTTCATGTCGGGAAGGAACCATATTAACATATGCAATATAGCGTGGTAGAAGAGCAAAATAATCACCAAGCGGTCGCACAACGCGAATTCTGTAACCAGGCATCACACAATGCGAATTGCGCAACGAGTAGGTTGTTGAATGCTTCCAACCCATTACAAAGGGCTCCGCCATAATTCTTCATCGCCATCAGGCACAGCATCAACAAAGTGCGCATAATGCCTTACATGCGTTTAGCAGGTACCACGGCTCTCCGTAGAATGACGAAAAATGGCATAGCGCCTGCTTCCCTACTTTTCAAAAAGTACAGTGATTTATAGCGTAGTGGGTGCCTCGCAAGTGCACTGGTATTGGTTGCCGAGGAGGCCCATAAGCGCATGATCCATTTCTTTGGGGTCTCAGTAAAGTTCTTCGCTCCCCCGTCTCTCTCCCACGACAACGTATGTTATACAGCATGACGGGAGAGGGAAATAGCGACCGGGCATCACCCAATGCAAATTACATAACTGGTGGCCCGTGTAAAGCTTCCAACCCATTACAAAGGGCTGAGCCATAATTCTTCATCGTCATCAGTTGTGTCAACAAAGTGCACATAATGCCTTACAGTGGTGTAGCTGGTGTCTCACTTCCCCGCAGAATGATGAATAATGGCTTAGTAGGTGCTTCCCAACTTCACAAAAATTGTTATTTATGGCGTAGTGGGTACCTTGCTAGTGTACTTGTATTAGTAGCCCCAAGAGAGCTTACAACGGACTCTAGAAATGCCGCTCTTCCAGCTTTTGCTGTGACTGTGCTGCGGTTTCAGCGCAGGCATGGTGTTTTTTCTTGTGCTGGCAGCAGCGAGGCTGGGATGCTTCACTTGTCACTCATTAGTACCGCCACATTGCATTGCCTTGTGGCTTCTAAGGGCCATCGTTTTCTGCGGATTTGCGGTTAAATCGGGATCGGGGAATTGGCACATGGCACCCAAAGTTTTCGAATTAACCTCGCTGGTACTCACCACCACTTCAAATTATCCACTCAAATTTACATTGCAAAATACGGGGCCAAAAAAATCCTTCTAATTATGCGGGATTTAGAAATAACAGTTCAAATTAACCCTTTAATGCCTGAATTATGAAAGCGCCGAAGGAAAAAAATTGTTTTTCATTTTTCAGCTTTAAATAGCACCCTTAACTTAAATCAGCAGTTGTGTTATCCAAAATGCAACGTTAATGCATACTTTTAGGTATGTCGCGAATTCGCGACAACTGGCACTTAAGCCAATAGTAGCTCAATATGTTCAATGCAACGCAAGTACGGCATCGCCGCATCAATGAAGCGGATCTCTTCAGGGCGACGTAACTTGGCGTCGTCATTTTTTGGTAAATGCAAGTTTGACATTATTTCCTCCTACCAATCACGTGACATCGTGTCGGCCACCCTGTGTGCCCTAGACTCCGCCGCCTGGTATAGCCGACTTCTTGGGAGCCGACAGAATGACATGAGTGTGACGGCACCGAGAAATAGATCTAGCTCACTACGAGACAGAGCCAGTCCTTTGTTCGGATTTTTCTGCGTCGCAAACAGATTGCTCTGCTGAATGATGTGTGATGTGAAGGTGTCATAAAAATTCCTTGAAATATTCAATATAGGAGCTCGGACAGTGTCACATTGAGATGACCTGTTTTCTAGTGTGGCACTTCCCGCTGTTCTTGACAGTCTTTTTTTTTCAACCGCACTGCATGTTTTGAAGAGGCACTAGCTTGGCTGGTCTACCACATCTTCGTCTTCATCCTCACTGCTCGACGAAGACACTCGTGCTTGTGCATGAGGATCGACATCGTCGTCTTCGCTGTCATTGAGACAAATGTCGTCACTTTTATCTTCAGGTGGCAAGCGCCTGCGAGCTTTTTTCGCCATAAAATGAGCGGAAGCCCATCATGAACGTGTCATACCAGCAGTCATCACTGACTGACTCAAATGCCGGATGTCGCGAATTCGCGACATACCACAGAAGCGAGGATTGCGCAGGAAATAACGTACTTCAAAACAACGTAACATGTCGTGTGCAATCTCTTGTAGGCGTGCATATCGCAAAAATTTTATAGGAGATGGAACTTACGTTCTCGCGCAGAAAACAACGAAGAAGTGAGAGCTGTTGCACGTGCTCCGCGCTCTCCGGCAACTGATACACAACACTGGGTTCCAGCTTGCAATACCTTACATGCAATGGCGCTAGATGTCTCGTGCTGAAAGCTACGTTCGCCGCAAATACGTGACGGCCGCCGGTGAAGGCATCAACGCGTTTCGTCTGTTAATTAATCGGCGTTTTTCGGTATGTCGCGAATTCGCGACAACCGGCAGTAAAGGGTTAATGAGGTTTTACTGCATTACCCTCACATCGATTCATCATTTTTTAAGCTTAAAAGCTTGTTATACCGGCTTATATACTCTAAGTATAGTAAATTTTAAAACCTAACATATTTTACAGGTTATCACTTGCATTCTACCGAAAGCCAAATCCTGCTATTACTCAAAGTTGCATCCACTTCCCTTCGAACCAAAAAGAATGACATATGCATATGCCTTGTTTCAACTTTAAAAATATTGCGCTGGTTAGTTGGGTCATGACAAATATGCTCATTTTTCTTTATAATATGTGATATAAACTATTCGAATTCGCTTCGAAATTCGCTTCGACCAAATCACTATTCACTTCGAATTCGCTTCGGACCTAAAATTTACTATTCGCACAAGCCTACTGGCAACCCATCTCTTCTAGAAAAGACACCGGGGCAACGGTTCGGTGTAGTGTGCTTGCTGGATTTTCGTGGATCAGTATTCCTGCTGCCCCGTTTCCTTCGTGAACATGCAGTGCCTGCTATATTTCCTGTTATCGATGAGCAGATCGCTAAGTTATCTGTCGCACTACAATTACACGTAGGGTAATTTATCAGAACATAAGGCAAAACATAGTGCACGTAGTGTATGCACTTTTTGTACTTATTGCAATACTTGTTTCTCATTGTGTAGGGTGCGAAAAAATTGCGTTATTGTGACCATTGAATAATACGGAAATGTCATCATTTTCGCATGACGAGGCATCATTTCTTCTCGTTGGGACTGAAGCACACAAGCAATGCGCTCTTAAGGACCCTGCGCACGTGCGAAACAAATAGTACCGCTGTAAACATGAGAGGTACGCTGCTGCCTACTTTAGTCACGCTGTGGAAGATGACGCAGAATAAAAGCTCCAAGAATAAGGTTTCGTGGTAAAACCAAGGCGATTTAAAAGGCGGTACACTTAAACACCGCTGTTTAGTCATGAGTCAATGTTATTTTAGCTAGCATCAAGCGCACTCGTCAAGGACTTGCCGGCTCGCCTTAGCGCGTGTCCTTAGTGATCAGGGTCTTAAGAAAACTATTTTGAGGTCAAATTTCACGCTAGTGCCAGCAAGATGACGTCATATTTTTACCGGATATTGTGTCACATCCGCTTTATTTTTTGTTCTGCCGGAAGTGTTCCCTCCTCACACAGATGGCGCTAAGCCCCTTGAGCAGCTGATGAGCAGCCATTTTCTGAACGTATGGGCTTCTATGGAAGCTTGGCTACCAGTCACGTTTACCTTGGCGCCAGTCCAATGTCTGCTCCCCCTTGTTGTGCTTGCATGTTTTTTAGCACTATAATCGTTTAGCCTTTTTGCTTCGAAGAGCTGTATAAATGTAGGCACACTTAAGGGACAGTTTCACGCCTGCAGGTGTACCAAAAACATGAGTTCCTCAGGGTAACTGAGAATAGCTGCAGTCGTACGTGACAGGCTTGGCATTTCCGTGGCCCTGTAATTCTCAGTGGTTATAATTGTGCTGGAACTCGATTTAACTGCACCCCATACCACCCTTGCAAAACAGAAAAGCAGGGTTGTATTCACCATGGGAGGCTTTCAAAGACTAAACTGTAGGCCCTCTTTAGAACTCATTCCTTTGTGGTACAAGAGGCCTGCGCCCACTTTCAGACGGAGCTTGAATCGCTGGTCGAGACAGCCATTGCCGATGGCGACTTTGACAAGGCAGAGATGCTGAGTGACCACTTGGCCAACCGGCAGGTGAGATATGAAGGCGCACCTTTTCAAACATGTTGTTTATTGTTGCACGAATGAGCTCCCTCGGTGTCCTAGAAAATGGGTCACCTTCTTTGGAGTAGGCGTAAGCATATGACATTTTCTTTTTGATGTTATGTCATGATTGTTCTTGTCTTTTTTATATTTTTAAGTGAAGAGGCAGGAAGTGGAGACAGACAGAAAAAAATGGCACATGCACGCACAAACTTAAAACATGCCAACAGTTTGTTGATTGATTGATTGACCGTAATAACATGCGCACTTCAACTGTCATTTTTGGATTGTGTACCACATTATGGGTTTGATCTTATGCAAGCAGCAAGGGTTTCAGTGTCACTATACTTTCTATTGGTGTCTGGCATCAACACAAAGGCCCGCTGCTGAAGCGAAACCTAATTGCAATTGGAGCTATGCACATTTTTATGCTGTGGTGTCACAACAGAAAAATGTGAAAGTAACTGTCAATCACCTCCTGCATCGCATAGAATTAAGATGTTTGCAGTAGTTGCGTGCATATAGTATATATACCAGCAGGCTCACATGTATGTGTGGCAGTCTTTCCATGTGCCCATGCATCTCTGTACACTCACACATAGTAGCATGCACCAGCTACTGAACAGAGTCGGTAATAATGACTTTTGAAATGACTGACAGCCTGCGTGGTCTAATCAACTTATATTGCGTTTAGACTATCACCACAGGGGGCCACACCCAAGGTTTTTGACAAGCCATGGCGGCAAAATAGGCACAATAGCTTTGCTTAACCCGTAATACCACAGTGCATTGGACCTGCAGTTCTTTCGAATTTACGCGTGACGCACCGACACTGTGAAGAAGACTTTGCCAGCGTGGCATCAAACTGTGGTTTCCAGATCCAGGGTTGAACGAAATGAATTTTTTTTCGTTATTGAAATTAGTTTTCTCTACTTCCATGTTATTCGAGTGTTCTTGTGACACGTAATAAAAAGTTCTACAGTATGTTACACTATCTTAACAGCAGGCAAACGCCTGCTTCACACAGTTGGTAATGCATTAGTTAAAGTCCATGTAGAATTTCCTTTGGCAGTTGTCTAGGTCATGCGTAACCACAGAGTTTTATTGTACATTGACTCCTTCCCTAGAACGTTGTTTTCGATGGCATGAGCATGGCGCATTTCATCTGCGCAGCGTTTGTAAGCACCTCGAACGGCCCCGTGCCATGCGCTGTGGGTATTGGGCTTGCTGCATCCCGTCCGTAGTCAAAGCAAGGACGACGGAAGCTTCAAATCACAACAAACAACAACGATTTGTTCAAAACTATGGCTCATACGGAAAAATCGGCCCAGGGACACGAAACAGAGAGACGGAGTCCATGAGCTAGGCAACAGCAATCTGCCAGCGCGGGTGGCAGCGTCTATCCTTCGCGACAGCCAAAGGAACCTCTCCTTATGACAGCGTGCAGGCTGCCCCTTTTAAAGGAGTACTGACACGAATTTTAAAAATTTTCCGATTGTTGCTCTAAATAAAAATACTGGTGTCGAGAAACCTAAAACGAGTATTGTGGTGCCTGGGAATGCATCGTATATATTTTAATTACCGCTACATTAAAAAGACACTTTCAGTTTCGACATCGAGGGGGCGGCTTCTCAGTGACGTTTCATGTCAGTGTGACGTCACGGGGATACAGAAACTCGCGACGTGCTAGAGGCAAATCCGTCATCTGCTCGTGGTGAACATAAACAACGACGAGTGAACTGTTGTCCAGTGACCCTGACAGTGATTACTGCGATTTAGGCGGCATGCAGGACGCAGAACTCGCAAACTCGGGGGAACTGTCTTGCCTCGTCGGGATAATGTCCATTGCAGCGGGGCTGGCTTGCAGACGCTCAGCGGCGAAAACTTCAAAGTCAAATTAAAATATTTTATACGTGTTCTCCGACACCGATGTGTGGACAGCGTTGACACTGCATACAAAGGAAATGAAAAATGTCCCTTTTGCGATGTCTCAAAATCGTGTCAGTACTCCTTTAAGCCACGCAGGTTGGCCACGCACACCACCACTGTGCAGCACGCGGCGCTATTACGCGGACTTCACACAGCGCATCCACGACCTCAGAAGCGCATGTTTGGCATCAAAGTCTGGCTAAATTTGAATTTTCCTGATGTCTACACTCTTCCACGTTGACTTTGCATCTTGTCCAGCAGAGGGCTTTTATTCCACTGCCACGAAATTCTACAAATCCTTCATAGAAAGTGTGCTCTTTCTAGATTTGTTTTGCATCGTGGGTATGACGCCTGAGTGCCATGCCAAGTAGTTGCGACACTCATGTTCGGTGCGTGTGGGCCTGGGTTGGACTCCCGCGACGGAGTGAAAGTGTATTTTGCTTTAATTAGTTGTTCATCTTGATGTCATTATAGTGATGTAGGTCACATTGAGGTCATTAGTGACGTAAGTCACGTCGGTTTTTGTACCACTTCATTCACCTGCCGTGTTTCCCCAATGGGGCCGCGCAACGACACACTTAAGGGTTTCGCCTTAAAGGGGCCCGACAACACTTTTCCAAGTAACGGTCAACTGGCTTCAATAAAAGAGCTTATTGCCTCACGAATCGAGTGCCGCCAAAAGTTTTAGAATGCGTTAAGTACGAGCGGAGTCGCAGGGATTTGTCGCGCACTTCAAGCGCTTTCTCTCTCCTCTCGTACCAGCGAGCGCACTGAAAGCTACGCAGGGAGGGGAATGACGAGGGGGCAAGAGGGTGCTTCCATTCGTCAGCGCGCCTGATGACCTTGAGCACTTGTCTTTTTTTTTTTTTATGCACGATTTACTTTTAATGTGAGCGCTAGGGTGTCTTGATGCCAGTGCCGCCGCAGACACATTAAGTCACCTTAGCGAGTGCGGGCACGTGGCGGCCACGGCAACTATGCAGCTCATGGTGCTCAAATGAGCCAATGGCCGTGAACTTTGGGCTTATGGCGCGGTCATTTGGGTTTATGGCATCATTTGTAGAGAAGAGAGAATGATTTCAACTGACTTTGAGCATTAATTGTTGATTCCAAGCTGCTTGCCACGCTATAATGTTTGGCTCGCGTGTTCTCAGGAGCTTCGACTACCGATCGGCAGCGTTGCCTGACCATGCTTAAAAAGTGTTGCAGGCCGGGGCCTCTTTAAATAAAACACGCGCCACACACGTATCATTACACGGGACGCTGCCGTAGAGGTTGCTGCATGCGGCGCCGTACCCTACTCAGGTTCTCAGAATACACTTCTCGTGGTCCTTGAAAAGGGGTAACCATGCGGTTGCGCTGATGCTGGTCCCTGAGGTACACCTCCTGCGGTCCTAGCACCCATAATTGTTGTGGTGGCAGGTCAGCATCTTGCTTGCTTGCTTGCTTGTACCTCTGTACTGGCTCTTACCCACTACGGGTCCCGGATTGGCCAAGAAGCCGGCGGTTATTGTAAATGAAAAATAAAGGCCTATGCAGGGTAAAAAAAACGTGATTTTTTTTTAAATATGGAAATTTTTGATACACAGTAAAACTTAAAAAGAAAAAAGGGAAAGAAATTAATAGGATTTCTCGAATTATTTAAAATTATTCATAATACATGATTCTTAAGTAGGTTAAATTAATGTTGTTTAATAATGAAATGCTGAATTTAAGCTTGGTTTGGGAAGAGAGCTGATCAATGACCTAGCAAGGTAATCTCCTTGTATCTCCCAAGAATTCGCTGAGGGCCCCGCAGACGTTCCTGTTGCTAAATTCCGATGTAGCAGCCCCAAAGGACAGAATATTCAGAGTACTAAGTGGGATTCGTAATTTTTTTTAACAAAATTTCAAAACACCTTTTCCTTTGATTTTTTGAAATGGCGACATCTTAGTAGGAACACTGTCTTCGTCGTCATCCTCTTCAAGGGCCGGCTCATGTGCCACTCAAGGAGGTTGTAATAAAACTTCTGGGGAAGCGGGTCCCTATACAAGGCTATATGGAAGCGAATGAAGCCGGTGAAAGTGGCCGGCAGCCGTCTTGCGAGGGGTAAGATGGAAAGCTGGGCACGCGCTTCTGCCAAGGTCGTAACTAGGGGGAGGGGGGGTTGAGGGGGTTCTGAGCCCACCCCGAAATTTTTTCATGCTTTAATTTTTCCAGGTGATACTAAAATATTTACACGCCTTCACAGCGACCAGCAGTTGCCAAAGTTAGCTGTTCTACACACAAAGCACTACGAGGTTTCTGGAACGCTATTTCAACAATCAACGTCGACTGACTTAATATTTGCCTTTAGTGTCACTTTAATCTTTCATGAGGCGCCACCTGAGGCTGCCTCAAGAAAGAAGGAAAAAGAACGAGAGAAGGGTTCACAGTATGAACATGAAAAAAGATAGATCAAACCAGAGAAAGTGGGACTGCTATCAAGAATGGTGCACGTAAAAATGTTGCGCAGCGCTCCTCAGCTCCCTCATTTGCACAAGGGCCGGAACATGTTGCTTGAGAATTCAATTTCAACTTTGCTTAGTGACAAAGTTGGAGTGCTTACGCATGCGCCGAATTCTCCCGATGCCATGCTGTAGGCTTCATCTAGTTCTCTCTTTTGCTGTTTTAGCGTGCGAAACAAGACCTTTGTCTGCTCGAACAAGGCCTGGCATCCGCACTCTTTGCAGTGCGAGGCCAAGTTCTCTAGCCCACTAATCTGTTCGCATGCATAGCGGTGCTCTCTCAATCTAGTGTTCAGGCATCTGCCTCTTTGACCAGTGTAGCTATTGTTGCAGGTCAGGGAAATGTGGTAAACCACGCCAACAGAGCACTCGACAAAATTTGTTTGGTGTCTTATTTTGCATTTAGCTTTTTGCGACGTGTTAGCCTCGTCTTGGTTCACTCTCTTGCATAGGCCTTTGAGTTTTATTTGTGCCAAGAACACTACTCCCATATGGCGCTTGGCCGTTAAGCTTGTGGGAAATGTTGTGTATGTACAGAATGAATGCCGGCTGTTTTTTTCCTTTCCCTGCTTTGCTTCCGTGCATGACGAGGCCTCAGCTCTCTCAGGCATTTCTCTGCTATGGAAACAAGAACCTGTGTAGGAAACCCGCTTGAACGCAGTCGTGCACATTGGGCTCAGAGGCTGCCCTCTGGGCAATGGAAGCATGACTTCTTCAAGGTCTGTGTGAAACAGCTTGATGCAATGCCTCTGTTCACTAGCTTTGAGTGGCCCAAATCGAATGACAGCATCGGTTTTTCCCGCCTAGTTTTATAGGACCAGCACGCGTAGGATTCTCCAACCTGAATTTGTAAATCTAGATACTGGAGCTTTCCGCATTTTGGTGTCTCTGATGTGAATTCTAATCCCTTGTGGGCAGTGTGAAAAAGGTCAAGACTCTCGAGACCCTTTTTTTATGCAAGTACAGAAAAACACAACCAGAACAATTAATCTTTCGTGAGGCGCCATCTGAGGCTGCCTGAAGAAAGAAGGAAAAAGAACGAGGGAAAGGGTGAAAGTATGAACATGAAACAGCAACTTGCCCCAACTAGCCCAAAGGAGTGCTTTATTGAACCACAACATGACGTCACCGGTGACGTAGGTCATGGTTCTCGTACCATTTCATTCGCATGCCGTATTTCGCTCATGGGGCCACTAAACAAGGCACTTAAAGCTTTTGCCTTAATAAATTTAGACTTTTGTTGGTGTCATTGGTCAGATCATTAAATTACACACTTCTTTTGGGAGGAGGGGGGGGGGCGAATTTTTCAAAATCATGCGTTGCGGAACAGTGTTCAGAGCATGCGATGAAGCGGAACAGTGTTCTTTGCAACAGTGGCTCGGAGGAAAGGATGCACATGAATGCTCTCCTCGCTTCCTGCATGCCAGTGGAAGATGGCATGTGAGAAGCCTGGCGCTTCAAATCGTGCACTACTCTGTGCAGCCTATAGTCCACGTTCTGCTCTGCTCGTGCCGCAGAAGCGGCAGTGCTAAATACGACAACCTCTGATCTTCCAAGCGGTCATGATCGGGCAGAAGACAGACGTTGCCAACAAGGATAATATCTTGGAAGCAATCTGCATCGGTGAAAAAAAAAAGGGATGTCACCTCTCGTATATCGCTGAGCTCGCTCCCCCTGATGCCAACGTCGAAAGAATCTCAGTGAAAAAAAGGACAAATTCTCATTGAAAGCAGTCGGAATGGAGCTGCTGGCAGTTAACTGCTGTATTGCTACCAATGGGACAAAGTTATGCACTCTATTTGGTTTTGGTGATTAAACCAACTTACGAGGATTTGTTAAACTAGTGAATAGTGGTGAATGAAATTCGCAACTCCACAATAGATTTCGCTGAATCTACGGGCCATGACGGTACTGGCATAATGCCCGCAAACAATGTCGCAAATTAACTCTTTGACACGCTATGTACACAATTGTGTACACCACTTGTTTTTGTTAGTTCTATCGACTAGTGGCTAAGAAAGAGCCAGATAGACTGAATTTTGGATGAATTGAACCTCCTGCATTATAAATTTGTCTTCATTTAACTTCATTTTGCAGTGTACTGTTGCATATGGTTACTTTGCTGAAGGCACTACTACGAGTCGTTCGACGTGCCGCTTCCCGCGAGCCACGTCTAAAGTATAATTCTTCTTTGCTCAAAATTGACATAACCGAAAACGATTTCGCACTAAAATTCTTACCTGAGTCAATTATATTTATGCAAAAACAAGGCGTGAATGACTTCAGAATAAATATATATTTAGTTACAATTTAATTGGGAATAATTAGTATAACACACATAAATTAGCATATTATGACATTATTTTTGTTGCAATAGAATATCGAGTGCCTTGAAGTAATGTTGTATGGATTTGACGCATTTACAGACAGTTCTTCATAGGCGGCGTCTGAAAGGGTCAAAAACAAAACATATCATGACCACTGTTAACAAGCGTTGACTTAATTAAGCTGTGTATGGTGTTGGCTATTCTCTCTTATAACAATGCAATAGATGTTGCATATGTACTGCTATGACTCTGGAACTTATAATTTGGCATTCCTTGACCCTGCTGAGTCTTATGATATCCTCATCACTGACGTGTAGGATGCACATGTCTAGGAAAGTGATGTCTGCGCTCGAAAGTGAGTGCTGATGTTACGTCAGACTATAAACTACACTTTAGTCATTATGGCATAGTCGACATGCCTAGAAAGCCTGCGTAATGCACACAACTCAATTGGCACTTGGCAATTGGCAATTCGACCCTCCTCGTAACGATTGGTCCAAAGCTAATAAATGAGGCAAAGGCAGCTTCTCGCTGACTGCTTCGCATAACATCGATTACCATGGTGCGTGGGACCTGCCGGAATTTCCTTTAAAGCATGAAATGCTTTTAGCTGCCGTTGTGGGTGGCCTTCGAGTGACCTCGAGCCAAAATGCCAGCGCCGTTATCCGGGCACTTCAAACAAGGTATCCGGGGATCTCAATGAGAACATACGAACATTCATACGAGATCACGGCATCGTCAACGAGACATCCGGGCAATGAGCCCGAAAGTTTAAAAAAATGCGGTCTTCACCCCTTTACAGGACCGCATTTTTTTTTGTTTTTATATCTCGTAAACAAATGGTTTCTCCCATATGACCTCTTACCACATTCATGGTTTTACTTTTTTTTCCATGAACAGACTGAATGGTCACCCCTCTCTTTACAATTATGACTGTGTTACAATTGAGAAAACACAGTACAGTGGAACGTCGTTATTGTGAAGTAGCATCTGGACAGTAAATTGTTTCGTCATATCCGATATTCGTTGTAAATGTAGATTAAGAATTGGCTATTGCAAATCGGATGACTGGCTGGGGCAAGGACGCAGTACACCGCCCTTCGTCGTCTCATGAGCGTCTCAAGTTATCCCGTTCTATGCATATGGTTGTACAGCCAGTCAAATGCGTTTTTTTCCCCGCTGGATGATGAAACATTTCCGCAACTTTTATTGCAATAGCAATTATATAGATACTGTCAGCGGGTTTTTGCTGTCGCCGTTATGTTCCATATATATATAAGCCACAAATAAAAATAATTATGAAGAAAAATTTTCTGACGCGCGCCACCGGGATTCGAACCTGCGGCCCCTCGCTCCACAGCGCGCTATTAGACAGCTGGGCCATATAGTACACGTCATCCAGCATACTAACAGTGAGCTATTTATATACACCATTTACCGTTGGTGGCACGCAGAGCTCGGAGGTGCTTCAGCGTGTTCACTATCACCCGCGAGATGGCGCGAAGGGCGCGCTTTGAAGGTCGTCGCGGCGCTCGGGTTTCGCAGGAGTTGGGATGCGCGCGTCCGACCTGTACTATGCCCTACAGGGCGTGGTCGCCCATGCTCGGGCACTTATCTCGTGAGGGAGAAGATTTGTAGGTCTTGTGTGTTCACCTCAAAGCTTGCGTTGAAGCTATAGGCCGCACGAAGGTAACTTCGCTCGCTGCAGTGGCCGCGTTTGCGAAAGGAGTGAGCTGCTAACTAGAAGAGCCAAAGTATAGGGCTAGTTAGTTGGTTGCAGTGGTGTAGCCAGGGGGTGGCACACCGGGCCCGTGCCCCTCCCCCCATTTTTTTGCCGTGGGATAGAGAGCACAAAATGGCGCTCGACCACACTCACCTGCCCCCCTTCCCCGAAGCAAATTTCTGCCTACGCTACTGGTTGGTTGTGCATATAGTCGACACTTGCAGCGCGCTGCTCAAGTGCAAAGTAACGACTGTGACAGTTAGTTAGCGCTCGCGCTCGTCCTGTGTATACCTATGCGTTCTTCTCGAGCGCTTCTCCTTGTGTTTGAGCAGAGTGCTGCAAGTGTCGAGCTGTGACAGTTGTTAGTTTGCGCTCGTCCAGTGTGTGTTCTTTACGTGCATCCTTTGTGCTTGAGCGGCACGCTGCAAGTTTCGAGCTGCTTGCCGTCCCTTGGGTGACATTCCAATTTGTTGCTATCACATTCATTGCTTCGCCTTTGCGATGATGACTTTTTTCGAACTATTTAAAAAATGCGGTCGAGAATTGTCTTTCAATACTTATTTTGCTTTTTTATTTTACCTTTGCGCGAACCGAATATTTCTTCGTTACATTCCTGATGCAGCGCTAAAAGACAGAGACTAAGAAGGAACATTCACACAGGACGAACGCTGACTCGCAACTGAAAAATTTATTTGAGAAGATCATCCAAGAAAAACAAGAAGAACAAGATAGACAAGTGAAAAACCGTGTGCAAAAGCAAAAAAAATATAAAAAGTAGGGGTAATCTAGTCACTAACATAAGCATTACTTCACAGAACATGTGCTCAGCAGAAAAGAAAACTCCTTTTCCGTCGGTGACAATGATGCCTGACTGATGCATGCGTCACCCATTCTTTTGATATGGAAGGCTATCACCTCTCGAGTGACCTTGCATTTGTGTGACGACAAGACTTTCGTATCTGGAAACACTGGAGAACAACCACACGTGTAACAGTGCGACGCGAGATGCGAAGCATCCGATTTCTTCAGCAACTGGTTATGCTCCTTTGAACGTACAGGTCGGTGCACTGTTAGAGGGAACACGCGAGCGCGTGGCTGACGCTCCGCGCAGCGCCATGCACTGCAAGTGGTGAAAACCAAGCGCATGCGCAAACAAACGAAGAGGCGGTACGTACCTCGCGTCGTCTGCTACTGAAACGCCCCTTCATTGCTCGCGCATGGCCGCGCTGTTACGGCTCTGCCGTGCATTTGTGCAATCGCCCATCAACAGCTGTGCAATTGCACGGCAAGGACGCAGCAGCGCGGGCACTTGGAAGGAGTGGTGAGCCGCGCAAAAAGTTTGAATGACGCATTCCTAATTGTAGCATGACATGAAAAATGGAGATCACAACATTTATTTAAGCTTTTTAGGAAGCAACAAAAAACACACAAACAAGACAAAATACATTCGCACTGATGGCCGTGTAGCGCTTCAAGTCACCGTTAACTTGCACCACAGCCCTCATTATTCAGGGAAGAAAGAGTGCAGAAAATTTCAAGGAACAGAAGGCGAAGAAAGTACAACAGCGCTATCCGCCTCGTGCGCTGCTGCTTTGAGTTGTACCGGTGGCGCCACCAACGGCGAACGGTGGCGAAAGGTGGGTACGCGCGGCTCATAGAAGCCGTGGACAAAGCCTGGCAAAGCATCCGTTACTCGCCGTTTGTCTATTCATTTTTCATTCTGGTTTGATATTTGTACTGCCGACGCTGCTCCACTAGACAACCATGCCGTTTGTTACGTCAATTGTTCTATATTATTTGTTTTAAAATGACAGGCCCGTTTTTTATGCGT
Organism: Rhipicephalus sanguineus; assembly: GCF_013339695.2. Taxonomy (NCBI): domain Eukaryota; kingdom Metazoa; phylum Arthropoda; class Arachnida; order Ixodida; family Ixodidae; genus Rhipicephalus; species Rhipicephalus sanguineus. The sequence goes on from NW_023615247.1 coordinate 62,025, forward strand.
GCGCGCGATGCACTGCGTACGTTTCTTACGTGCATGTGTCCAAGTTGTTTGCGTGATCTGTTAACACAGATGAAACAGTACAAAACAGCATTCTTGTTTTATTGAACACCCCGAACAGTACAACAACAATGACTATTACTGCTGTATGCCTGCTTAAGAAACGCACAAAAGACACGCGTTTTTATCTTCGCCCAACACTCGTAGCACTCAACTAGGCCAAGAAAACTGAAATCTAACTTGCTGAACGTTTTAACAGCCGTCACACAGCTGCATAATAATGCGTGAAAGTACTTTAGCAAATGACCAACAGACATTCACACAGCGTATTTTTTTTTGTTCACAGACCGTGTTAACATATGGGAAAGTTCTAACTGCATTGCAATCACATATTTCGGAATATCTAATCACTTTCACCATTGAAGCCACAATCCTCTAACGCATGCGCTTTAAATTGAGCATGGCATTACTCAGACTTATATAGGAAATGCGCACGCGTGGCATTACTCAGACTTATGTAGGAAATGCCCACGCGTGTAATGTATCTCGTATGCTAGATCCTCCTTTGGTATGTGCAGCTCAACATAAAATGCGATTCTAGAAGTAATGTTCGTGGAGTAGCGAGCATATAGAAGGGCAACTACTTACAGCTTCACTTACCTTTGCAAGAACAGTATTCCAATTGCAATTCAATATTAACCGACGCAACAACGATAACAACACACTTGTTGCACACAGGCGTATCAGGTTGACGCGCGAGGCCAAGCGTGGTATTTTAAGTGTAGCACAATCGTGCGCGTACAGTACGCTAGAATATTCTGGCACAATGTTGTGAAGCTTGCAGTCGCTTCAGCGGTTCCCACGATGTAGCATCAGTTGACGTCCTCGCGTCATCAAACTGCTGCGACGCCGAGAACTACACACACAGCTGAATTGGAAAAACGCGGTCTTGCAGGAAGCCATCTTGTCCAGCAACCAACACAAAAGTACACAACTGAGGCGTCTGAAACATTGCCGTTGATGAAATGGCTGCTGAACGAAATCAGGGTTCATCGTCCGACGTGTGGCCACCGCCTTACACAATATTAACGTTGCAACGTTCAAGGAAGACGCGACGAAAGCGACGAGCCCAGCCGGCCTTGTCGGGTGCGCTGTCCACTACACAGTCACAGTGCACAGCGCGCGCTCTCACGGCCACCGAAAGAAATAAAAGAAAGTGGAGAGAGGAGTTAGCTTGGAGCATGGCCAGTCGGTGGAAGAAAGAGGAGGTGTTGCATTGTCGGTGTGGCGTTATGTCAAGAGATGGCGCTAGTTTGTTTTTGCGCAACGGAATCGCCAACTTCATTCAAAATGCATGGGATCCTATGGGGGGTTGGGAGAGGGTACAACCGCCTTAGCCGAGCGGTGGCGCCACCATACCGATGCACGAGGCGGATACAGGACAAGATACAGCGCTGCCGTCGTACTTTCTTCGTCTTGTGTTCCGTCAAATGTTTTACACTGTTTCTTCCTCTGTTGCAACCATGAACCAACTAGCCCAGGCCTGAAACCGAGCAAACCTATCCTTGGGTGTGGGGATTTATCAGTAGGAATTCATTCAAACTTTTCGCATGCCTCTTGACGTGCGGTTTCAGTAGCAGACGACGCGCGGCATGTGCCGCCTCTGAGTCGTTTTGCACATGCGCTTTGTTTTCGCCGCTTCCTGTGCATGGCGCTGCGCGGAGCATGTGCCACGCGCTCGCGTGTTCCCTCTAACAGTGGGCCGACCTGTACATTTAAACATCTGCCTGTTTGCCCCACGTAAGAATTCCCGCAAGTGAGTGGGATCTGGTAGACGACCCCACACTTACACGGCCAAACGTAGACTTTACATGGTTCGTTCCACAGCCTTCACTTAACACGCTACTGTGCTCTATTTTTCTCCTAACGGGAGGACAGATTCCGGAAAAATTTATTTGGAGCAGAGAACACTGTCTTAACCCTGTACCTATTGCCTACAATACTAAGACCATGGGATAGCTTGTGTACATAAGGTAACACTGTTACCTTTTCGTTGGAATGGTTCAGACCCTTTACCCATCCCGATAGCCTCTCACTGCAACTAGACAGCACACTGTCAGGGTAACCCGCTTGTTGAAGTCTCTGGATCTGTGTTAAGAAACTACGCTCCATGCCATGTTCGCAAGACTTTGCCAAAGCAGACTTCAGGGCGGAATACGCTATTCCGTTCTTTATCACTTTCGAGTGTCGGGACGAAAATGGAGGGAGGGGTTTCTGCGATCTCGGAAGATAATGCCGACAAACATGACTGCCCTCGAATGAAAGGCATAAATCTAAAAACTGTAGCTTGGTGTCCTTAACCAGCTCAAGGGTAAACCTCAATCCATAGCCGCATTCACGGAAAACTTTCAGGATATCGGCTGCCCTTCTACTGTAGTTAATGCAAGAAAAAAAACACTAAGTAGTCATCTACATAGCGAAATACCTAACTAGCCACATCCTTGAGGTTAATCCTGAAGTCTGCGGTTAACTCGGCTCAAGTACAGGTCGCTTAGCACAGGAGCGACTTTCGAGCCAATGCATATTCCTGTTTTCTGCACAAACAACTAATCATTCCATTCTACAAACGTGTTGTTTAGATAAAACAACAGCAACTCAAGAAATGCTTCTAAGCTCATCCCACACCGCTGTGTAAATTCCAACTCGTCATTGTGTTCCGTAACTGCTTCCTTGACGCTGCGCATAAGTTCACCTTGTTCGAGCGAATAAACTAGATCTTCGACATCAATACCCCTCTTTTTATATATATTTTTTTGCTTTTGCACACGGTTTTTCACTTGTCTTTCTTGTTCTTGTTTTTCTTGGATGATCTTTTCAAATCAATTTTTCAGTTGCGAGTAAGCGTTCGTCCTGTGTGAATGTTCCTTCTTAGTCTGTCTTTTAGCTCTGCATCAAGAATGCATTTGTACCAACTAGCCCAATTTTCTATCCTGTTTCTTCATTACAGTCGATCTCGAAGTGGCTCTCGAGTGTTCGGTTTTGTTATGAAGAAATTAATGTAACTGAAATGAAGCGTGACCAACGAAAGTTCGTATTTAGTTCGCTATAACAAATAATTCACTATATCAGTGTTTTAATAACGAGGTCCAACTGTACTCTGTGACTGCTTCCTATGAAGCTATTGGCAAGAAGTGAAATTTTGGTTGTTCAACTACAAATTTTCAGCTGAATGCAGTGCATATTAAAATCCAGTCGAATTTGCTTCTGGCGCAAATATTCTGTATTCATTCTAAGTGCTCACCCCTCAACAGTTTGCTGTGAAGATTGCCGATGCATTTGCTGCCAAGCGGTGTGCTGAGGAGCAAGAGGCCAAGAGCAGGAGGGACTACGTCAAGAGGCAGGCCAAGCTACCTTGGGGGTGAGCTCTCATTATTACGCCATTGCCAACCTACGAAATTTGCTTCTTTCCCAATTTACACAGTTGGTCCATTTATTATGTCTCAATGTGCCTTTGCTTCGTGTGTTTGTTCTCAGCAGCACATGCCGTAAGTGGTGATAATGGAGCCACGTATTTGGTCAAGTGATGGCTTTTTTTCCTTGGGATTTTTCTCAGTAGCCTCTGCGAAGAACACGCAGCCTCATTTTGATACGCATATACACTGAGCCACACAAGTTTTGCTTGGTCGACACACTACGTTATTGCCAAAATGCCTTCGGTTGGGCGATTTTTTACACATCCAGATCTGGCAGTAATTAAAATTACTGTATATACAGTAACTCTATAGCAGTAATAAAACCGTTGTGCCATCTCGTGCCTAACCTTCGAGCGGTGTCAACTGCACCAAAACACAAATTTTGAATTAAGTCACTAAATTTAGGAGAATGTGTACGTTCAGCGGAAACCAGAAAGGCTTACCTGTGTGTATAGTGTTTAGCCTTAAAATCGAAGCCATCAAGCGCCCTGAACTACTTTTCCACGTAATGATCGAATGACCTCAGCATCGAAGTTTATTGGCTCACGAATCTATTGCCTCAAAAATTTCTCAAATCCCTCAAGAACGAGGGGATTTAAAGCGAATTTGTCGCACGCCTTTAGCACTTCCTCTCCGATGAGCGGGCTGGAAGCTGCACATGGTCAGTGCGTGTCATGAAACGTCTCCCGGTGTGATTCCGGTACTCGCTAGTGCTGTGTAATTTTAGCACACAATAGAGCGTGGCGCCAACACGTGGTGGCACCCCGTGGCAAGAAGCGCATCTGATCCAAACGCCGCTCCTGATTTGTGAGATATCGCCCAAGAGCGGTAATCTGCTGTATGATGACATACAGCTCGCGTTGTCAGCTCCAAAAGAGAGTTATGACAGGACTCCACTTAAAGAGAGGGCGCATGAAAAAGAGGGAACTCCGCGCTCTGCTTGTAAGCTCTCCTTGTCGCAGTATTTGGCCTAGTTGTTTGCAGCAGCATCTGCTTTTCGCAGTATACTTTTTTTTTTCGCCACGGCAAGCCCGAGGTGAGGACCCTTTCGTTGCCTGTTGCGCAACGTGCACGCGTCCTTTGCGGTACGAAGGAAAAGGGGTACCGAGGTGAGAGGAGAAAAAGAATTCCACTTCTTCGACCGATGCAGTTAAACCGTGGAGGAAGAAACGTCGAGACTATCTTGAACTGTGGCTTGCGCCAGTTCAGCATCTAGAACACGTCAGAAAGAAGTACATTTCTTTCACTTGTGAGAATCAGCATAGGCTTTGCAAATGACGTTAGTGTTGGATGCAGTGCCTGTTTTGCATTATAAGCGAATAGTATACATACTTATCTCTTCACATTGTTTCTCCTTTTCTTGTTGAACGTGCACATATTTCATGATCTTGTGCAAAGAGTCCCCGTAAGTAATCCTTGAGAAACGCAAGAGAAACACAGGGACTGAGAAGAGATAAACATGGACAAGCACTTTCTAACAACTAGTTTTATTAAAGAAAACTCAGACTTCTTATCCTAACAGAACTGCGCACGGTACACGAACATATCAGCGCACATAGTGACACTCGTGAAATGGCTAAACAGTCACAAAAAGGCAGATAATATTGATGTCTCTTTGTCAGGTATGGAAATGGACGGATGACTTACACAGTCGTCATTGTGCTGTGAATTGAAAAGCGCTTCTACGATTTCCCTCGATGTTTGGTTACAAATTGTAACCAAACATTGAGGGAAATCGTAGAAGCGCTTTTCATTTCACACTCACAATGTTTAAAAAGAGTGTCAGTGTTTTCAACGAGGGGGGTGCACTCGCATTCGTTGCAGCGAAGGGCGAGGTGTGCGTCCTTTCAAACTGGTCAAGTGCCCTCTTAATCTAGCATTCACACACCTGCCTGCCTGACCTACATACACGTGCCCATACGTCATGGGAATCCTATACATTATTTTATTGTTGCATTCTACATACTTGCTTTTGTGTGCTATGGTGCAGTCTTTAGCACTTTGCTCGCTTTCATGTTTTTGCTTTACTCTGGAGCACACACTGCCGATTTTGTTTTTTGCCGAAAATACTACTCTTACGTCATATTTGCTTGCAACTTTTTTTAATCGATGGGAAAGGCCATTTACGTACGGAATTACCCCAATGGGCAACCAATAACTTTGGGACGTCTATCGGACCACTTTACTGGACATTACGTACATCCGGCGGATGCACGACAAATACCGTGGGACGTTCAACGGGACGTCCGCAGGACTATATGGCGCAAAGGAATTGAACATCCCGAGTTAATCCCACCGGGCGTCAAAACCGGATATTCGGACGTGCTTGGACGTATGCAAATTCAGTAAAAATCTTAACCGACGTCCAGGAAACGTCCGTGGAATGACCCATATGCTGGACACAGTGAGGCTTTTGGTCATTATCACGTGCAGAGCTGGACTTTCTGTGTATTTTTGGCACCTTCAGGATATCATATCCTGAAGGTACCCAAAATCCACAGAAAGTACAGCTCTGGACGTGATAATGACCAAAAGCCTCACTATATCCAGCGGGGCACCAATGGGCTCATTGTAAATACAGCTCAAAAATCGAGACGCAGACAATAAAAGTAAGGACACAAACAAGCGCTTCTTTGTGTCCTTACTTTTCTTCTACGCACCACTTATATCCAATTTCCATGTAGAATTCACATCGGTTTACTACTGAACAAATAATAAATCTGAACATGCAGAGGATGAACACGTACTTCATAAATGACGTTTAGTGTATGGCGCACAAATAATCATGCTTATCAGAAACAATAAATTATCCAATGATCTTGTAAAAGCGGCTTTATTAATGAATAAAGCGCACCGAATGTGGCACAAAATACGACAAAAGGTGACCGCACAAGGTGAAGCTGATTGACGCAGCAGCAACATAAATTCAAGTTATGCATGAATGCACTCCAGGTCCCGTCAAAGAAACTGCGCTGGCTTTCACACAAGCTGGCGTGGTCTCGGGCCTCATGTCTTGTACAAACAGCGGTGAAGAAAAGCTGCATACAAGAAGAAGCAAGTAAGCTAGTTATAATTTACAACAAATAATTGAGCATCAAGTCATTCTAAAGACAGATTTCCAATTACAGATGTGCACAAATGCTGTCATGTATTTATTAACGACAGTCATAACTACTCACAAAGCGAGGCACCTGTTGTAGAATCGTTGCACTATTTGTCAGCGATAGGCCGGCATGGTTGTAGCAAGCAAGCAAGCAAGCAAGCAAGCACTCGCTCGCACGCATACACCCACCCCACACACGAGCTGTAACCCGCAGAAGAACAAGATGACCGACCTGGAATAGGGCGAGTAAGTCTGGCTTACGATTCGCAACGGCGCGTCTCCGTATAGTTTCGCGTTCGACCAAGATTCAACCACTAGCAAAGAACTGTCAAAAGTTCTAGCAGTAATGACGAAAAGTCAGGCGCACTTAATTTCACTTACCGAAAGAAGTAAGTTATCCGAATAGCTGCTTGCTAGCTGCAACGAAGGTGGCGAGCAGATCAGGCCATTGTTGTAACGGACCGTCGGCGAAAACACACAGTAGAGCTGGTTTCACGAATCACTGATGGAAAATATGCGGCAAATGGCATGAGCACAGTACTTCATGCCAGATAACAGCCAGTGAACCGTACAGAAAAGCTGGCACGCTACACAAAATGCGAAACGATGACAGCCGTGCTGCTGCCAACGCAAAACGACGCGACGACGCCAACGGCGTCACGGCGTCTCCGCAGTCGCCGGTGCACAGCACGATCGCGAAGGACACGTTTCAACATGAGTGCCGCCGAAGCTGATTGCACGGTGCGCCGCATGGTGCGCCGGGTGCGCTGCGTGCGTGCCTGCGTTTTGCCGGTTTTACTACTGTTGTCAGTCGCTGCTGTGCGAGCGTGCTGTTAGAGGCATCGTTGTGAAACAAATTATTTTGGGGGTATGGTTGTCTGCGTCATTTGTTTGAGTAAAACCGACGTAACCGCTCTTTTGACATGCCGTTTTTGTATATAGGCCCTTCTCGAGAAAACATTCGAAGAATCATTGAGATAGTCGTTGTGCACTCGTACTTTCAGATAAAATGTCTGAAAAATGTCTCGAACTAGGCGTTATGAACTTCTTTGGCAAAATAGACTCTGGGTATGCCGTAGCTGTTGAAAATGCTAATAAAGAGTATGCAAGCACATTTGAGGGGCGAATTAATGCTATATTTAAAAAATGCATATATTTTTGGTCTTCTCGTAAACTAAGACGTTTTTTAGAGGTTTTGTGTTTCGTGGGAAGAAACTGCAGTCACGTTACGTATGTGCGTCACCCATTCACCTTTCTCCTAAGCACGTAAATAATCGCGAGAAATGCCACGAATGCAATGCATACATGCTCGCACAATTATCCATGAATTATTTCCTCAATCAAATATTTTCCGAAAGATAAAACTTAGCGGCGGTTTCCATATGTTGCAAAATCAGTTTCACGCATTGTCAGATGAACTAGCGTGTAGCGGTTTGCATCCAAACAGCTTTGAAATGTCCGCACGGCCATCTCCTGTCGACGTCCTCTTGATATCCACGCCTGTATTATTGAAAACGTCCACGTGCTATATATTCTTGGACGTCTGTCGGAAGACCTTTTTTGGACATCCAAAACGCGACGTCCGCTGCACGCCCCGTGAACCGCCGTTCTGGGACGCGGACGTTAGGCTCTTCTTCGGACGTCGTCAGGATATTCGTTGTCCATTGGGTACAGACACTTTTGAACAGGGATCAATCTGCCTGTCCGTTTCTCTTGCTGGTTGCTTATCACATTTGCGGTCGGCATTACGAAAATCTTGTTTCCACTCTGTGAACAATGCTTTTGCATCCCAAATTGGCCGGCTGAAGGATGCTGGGTACCCACACACCATTTTGCTAGCATCTTGCGGGCGACTTCTGAAGTATTTTAAATGTGATAAGCAACCAGCAAGAGAAACGGACAGGCAGATTGATCCCTGTCCAAAAGTGTCTGTAATTCCGTACGTACATGGCCTTCCCCATCGATTAAAAAGAGTTGCAAGCATATATGACATAAAAGTAGCATTTTCGGCAAAAAACAAAATTGGCAGTGTGTGCTCCAGAGTAAAGCAAAAATATGAAAGCGAGCAAAGTGGTAAAGACTGCACCGTAGCACACAAAAGCAAGTACTATGTAGAATGCAACAATAAAATAGTGTATAGGATTCCCATGACGTGTGGGCACGTGTATGTAGGTCAGACCGGCAGGTGTATGAACACTAGAATAAGAGAGCACATGACAAGTTTGAAAGGGCGTCCTAACACACACCTCGCGCTTCACTGCAACAATGCGAGTGCACCCCCCTCGTTAAAAACACTGATACTCTTTTTAAACATTGTAACCAAACATCGAGGGAAATCGTAGAAGTGCTTTTCATTTCACAGCACAATGACGACTGTGTAAGTCATCCGTCCATTTCCATATCTGACAAAGAGACATCAATATTATTTGCCTTTTTGTGACTGCTTAGCCATTTCACGAGTGTCACTATGTGCACTGATATGTTCGTGTACCGTGCGCAGTTCTGTTAGGACAAGAAGTCTGAGTTTTCTTTAATAAAACTAGTTGTCAGAAAGCGCTTGTCCTGTGTTTATCTCATCTTAGTCCCTGTGTTTCTTTCGCGCTTCTCAAGGATGAACCGTTTCCAACTAGGTCAAATAGCTGTGCTACCCCGTAAGTAAGTCCTGGGTGTTTAAAGCTTCAGAAAGCCTATTCTGAGTTTCGTTTTTCGCTTCACATGTGGCTTTATTTTTGTGATCTAGCTTTGAGGTGTTTTATGTTGCATTGCTTTAAATATTAGTTATATCTGAACATGATCCTAATCGCTAGCATAACGATAATGTAAGCACACTGGAATGCGGTCGTTGTAAGAGGACTCAGCTTTTTCTGAAACGGTTTACTGTCTGCATTTTTTTAATACTGTAATTGGTATATTTTGTGGTGCCTTGGTGCATCTACCTTGTACTCGTGTGTGTGTGTGTGTGTGTGTGTGTGTGTGTGTGTGTGTGTGTGTGCGTGCGTGTGCGCGCGCGCGCGCGCCGGCGCGCGTGCGCACGCGTGCGTTATTGTACTCCCCTTACTCTTTTGCGGAGAAGGTATGGTACCTTAAACACGCGATTCAATCCTGCTATATCCTGCTATACACCAATTTCACAAGGAGGCTGCCATTTTTAAAGATGGATGGATGGATGCTATGAGCGTCCCCTTTATAACGGGGCGGTGACATGTCTGCCACCAGGCTCGAAGAAGAAAAAGACAAAAAAAAAATTCCTTGTTTCATGTTGTCCTAATGCCTTATCTACATTGATTAAATTTATGTTATTATACCAAAAAAATATAAATTCACGGTCCATCTCTCTGCCTCTTAAGGCAGAATGACCTTTTTTTTTCTCCCCCAATTATTTATTTTTGTACTTTATCTCTACTTTTCTGCCACCAATAATCTAACCGTCTCTTACTTATTTCTATCGCGGGCGTGTTCAGCTTTCCATTGTTGTCCCTAAAACCCAAGGCTTCATGTAGACTCGTGCCCACACGTATACCTGGGTGAATATCGCCACATTCAATCAGTACATGTTCCATTGTTTCCTTAGTTCCCCCGCAGCATGTACATTGTTCTTCTTCGTTACTGAATCTCGCTTTATAACTACGCGTTCTAAGGCAACTCGATCTCGCTTCAAACAGTAAAGCGCTTCCTCTTGAATTATCGTAAAATGCCTCCCTCCTTATTTCGTTTTTTTCCTTTTCGGTAGTTACTCAGTGCCGGCTTCTTTTCCATCGCTGTCATCCAATAAGTCCTCTCCGCCTCTCTGACTTTCCGCTGAATGCTCCTTGTTGCCATATCGCCCGCACTGCCAGCCGCATATTTACTGGTGAGCCTCCTAGTTCTTTTTCTCCACTGCGTGTCAACGCTTTTTCTATACAAATACCCGAAAACCTTCTCTGCCCATCTACTCTTCTTCATTTTCCTCAGCCTCTCTTCGAATCTCATTTTGCTCTGAGCTTCCCTCACTTCAAAGCCTGTCCATCCCATATCACCCTTTACCGCCTCATTTGTCGTCTTCCCGTGAGCGCCCAACGCGAGGCGGCCCACCGTTCTTTGATTTACATCCATTCCTGATTGCACTCTGACTTCATGCACACACTGAGTTCCCAAATGTAAGCCCCGGAACCATCACACCCTTCCACAGCCCTCGAAGCACCTCGTACCTATTGTATCCCCATAAAGCTCTGTGCTTCATAATTGCAGCATTCCTCTTTCCCTTTGCTACCGATGCTTTCTCTTGTACCTCCATATATCTGTCCCCCTCATTTACCCATACTCGAGGTACTTGTACTCGCTTACCCTCGGTATTTTTTGGCCCTGTATTAAGACCGTATGGTCTCCGTGATCATTGAATACCATCAATCCACATTTTGTTGCACTAAATCCTAGTCCTAGAGCCTCACACTCCCTTCCGCATATATCTACCAGTCGCTGTATATCATCTTGACTGTCCGCAAATAAGACAATATCATCAGCATAAAATAGACCTGGAAGCTTCTGCTCAACCATCGCTCCGACCTGTTTGTGTGACAAATTAAATCCAATGTTGCTACCTTCTAGCGCTTTTTCCATCCTCGCCATGTACAGCATGAATAACAGCGGGGACAAAGGGCATCCCTGTCACCGCCGCAGCGCCACCTAGCGTCTGCGATGTTTCGCCGCCCTTCCGGTGTGTGGGGTTCCGCGTCGGTGTATGCAGCGTGTACGCTCAGTTCACAAGGCATTGCTGTTCTTCGCGGTACACGGGCAAAACAGAGCAACGCTTCGCGAGTTTAAAGGTGCTGGTAAATAATCGCTTAGCTGTCAGCTTCAAAATGGCTGAAACAGCAAGCAGCGGCGGCCCACGAGACGTTCCCGCAGCAGCGCCGACGATGAGTAGAATGCCAATGCAGTTCTTAAGCAGCATCTCTCTATTGGCAATTGCTTTGTATATTTTGTTATAGCTGACCTCGGTGCGGTTCTTGGAATATGCGCTATAAGAGAGCGTTAACATTTAGGACAACTCGAGGGAATCGTAGAAACGTAAATGGAGACGAGCGAACACGTAGGCCATTGTCCGTCTGCGCGCCAGGAGCGCGCATTAGTGTTTAAGATGACTCCCGCGTTTCCGAGCCGTCATTATTCAAGTTAAACGTAACTCTAATCCCTAACAGACCATTTTGGTTCCGATTGGCACGTTGCAATACAATGTTCATGGAACGACAGGAGCACAAACACCGATGCCTGTGTTCATTCGTGTCGCCGTCGTAGTTAAAAGCCTGTGGCCTCTGATCGTTGCACAGGATAAGAAACAGATGTACGACGGGTGAGCTCAAAATTCGACGTAGAAACAACACGATGATAAAATGAAAATTAAGCCTGTTGCACATCTGGAAGCATGACATGGCGTAAGTTCGCTTCGGCGCGAGCCGCCGCCACAAGCGATACGCCGAAAGGGCGCCCGCTTTTGGTAACATTATTGTCAGTTTGTTTTCCGGCGAGTATTTGAGAAGCATTACGATGAGCGCACGTGTCCAAGTAACGACCTGGCTTTAACGAACGTGGGCCGATTATTCACGACACCCAGGTTGCCGCGCGAAAAAAAAAAAAGGTGCGGTTGTCATAACGCTACCTTAGTTATCGTCACAAAATTGTCAAGTCGAGAAAGAACGTGCTCTCGACAAAACGTTAGAGACGCGTACCTGCGCCAAAGCATACATGTCATGCAGGCCTTTCTGTCATGTAGATTGGAAAGTGTAGATTGGAAATTCGATAACCTCGAAATTGCACGCACAAAGATGGAACATTTTCTAACCGCAGGCATTGTACATCATGTGCTGTAGCATAGAATCAGAGAGGTTGATGTTATGAGTCTTGGCCAAACATTTTGTGTATTAATCGTCAGCCTTGACATTGGTTCTCTTTGGTGCAGATGATAAAGTGTACCAGCACCCAAGCACAATCACAAGTTGGTGTGATGACTTGAAAATGTGGCCATAAGTGAAGACACCACATATAATATACTATTTGCGGGTGAAGAAGGCGTGCGACCTGAGAGAAGCGAAGTCATTTAAAAGCATTGTGCACTTCGCATGCCTTGGCTGCCACTCTTTCAGGCTTCCGTTGCTGTTGCCTCAGCCGAACGCAGCGCAGTGGTAGCTTGTCGACTTGTTCTCGTCCGACATTTCGATTTGCGGCAGCACAATCGCTTCAGCGCGTCAAAAAATGGAAACATGCTGACCTCTCACGCACCACGCAGTGCAAAACTCGGGAATCCGCACACACCAGCGGCAGCGGTCGGCCGAGGTGGAGAGAGAGAAAGCGGCAAAAATACACCGGTTCGAGGCTACGCTCCTCCTCTCCGTGAAAACGGTCTATAGGAAGCCCAAGAAAAGACGAACTAAAGTCAGGTCCAAGATGGTCCCCATTCTGGGCCTGCACACTACAGGCTAACGAGCATCTGCAGCCATTCTGTGCTAATAAAGTATTAGTAGTATTATTATGGCGATAGCAATTGTATGGAAAACCCAGGCGGATATTTGCCGTCGCCGTGAAGTTACGTATATAGTGCAAGGGCGATAGCATCGCCTCGCGCGTCTCATGTTCTATGTGCGAGTGAAAGCGTGCGAAGGGAGCCGGCGATCATGGTTCAAGCGGGGAGGAAACACCCCGGCCGTCTTCTGGCGCACGAAAGGCCACGGGGATGCGGATGCAAGGGGGGTGGTTCTGGAGGGGTGGCTGCGGGACTCCAGCAGGGACTGCGTAATTTGATCGGGCGGGCGCGGTCGCGGACGGCTCATACCTTTGCGGGTGCGGTTTTCTCACCGCTAAGTTTCCGTTGAAGCGGTAGATAACACGAAGGTCGCTTCGCTCGATGCAGCGGCCACGTTTCGCTACGCCAGCTCGGTTGCTAATGGGGTTAGCCGCTTGTCTTCATATAAAATTTCATTTTGTCGCTATCGCATTCATTGCTTCACCCTTGGGGCGAAAGTGTCACTTTTTATTTATCAGTTTAAAGTTGGAAGGCTGCACTTGATGTTAAATGGGAAATGAAGAACTGAATTACCTAACATTCATGAATTACAATCTTTGTTTTCTCATGTAGTATTTTTGTTTGCGCCACACTTTAAGTACTTAACGCCATACCACTTAACTCGTTCATTTGTTCTTTATAGAGCACGATACATATATAGTCATCCTGCGTTCTGCTGATTTACCTTGCAGGTTTGAAGCAAAAGAGCGGTGGCAGATGAAAGGAAACATGTGACTGAATGACTTCTTCATGGACACATGGATGTGGCATTGCAGGCGGACAGTGGTTCCACTGTTGACATGAAAACCTGATCCTACAGTCATCTGCAGGCGCTCACTGCCTACTGTGGTCCTGCCAGCGTATAACTGCAGGTGTGCCGACACATCGATTTTAGCGACTGGTGTCGTCATGCTCATGTACTTCAGCACACGCTTTATCGGTACCTTATTGTGCTACAATAAATTTGAAAAAGAAAAAAAAAGGCTGGTGTCATATATGGTGTATTGTTCTTCTAATAAGCAATAAAGTAGTTCTCTCTAGAAAAATAAATTGTTTCCATGTAACTGCTATCGGTGACTTTTTCTGCGATAAAAGATCGCTTAGTCACACTAATGCTATTGTCTTTCTCAACTGAAATTTGCTTATTTATTTCCTTAATACATACTGGGGACACGAAGTCTATGCAGGGTGGATAAAATACATTAGGTCACAAAAAAGTGAAACATTGCCGTAAGCAGAGTCCTGCTTGGTTGGCACCCACTGTGCAGACTACAATGCACAACACCATCGACAAAGCGAATGACACTGCCGGAATTCAACATGGCGGCCCTAGCGACGTGATGCGGGCGTACGAAGGAAGACGTCACTGGCACAGCAGTGCATTCATAGGCGTATCTATGGGGGGGGGGGGGGGGGCAAGGGGGGCGCTAGCACCCCCACTGCCCCCTCCGCCCCCGATTTCGACAGTGGTGACTGTCGCCAGCACACTGGGAAACGAACCACGGTGGCCAAGTTTTCTTTCAACACAGCAATCACGTCAATATATAAAAAATTTGTCCTACGCGTCTGCTGTGAAAATGGTCTTCCGCGTCTCACGACTACGCAATATATATATATATATATATTATATATATATATATTATATATAATATATATTGTAGTGAAGAATACGTGACGACGACGAAGAGCGAAGAAAGCAAGCCACAGTGCGAGCGACACCCACGCGCCCCGAGCTTGCACTTGCCTGGATCTTGGCCCTTGACGTTCCACGGCGTTCTCGCAGTTTGTACGTGAATAAATCACGTGACATTTGGTGGAGGTGCTGGGAGGGAGGTGTTGCGAGAGGTACTGGCTCAACGGAAACCAGGATACGACGAGTACGTTGTTGCTTACGCGAGTCGAACCCTGAAGAAAGCGGAGTGCAACTACTCAGTCACTGAAAAAGAGTGCCTCGCCATAATCTGGGCTTTGACCAAGTTCCGTCCGTACCTTTATGGCCGCCCCTTCGAAGTAGTCACGGACCATCACGCGCTCTGTTGGCTCTCATCTCTGAAAGATCCTTCAGGCCGCCTCGGTCGTTGGGCGTTTCGGCTGCAGGAATACGACATTAGAGAGTTTTAGCAAGTTACGAAAATACGGTACGCAAATACGGTAAGGCAGTACGGTACCGCTCCTCCTTTCCCGCTCGTTGTGCTTTTGCCGCTCCCCGTTCCAGTGACAGGTGTCTCGTCCAAACGACAGGCGTCTCGTTAACAATGCGTAGGCTGACGGGCAACAATGAGGCGTGACAACCCCACAGTAATTTTTTCAAAAAGCTTTTGTAGTGTTGGGGTGCCTTCGCCGGCAAAAGGTCGACGACCTGGAAAGCAGGAGCGGTACCGTCATAGTCATACGCGTAGCGTATTTGCGTACCGTATTTCCGTAACTAGCTAAAACTCTCTATTCGTGTTGTGTACAGATCCGGCCGCAAGCACTCGGACGCTGATGCGCTATCCCGCTCACCGTTACCGTCTGACACAGCTTCGCCGTCAGCCACGTCAGCTGTCTTGACGCCCCTTGACTTCGCAGACATGCCGTCGGAGCAACGCAAGGATGCGTGGATCTCCGAATGCGTGGAACTCGTCGACTTTCTGACTGGTTCATTGGTTCGTCCAGCGTCAAGAACTCTCCGTCGTCAAGCCACGCATTTCGCACTCCGCGACGGCCTCCTCTATCGGCGTAATTACGCACCTGACGGTCGGAGGTGGTTGCTGATCCCGCGCCACATGCGCACAGAAGTCTGCACTGCTTTTCACAACGACCTGCAAAGCGCTCACGCTGGCGCTCTGAAGACTTACAACCGCTTGCGTCAGCGATACTGCTGGCGCGGCATGTACACGTTCGTGCGCAAGTACGTACGTGCTTGTACTGCTTGTCAGCAGCGTAAAGCTCCACCTCAACGCCCAGCCGGTCCACTTCAGCCTCTACCTTGTCCGGGACGTCCATTCGACCGCGTCGGCATCGACTTATATGGCCCGCTTCCCCGACTTCCTCTGGGAATCGGTGGATCATTGTTGGCGTGGACCACCTCACCCGTTACGCAGAGACTGCAGCACTTCCAACGGCTACCGCAAGAGAGGTTGCGTTTTTTATCTTACGCAACTTTGTCCTTCGCCACGGTGCTCCCCGTGAACTTTTGAGCGACAGAGGGCGTGTTTTCCTGTCTGACGCTATTCAGGCCTTGTCGTCCAGTGCAACATCGTTCATCGAATGACCACCGCATATCATCCGCAGACGAATGGCCTCACGGAACGATTTAATCGCACACTCGGTGATATGTTGACAATGTACACGGCATCAGACCAGACCAACTGGGACACCGTCCTGCCGTTCGTCACGTACGCGTACAACACCGCAACGCACGCGACCACCGGTTCTCACCTTTCTTTCTTTTAACGGACGCGACCCGTCCTGCACGCTGGACACTATGCTTCCCTATACGGCGGACTCGTCTGAATATACTGCGATTTCTGACGTTGCCAGATACGCCGAAGATTGCAGACGATTAGCCCGTTCGCTGACCACCGAGGACCAAGGCCACCAGAAGCTACGGCACGACACCGACCGACCTCTCTCACTTTCACGACTGGTGACCTCGTTTGGCTCTGGATCCCATCGAGCACTCCTGGCCTTTCCTCGAAATTACGTGCCCGATATCAGGGGCCCTACCGCATTCTTTCTCGCACGTCTCCTGTCAATTATGAGGTTGAGCCTCTGACAGCATCCCACGATTTACGTCGTCGTGGTCGGGAAATCGTCCATGTCAGCCGCCTGAAGCCCTATTACGACCCCGCTATACTGACAACGCCTTAGGTCGCCAGGATGGCTCCGCTATTCACCAGGGGCCAATGTAGTGAAGAGTACGTGACGACGACGAAGAGCGAAGAAAGCAAGCCTCAGTGCGAGCGACAGCCACGCGCCCCGAGCTTGCGCTTCCCTGGATCTTGGCCCTTGACGTTCCACGGCGTTCTCGCAGTTTGTACGTGAATAAATCACGTGACAATATATATATATATATGGGGAACGTGCACTGAGCTGGTGGCGCCGCTGTGCGAGTGAACGAAACGAATTGGCATGATACGTGCAGCAGCCGCTCCACGGCCGAGCCATGTCACGCTGTTGGAAGAGTTTTGCAATGTCGCGCATGAATTGCTGCGTCGTCAATTGCACCACTAGTTGTAACAAATGCCCTCCTGGAACAAAGTTCTTCCGTTTTCCGGGGCGAGAAAGCCTCGTAGGCCAGCGGGAACGGTGGATTCGCAGCGTACGCCGTGTGAAGTAAGGAATCCTGTGCATGGTTATGAAGTACATGTTGTAGCTAGTTCGCTGTGCATTTACGCTCCACGCAAGTGAACCGGTATTTTTACAGTGCAAACGGAACCGAGTGGCAGCCGGCAAAGTGGTCTCGGATCTGCAGTCTACATTTTGTTGGCGGAGAGTCATCGACAGATCCAGCTTCTCTCTCGTACGCTTCTGCTGTTTTTACGCCGATGTACTGCAAGACTTCGGCGATAGCTGAGAACAAGAGGTCTCGCTATGAGCGAGACCTCTTGGCCTCAGCTATCATCCTCAGCTAACACCACCCCTACAGTTGCAGTGAGCTCTGGTGATCAACATATAGTTGCATCAAGCTGAAAAAGAGAACACTCAAGTTACACCTGGCCTCCGGGCAGTGCGATTGAAAAAGACGCGTTTTTAGTGTTAATAGTATAAAGTAATTATTGCTGAAAAGTACACATGCATATTACAGAGCGCGTGCACTTACGTACATAAGCCAACAGTTATCTCGCAGTTCACGGCGATGACTATGTTGTCATATTACTGGACGCCGTCGCTTAGCTGTACGTGCGTTGTTACGCGGACCGTAGTTCAGACAATTTGATAGGTACATAAAGGCGAGTATCGTTCAGTCATGTTCATTTGCAAGTAAAAAATGTTACTCGTACGCCTTACGTATAAGCAAGACAGCGCATTTCGTAAACGGGAACAGTAGCTAGGGAACAATTGAGCCGGATGCGTGGCACAATGCATAAGGGACCGCACGAATTTTAACTTTCATTACACCTGTATTGCATTTGCCCCTTGACATCGCTGCGCATGCAAGCGGTGCCGTGCCACGCTGTTTTTATGCTACGTGACGGCTAAGATATCGCTTGCAAAGATGACACGTAACAGGTTTACCCAAGCACTCATGCGGCCCGAGCAACGTCCACAAACGGAACTGCAGCATAGAAAGCTTCGCACAATTGTTACGGCATCACTAAATCTAACACGGGAGGCGATCGTACGTACTACTTGCACCTATCGCACTCTGTTGCCCTCAAGACAACATCCAAGGTAAATGTAAATGGTAGCGAAGCTTCCATAGAAGCCCATACGTTCAGAAAATGGCCGCTCATCGGCTGCTCATGGAGGGACCTTAGCTGCTCATGGGGCTTAGCGCCATCTGTGTGAGGAGGGAACACTTCCGGCGGAACAAAAAATAAAGCGGATGTGACGCAATATCCGGTAAAAAGTGACGTCATTTTGTTGGCACTAGCGCGGAATTTGACCTGTAAATATTTTTCTTAGGCCCCTGGTCGCTAAGGACTCGCGCTCTACGGCGAGCCGGCAAGCCCTTGGCGAATGCGCTTGAAGGCAACGCTAGCTAAACTAATATCGACCCGTGACTAAACAGCGGTGTTTAAGTGTACCGTCGTGCAATTCGCCTTGGTTTTACCAGGAAACTTTATTCTCTGAGCTTTTATTCTGCGTTGGTGTCATCTTCCACGGCGTGAATAAAGTAGGCAACAGCGTACCTCTCATGTTTGCAGCGTTGCTTATTTGCTTCGCACATGCGCAGGGGACTTAAAAAGAGCGCATTGCATGTGTCCTTCAGTTCTAACGAGTATAAATGACGCCTGGTGACGCCAAAATGATGATATTTCAGTTTTATTCAATCATCACAATAACTCAATTTAACACACCCTACACAATGAGCAAGTACAAAAAGTGCGTACACTACGTCCACTATGTTTTGCCTTTTGTTCCGATAAATTAACCTTACGTGTAACGTATCAAGACATGCGAAATGTAGTGATTATAGCGCGACAGATAACTTAGCGATCTGCTCACCGATAACGGGAAATATAGTAGGCACCGCGTGTTGACGAAGGAAACTGGGCAGCAGGAATACTGATCCATGAAAATCCAGCAAGCACACTACTCCGAACCGTTGCTCCGGTGTCTTATCTAGAAGAGAGGGCTCGCCATGCGTACGCGTGTTGCTATTGCATCCTTGGAACACCACATCGTTTCCACGAGTACCGAGGATAGCATTCGGCGTGAAATGTTAGCCGCCTCGTGCCGTTGTCCGTTGAACACCGTAGCCAACACGTTCACCAACGATGAAACGCACCTCGCAACTTCGCGCAAACCAGAATGAAATCTCATCACAATAATCACAAAACGCATGCAAGTGCGAAACACCAGAGCACCTGAGGGGGCGTGTCGCCGCAGATGAACTTACGAGCGCGCCTTTCCATGCACCGCAAGGGCTGCACTAAATGACAAGACGTGCGCCTCTCCTCAGGGGGCGCTAAGAAAAAGGTTTCGTAATAATTAAACACTATCCTACCTTCTTGGCCCATGCACTACATAATATTGTTCGGAAGAAAATGTAATTGTTTAAAACATAAAGATTGCTTCGCTTTGAATAAAAACTTGTTTTCGTATTTGTGTTGTTCCCTCCAAACATAGTCGCGCTTCAATCGCAGTACCCATAACTCCCCTTGCTGGTGTCGTTGGCAATAGGTTCTGAACCCTTTATCGCCCGAAGCTTCGCGACCTATTTGAATGGACTTTGCAACATCACGCGACAGCACATGTTTGACGTTAATGTCATCGTTTACTCAGTAATAAGCAGGTAAAATGATGAAAAAGCGTGCGCACAAACCTCGATGATGACGGCGTATGCTTCCTAATTCAGGTTGGCCTGTCGCGCGCATCGCCCTTTCAGAATACTCTGTCCGATCGTGCTCTCTTCCGTCACGTCGAAAACGTGGCTGCTGCGGCATAATTTGTGTCCCTACTTTTCGTTGGAAGCTCTAAAAAACCCTGCGCTGCTTACTTTCTTGAGGCCGGCGCGCTTTATTGCACCAGTCGCCATCGCGCGCACGCACGTCCACCAAACTCGCAGCAGAAGGAGAGCGAGAATTCGTAGCACGCCACTTGACAACTGAGTGACCACCTCGCGGCGCTGACGGCGCGCTGGCGCTGGCGCTAGGTGGCGGCAGAGCCGTCGATGGGGAGAGTCTGGCGAACATGGAGGAAGGAAAAAAATCGCCAGGCCTGCGCTGAAACCGCAGCACAGTCACAGCGAAAGCTGAAAGAGCGGCGTTTCTAGAGCCCGTTGTAAGCTCTCTTGGGGCTTCAATACAAGTACACTAGAAAGGTACCCACTACGCCATAAATCCCAATTTTTGTGAAGTTGGGAAGCACCTACTAAGCTATTATTTGTCATTCTGCGGAGAAGCGAGCCACCAGCTGCACGTCTGTAAGGCATTATGTGCACTTTGTTGACGCGACGATTGATGACGATGAAGAATTATGGCTCAGCCCTTTGTAATGGGTTGGAAGCTTTAAACGGCCCACCAGTTATGTAATTTGTATTGGCTGACGCCCGGTCGCTATTTCCCTCTCCCGTCATGCTGTATAACATACAGCATGACGGGATCATGCGCTTATGGGCTTCCTTGGCAACCAATACAAGTGCACTTGCGAGGAACCAACTACGCTCTAAATCATAGTAAATTTCCTGAGACCCCGATGAAATGGATCATGCGCTTATGGGCTTCCGTGGCAACCAATTCAAGTGTAATTTTACTGAGACCCCGAGGAAACGGATCATGCGCTTATGGGCTTCCTTGGCAACCAATACAAGTGCACTTGCGAGGAATCCACTACGCTATAAATCGTTTTTTTTTTAGAAGTAGGGCAGCAGGCACTGTGTCATTTTTCGTCAATCTACGGAGAGACGTGGTACCTGCTAAACGCATGTAAGGCATTATGCGCACTTTGTTGATGCTGTACCTGATGACGACGAAGAATTATGGCAGAGCCCTTTGTAATGGGTTGGAAGCATTCAACAACCTACTCGTTGCGCAATTCGCATTGTGTGACGCCTGGTTACAGAATTCGCGCTGTGCGACGCTTGGTGCTTATTTTACTCTCCTACCACGCTATATTGCATATCCTAATGTGGTTCCTTCCCGACATGAAGCCTGTACATGATCGTTTCGCAAATCAGTTTCAAGCACCGGCATGGCTCAGAGGTCCGGTCTTTACGTCTGTATGTACTGTTTATGCACTGTAATATTTTGTATGAGGTGCGAAAGTAATTAATGAAGAAAAAAAAAACCGGCATGGCTCAGAGGTTGAATACTGGGTTCCCACGCAGAAGGCCCAGTTTCGAACCTCGTTCCATCCTGGATTTTGTTTTCTTATTTCGTTTTTTTTTCTTATTTCGAGCGATACTGGTTACGGACACCGGCGGCGGCAGCAGCGGCAGCGGCGGCGGACAACTACGGCGCCAAAAACGGCCGGTGAAATGATCTCACAACAGCTTTCGCTGTAAAACTAAGGAGAGGCCCTATCGTATCTCAATCATGATCTAAATGCATTGCGAAAAGTGTGGCGGAAGTGACGTCAGATTTATGGGGCAAACAAACCGATATGGGGGGTCAAACAAAACAGCAGACGCCCCGCGGCGTGCTCTCATTATTGTTTTCCTCTTGGAGCTAATGTGCCTAATTAATGGATGCTTGCTGCAAGGCCATCGCCCTATTGCGGAAATTGTGAAGTTGGAGCAGTGCCGAAGCAAGAAAAATTGGCACAAACACCCTTCTGGGGAATTGTCAATGGATGCACAGTGACACATGCTCATCTCTGCTGTCTAGTACTGACCATCACTTGACCTGTTTGACCCCTGCTTTGTTACTAACAGCGCAAAAAAAAAGGACGAAGGACCAGGAAGAAACACAGACTTCCTGGTCCTTCTTCCTGGTCCTTCGTCATTTTTTTTTTTTGCGCTGTTAGTAACATTATGGATCACCAACTTGCCCAACGAATCGCCCTGCTTTGTGTTTGCTTAGCCATGACTGACCATCAGTTCAATGCCCTAAAAAATTGGAATGTTCGGGGTTTGAGTCCTTACATGCATCAAATATATTGAGGGTTTCATAGCTGTCATGCATGAAAGGTTTGGTGTTCGATTGTGTATAAACTTCAGCGGTCGGTTTCTATACCCTACCTACACGGAAGGTTTGTGTTCGAGTTCCTACACACTTTGGAGGTTGAGGGTTCGATGCCATACATAGTTCAAAGTTTCAGAGTTAAAACGACTTGCCACCAATGGGCCCCACGAGCAGTAAGTTGTTTTTTTTTTGTTGTCCACTTTATTAAATTTCCCTTCATGTCATAAATGCTGCAGTCCAATAATAAAGTACAATCACTGTCCCCTATGCTTTTGCTTATATAGCTTCATTATCAGCTGGCTTTATTAGGTTGCGTCAAACAAAGAAACGAGCCCCTTAGTCAATTCCCCTTCTCTTGTTCTGCGGGATTCTGTGTATACCTATGGGAAGGACATGGTGTTAATTTATCGACAGATTTTCTGGGGAAGAAGCCGAAGAATTAATGATTGCATATTAATAAGATCTGATGACTCATCGAGTTGGCTGCAGACTTCAGTGAGAGTCTGCTGGGTCATCACCCATAATGATGATTTAATGGGCACAAGTGCCAAGGTTCTTCTTGCATGCCTTTCACGCCTAGTTTGATGCTAACTTCGAATATTCTGTCCTAATCGAAGGAAGACGTCTTGACACACACCATGTACTGACATTATGCAACATCAGTGTCTCCTGTCGAAGAGATGTGTCTGCTCCACAAGTTGATAAAGAATTACTTGTCATTTTTTTAAAGAATTAAAGCCTCCATTTTAGAAATATGCTCAGGAATCCAAGCAAGAGTGTGTGGATTCATTTCACAAGTTTGAGTGCGTGCAGTCTACCTTGCGACTGAACCTAAACGAAGCACGGGTTCACAATAAGCATGAAAGCTAGGGCTTCAACTGGTATGTCAAGTGGAGGTGACTTTTCTCACGCAGTACATGAGAATGGCCTTGATGAAATTAGCGCTGTGAGAACTGGTGGTTATGAAAGCATAATAATAATAATATCTGGGGTTTAACGTCCCAAAACCACGATCTGATTATGAGAGACGCCGTAGTGGAGGGCTCCGGAAATTTCGACCACCTGGGGTTCTTTAACGTGCACCTAAAGCTAAGTACACGGGCCTCAGACATTTTCGCCTCCACCGAAAATGCAGCCGCCGCGGCCGGGATTCGATCCCGCGACCTTCGGATCAGCAGTCGAGCGCCATAACCACTAGACCACCGTGGCGGGGCGGTGGTTATGAAAGCAGATAATTATAAAAATTGCTGGCGAGTGTATGTAGTCCTACATACTGCTTCATTGTTCACTGGCACCTAGGATCACTGAAAAAAATCACACCATCTCCCGCTAAAGGGGACCGTGAGGCGATGCGAAGCAGTGTTTCGGCATGTAGAGCCCGCGTTTCAGAGGTGGAGTGGTGAGGGGGAAAGGGGAGAGGGGAAGTGGAGAGGGGAGGGGAAAGGGAAGGAGGAGGGGGATGGGGAGAGGTGATGTGGACAGGGGGAGGGGCGAAGGGGAGAGGAGAAAAGGGGAGGAGAGATTGGAGGGGAGAGGAGGAGTGGAGAGGGTGGTGAGAAAGGGAAGGGGAGAGGTGATGTGGAGAGGGTAAAAGGAGAGAGGGAGTGGAGAGGGGAAGTGGAGAAGGTTTGCGCATGCGCAGTAAGGGTGGTCACGCCGCACACCACCACCACCACCGGATTGAACTCCGCTATACGATGCTTCACATCTAAAAGTTCCTAACCATGTGCCATTTGTGCTCGTAGCCTGAACAATGCCAGCATAGAAAATCGGCAGTGTGAAACAAACCACAAAATGTTTGTAGATGTTCCTTTTGCTTTATAATTGGCACACAATATGCCACTTACAGAAAAGTTCAGAGGCCCACGTGAATGCTAAGTAAATGAGAGTGAAGCAGCGCAGTGAACCTGCGACCTTCGAATAACGCGTCCGATGCTCTACCACTGAGCTACGGCGGCGGTCATCTCCCCGTCCACTATATAGGGTATATATGTGGATTGAAACTTAGGACTGTCAGTCAGCGCCAGTCGCAGCCATGGCGGCGAGTGTGGAACACTCTTTTTCCTGCCTTTTTGGCGTCACGTAGCACGTGATCTATATACGAGCAGGCAGCTGACCAATAATCCCTCGCATACTACCTGAAGGCATCATGTCTGCCAGAACGAGACCCTTGCTATGAATGAAGGAAAGATTACTTTTATGGGCTCGTTTTTCTTTGTTAGACACAATATTAATGAGAACTAACAGACAGCAATGCCAAGGAAAGTATAGGGGGTGTTATTTGTAGTAATTAAGTTGTAGTAATTGTATTTGTAGTATATAATTAAACTCCTAAGTTTCAATCCACATATATAGCCTATAAAGTGGACGGGGAGATGACCGCCGCCGTAGCTCAGTGGTAGAGCATCGGACGCGTTATTCGAAGGTCGCAGGTTCGGTCCCTGCCGGCGGCAAGTTATCTTTTCGTCCACTTTACTTTCTTCACATTTATATTCTAATTACTACAAATAACAGCCCCTATACTTTCCTTGGCATGGCTGTCTGTTAGTTCTCATTAACTTCATATATAGAAACTTTAAATAAAGGAAAGTGGGAGGAAGTAACATCCAGAATATTCACAATGAGTAAGCTGTAGTTGGGGTTGCTAGAATAATTTCCACCCCCTGGTGACTGTTGATGTGCACCCATAGCAGAACTTAAAAGGCAATTTGTACTTTTGCCTCCATTTAATACGACTGCTGATCCTGAAAACTTTGTAACTACTTTGTTATGTCTTATTTAGTGGGTAATATAACCCTGGGATGTTGTTAACGTGGGCTAGTTGAGCTTATGTAAGCGCTTAGGTGCAAGAATAGGTGTGCCATATGTAGGTAAGAATGCAGATTGTTCAGAAGTGTAGGAGCCCGACGAGCCTGAGGGTGCTAGACACAACCTACCTTAATTGATTGAGCTAGCTTCACAAAGAAAGAGGTGGGTTGTACAACAGAGAGAGGAGGCAGAGGATTTAGGAGGACGGAAACTGGCCACAGGATGGTTGCACCTTGCAAAATCGTTCATTTTTCGGAGATAAATCTTCAACGTATCAAGCGAAATCAGGTGAAATTGCCAAGCATATTTGGAGCTGTATCGTTTTTTTGAAATCTGAAAGGAGTATCTGTCTGGTTTAGCTGACTTGTGCTGGTCAGCTCATTTACTTCAGTGTTCAAATAGGATGCTTCCTCCTGTTTAAACTTCTGCCTTTGGCTCATACTCTTCATTTTGATGGTTGGACTGTGACATGCCGTGGTCTTGTCTTGGGCCAAGCAAATCATTCGCTTGTTGATCATGGTGAAACATTGTGTTTTGCCTCTTCATTTTCCTTGCTTCCCTTGCATCAACTGTTTTGGGTTGTAGCAGCACTAATGCTGCAGAGTCATTCTAGTGCGGCAGCTCTTTCAAAATACGACGAGTGCTAATTCAAATTAGTTTAACCTTTTAGCGACATCTGTACAATTAGGCGCAATCCTGTGAATATGCGGTTGTTCTCAACTGTGAGCTCATCATTTTATGTGAAGTATACGTGCACGTCTCGGGGTATTTGGCACTTATCTGCAGGCTGCAGCCAGCCTGTCAATATGAGGGCTTTTATAATTGTAGCGAGTAACCACAGCCGGTCACAGACCGCTGTGCACAGTTGTATATTCGCTGTATGTTGACATGTCTAGCTGGGATGACATCAACAGCTGCACTGGTGTTCACTTTGCATTTGTTTGTGAATGGAAAACAAATGCTCACTGCATTTGTTTTCCATTCACTTTCAGAACTATGTGGATTGAGCTTGGTTTGTTGAGCACAGGACGGGCGCTGACAGCGCCCGTCCTGTGCACTCTGTCTTCCTTTAGTCTTAGTCTTCGTCTTTAGCGCTGCATCAATCGTGAATGCATTCCAACTAGCCCAACTTTCCATTCTACTCCCGAATGTTTCTCTTCCAGGAAACACTCCCGTAACTTGCCACTGCTCACACAGCGTCGTCATCCGATTCTTCCAGATCGACGATCGACTGACCGCACATCATAAACGCGTCTTCTTTGGCTAACAGAAGCGCACTCAACCCAACTTCACCATCTCCGAACCGACTGACTGCTCGCTGGTCGTCGGTGCACGCTTTTATCTCCTCTCCCCCGGGTTCCAGAAGCGTCGGGATTGTTCTCCGGCGTGCAGTACTGCCAAAGATAGGGAAAGGGCGAGATTTTAGATGCGGAAGCATCTCATGCTCGGGGCAGTGTCCGTTCTGCGGCATCCGCACCCACACTACGCATGCGCCAACTCTTTCCGCTCTCTTAGCGTGAGCGCGAGGAGGTGGGGTGGAGGAGGTGGCGTGAGCGCTGCGTCCGCTTCGTTTCTCATCTCCCGTTTCTCTCTCTCCACCACAGATGTGCGCTCGTATATAATGCTGCGCGCGCTCGCTCCCGTTGCACTCTCCTTCGCAACGGCGCTATTCGCCGCGAGATCGGGCTACAGGTGGCAGCACCGTCGCCGCGCTAGTGTGGATAGGCGGTCGTCGGCGCGTATACAAACGCACAGAACAGCGCTTCGTTGTGAGCGATTTGACCCGATTTCCGGCAAACAAAATGCGTTGATTGTAGCTTTCTGGTAATATGTGCGCTCTTCATTGCGGAATTAATGCACGAAGCGCGCCGAACGTTACTATTACTTGTGAGAGAAGCGTATTCTGCCAACGAACAGGGTTGCTCTCGATCCTTCGGCAACAGTCGGTGTTTTCGCAATGGATGACATTTTCTTGTTTTATTTGTACATGTTCAGCTTGTGTTTCAGTGCTGGACAGTATCGAATATACATGTATCTTAGATAATATCTTAGATACTTTTGGGTATGTTGTATCTGTATCGCGATACGTCTCGCAAGACATGTATATATCAGTATCTGTATTTCCGATACATTGAAGAATGTATCGTGTATCTTAAGATACAAGATACTGCGATCGCACCATCACCGTGCGAAACCATAAACGTTGGCTGAACGTCACTTCTCAAGCTGATACTGCTGCCACATCATTCACCATATTAAAACTAAAGGCCGTGACATTCTTGTATCTTCCCACTAGAGTTTTCCTGCGAGGATAGGCGATTAGAGTGCCTCGATGCGCGCGCCCCCGCTTAGAGTGGTGTCAGCTTTTGAAAGGGCAGGTGCCGCCTCCGCGGCCTTGGCGGCAGCGTGGCCGCCATTTTGAATCCCCCGCCCGGTCACTTGTGCGTGGCGCGCGTGCTGTTATTAGGTAGGTGCTCGTTTCCCTCCAGTTTTATGCGCTCGCTACCGTCACCATGGCCGGATGTTGCGTGCCGCAGTGCACCAATCATTCCAGAAACGCTGGGAGCTCTATCGTTTTAGAAGATACGAGGTTTCTTTGGAAAGTAAAAATTAAACGTGACAAGCGTCATCCGAAGAACACATTATGCACTTGTAGCGTAAGATTCCGACCGGTATTTCGAATGCACTCGCAAGGATAACTTCTGCCGGCGTTAACCTTGCGTAATAAATGGACATACTGATATCAGCTACATGCTTAAAATCCTTTGGTTCACGTGTGCACGAATCCTGCATTCTTCTTGGCAAACGTTCTTTACTGCACTTGGTTGGTCCTATATCTGCCTTTCATTTTTGCTTTCGCTATTTTTGTGATTTGAAATATATCACGGAATAAATTATGCGTGTTTGTCTGCAGATCAGATCCTTCTTTTTTTCCTAATAATAATTATTTGTGAGAATTTACGTCCCAAGAACCCCGATATGATTATGAGTGGCGCCGTATATAGTAGAAGGCTCCCGAAATTTTGACCATCTGTTGTTCTTTAACGTATACACCTAAATCTAAGTACGCGGGCCTCTGTCATTTCACCTCCATCGAAATGGGGCCGCTGCGGCAGGGATTCCATCTCGCAACCTTCGGGTCACCAGTCAAGCACCATAACTAAAACCACGGCAGGTTCTTGTTTTTTATATTCCTTTCCGTGTTTCAAGTACGCCTTCTGTGCTGGTCTGATGTCCATGTATGTATGTGTGCAGTTAAATGTTTTTTATCCTTCCCTGTTTCTGTGTTTCAAGGTTACATTTTCATCCTGTCTTAAATAATTACGAAGTTCCTGTTTTTTTATTCATTTACGATCACTGTGAATCGACTAGTGGCAGTTGTGTTTTAATGTGTAATTTGCGTTTTATTTGTGTAATTGCTTCTGTCAACGCAGCGTTAATGCGCACAAATAAATACCCTGTACACTGGATATTAACGCACGCGCGCACACACACATACACACGCAGACACACACACACACAAAGACATCCTGTATCTTATTTCTTTGAGCAAGCATAATTTCTTTATTAATAATGTAAGCTCATACAGGAATGCGCATACAAACAGTTTTCGCGAAGCGTCTATACAAAGAAGACGCATGAAATCAACAAGAAGACGGGGAAGCATTGTGTGCAGTAGAAACGCTATGTCTGTAAAAAAATACAAGAAACAAAGTCGAGTTGTACAATGAGTACGTCATGGAAAACCAGTTAATGAAACAAAAACTCACAGGCTCCCTTATGCGTTCGCTTAAGACGGCTCGAAAGCGAAAGCCATCTTCTTCTTCTCAGTTTTTTGCGCACAAAGCGCGGTTTTGCATTGCCTCCAAGATCGGAGGCAACTCACCTGGTTTTGCACGGCCTCCGTGATCTGCTCACTTTTGACCAAGCCACGAAGTCATGTGATAACGGCATCATATGACGTCACGCCAAAATTTGTGAAGCCATGATGACGTCATCACGTGACGATTATTTTTTTGCATCCCTCGTCCCCAACGTCGTGGTACGCTGACGCCGTAGACGCGGGACGCCGACGGTCAAATTTCTCGTTTGACGAGGCACTTAAGGCTTTCGCCTTAAAAAATACGTCCGCCACAGCTCGACTGCTGACCCGAAAGTCACGGGTTCGATCGCGGTCGCGGCGGTCGCATTTAGGTGGAGGCGAAATGCTAGAGGCCCGTGTATTGTGCGATGTCAGTGCAGGTTAATGAACAGCAGTTGGTCAAAATTCATGCAACCCTGCACTACGGCGTGCCTCATAATCATATCATGGTTCTGGCAAGTAAAACCCCAGATATTATTATTAATAAAAGAGACAAATAAACGACGCCGTGCATCTGCCACACAAAGTGTAAAACAGTATTGGGAACACTCAATAATATGTGCATGCAATTGGGCATGCGAGAAAACCTGCAGAAAAACAAACTGCAGATACAAAAAGAAGAAGGAAAAACGCACTGATACTGCGCGCATGCAAAGTTTTACGGCGTACTACTCAACAACGTATTCATTGTTTTGATAAGGACTCAAGGTGCAACTCGAGTGCCGATACAGTAGCGGCTACAGATTGTGGGCAAGGAATGTCAGCAATAACAATTATAAAGAAGCTTTCGTTTCATTTTAGCAGGATATTCGCACCATACTGCCCCTCCGCCCTTTATTCTGTGTACAATATGTATGATGCCATTTACAATAAGCGAGTAAATCGTTCGCAAGCTTAGCAAAATGAGCCACCTTAATCGCGCTTAGGTAGCTTCGCAACACTAAAGTGTGTGTGTTCAGATACATCTACTGCTGCTGCTGCTGCTGACATGTGTACAAATACTTTAAACGATTGTTTGTGTATTTGGAATGCAGAGCTTACGAGAAAATTAAGTAAGGCTTTAGACTTTGTCGCTTCCGGCGTAAGGAAGAGGATTGGTTTTCAACATAACAGATTCTACGTCTACCTCTAGAGCATAACACATGCACAGGCCGTCAGCTCACATGAATTACATGCCTCCTTAATAAACATTTAGGCAACAACAGCAATAAAAGCTGCCCAAGCTTCAAAAAAGGAAAGAAAAAGAGTAAGCTCACTAGCGTGCACTTATTTCCGGATGTATCCGCGCACCGCAAGCGCTTTGTGTAGCGCGTTTCGCATGCTGCCGAGCTGCGGCGGGATTCGCAATGGCGGCCGTCGTAGCAGACGACGCGCCTGTCCTCACCCTCAGCGGAGCGCGCGGGCATCAAGGCACCCTATAGGCGATGAGCTCTGAGCGCCCCTATTGGTGGAGCAGAGTCACGTGGGGGAGCTCACGTCGACTCGATTGGCAAGCGCGCGAAAGTACGCCCAGCCGACCTTTTGTTTTATGGCTTTTTTTTAGTTGTGTCAGTGCCGTGACACTTGGCACTTAGGAACTGTCCTGTGCCGCGTACTCCAATGCGCGCGGCGTCACGCGCACACATTCTGATGCCGCTGTAGCGCCTTTATCGAAGTTTCTCTTGCCTGGTGCTTCGTTACGAAGTCTGAAGAATGCAAAAATGGGGGGTTGCTTTGTGTCTCGTGGTTTTCCCACAACGGTGATTTGAAGGATCTCTTATATGTAAGTTTGATGTAAATGCAATGAGATTAACTTATATGCAAATAATATTCCAACGTGCTGATCCTGGATCTAACAGAACAAGCATTCACATACCAAACGCTATCTTGGCGTACGTTTTTCTTTTAGGGGCGAAGCTCCTTAAGGCGGCACCCGTTCGTCCCTCGTAGTCGTCATCGTCGTAGTAGTCCGTAACAAGTCTTACGCTTTGACCTCCAAGGTGGTGCCGGTGGGAGATTTCTCCTGTGCGTTGTTGAACAATAAAAAATTCGCAGCGTGCGCGTTAACTAAAAGCCGAATTCTTCTGTCTCTCATTCCCCATTAGCAGCCATTGGCATGTTCCAGTAGGAAACGTTAGTAGAAGTAGAAGTGTAAGTGTTAGCTAAAAGCCGACTTCTTCTGTCTCTCATTCCCATTAGCAGCCATTGTTTACCTCCAAGGTAGTGCCTGGTGAGATTTCTCCTGTGCGTGATTAAACAATAAAAATTTTGTTCAAAACGCCGTTGATTGATGAAATAAACCAACGAAAGACGCCAGATGTTTTGTAAAAGCAGAACGAAAGAACGCCAGATGTTTTTCTTAAAGTGTAGTAGTAGTAGTTGTATGTAGCCACCTCGCCCGATCGTCAACGGGCGAGGTGGGCCGGCAACGGCGCGAGGACCTTGCCGTACGAGAGTTAAATCACACTAAAAGACATACTTTGCGGGCGATACACTCTAGTGAGCTTTCAACTTTTCGTCTTAATGTACATGATAAAGAAATTATTTCTACGAAAAACGCAAGGCACACCTTGAGCAATATATTTGGTTTTGGGACGCTAAATGGAACCATGAGGCGATGCCAAGCCGGAGCACTTGCACGATCGCGTTCCGTTGGCTTTCGTTGGGCTTCTACCGACCTCGCGTCGTGGAACGCGCGTCCCTGCCCTCTTTTAGCCTTGCCTTTAATTCGCACAGGGCGAGCGGGGACTGCGGTCGCTCTTGGCGCTCTTTGCTCGGAGCGGACTTCTTCCTTGCATTTCACCGATCACAAGTGATAATGAAGGGACCACGTAAACAACAGTACAATAAAGTTTGTGTTTAATATATACACGATGTTTCACACTCTTTATATTATGTACTGTCGCATTTCACGGAAGAGTTTCACGGTTTACAGATGATCCCTCCCTAGCTTCGCCCCACTCATCATCATTCACCCCGTGGATATGCTGTGATTTTTTCTTTTATTCAAAGTTTTAAAAATCCTAATTTGATCGTTAAAAGAAGTTCTTTCTTAGCTGTCCTTCTATTACATCTCATACATTACATACGATTCTATATTGTTTTTTCCTGGTCTGCTTACTGCAATATGCCTTTAACGTACTGCCAAGGTAAGCTCTCTGATTTATTCTTGCTTTTAACTGTCTGCGTCGTTTCTGCTACTGTTCACATACTTGTAGTCCACTTGAACTTATTGTTATGTAAAGGCGATGTTGAGAGGAAATATATAATAAACCGGGTGCGCCTGGCGTAGACAGTAACAAAAATTCGGCTTACCACTAAGTAAAATCGCGAAATGGAGTTTCCATTATAATAACACAAATTATTAGGAGCCATTTCAAATGTGTTAGCAAACGTGTTCGAGAAGCTTTGTTACACAAAAGGCTCTGTTTTTCTCATGAGCGTCCGAACCAGCCGTTTTACGCTATTTTCCATAGGCACTGAATTTAATTCTCATAGCTATTAGGGGTTACCCGCCGCGGTGGTCTAGTGGTTATGGTTCTTGACTGCTGACCCGAAGGTCGCGGCGGCCACATTCCGATGGAAAGAAAATTCTCGAGGCCCATGTGCTTATATTTAGATTTTAGAACCCCATGTGGTCAAATTTCTGGAGCCCTCCACTACAGCGTCTCTCATAATCATATCGTGGTTTTGGGACGTCAAACGCAACAACACTTATTGGCTCTTGGGGGTGCTGCCTGTATCGTGTTTCTATACGTATTCGCTGTGCTTGATACGCAACCGCTTTTTTATTTCACTTAGATATTTTTGTTTTCCTCGTTAAGGCTTCCCTAAATTATTTTACTGTTACTAATCACCAGATACTCGAGGCCATAAGTGGCATTAGTCTGAACAGCGGCGGTGTCCTGTGGCGCCTTGTGCCACCGTACAATACGTCTGAATCGTTTCTAGGCGGCACATGTTCTCGGTGACGTAAACCTGTCCGATGATCTGTTATTGAGAAAACCGCAATACGTTTCGGGCAAGGTAGAACTCCACAGTGGCATTTGCACCATCGTGCGGAGGCTTCTTATTGAAGTTCTGATGATTACATGGCAACCCGATAGCTGGTCGGCAAGCAGAGCAGCGACTCCCATCAATTACAAAAACGACAAGCAAAAACCTCTATCATTGATGAGTATAAAGTGCTGTCATGTTGAGCAGCTAAAGCAACGTCAATGAGTTGTTTCGGTATGACACTAATGTACACTGAGCTACATACTTGAGCTAGATCCACGCCAGGCGAACGCCCAAGTTTCCCGTTTGCTTCGTGCCGATCACCAAGATACCGCCACTCTCGTCGCCTATACTGATGCCAGTGTGAGTGGCACCACCATTCACACCGCTCTTGTATGCCCATCAATACCAGAGGCTTGCCAGACATGCTCGTATTTTGCGGATCCCGCGCCACCGGCTCACCTTGCTGAGCTGGCTGCCATACGTGACGGATTGGCATCACTGATACCTTTTCTTATACCTGACAGATGTTCTCAGCTCATCATTCGTATGGACTCAATGCAAGCTATCCACGATATACGACGAGTGTATCGGTCTACGTCGCTCTCGGATAGTATTCACCATCTTGCTGCCTCCGCATCTGTGCGGATACGTGTTCAGTGGATGTCTCGGGCCGCTTTGCCGGACCTTGTCAAAGCTGATTTGGCAACCCACCCACAAGTCACACCGCACCCACTACCCCATTTTCCTGAGTTCGCTCAAGGACAGATGCTACGGGAAAAAGAAAGCCTCCGACGTACCACACGAGCTCTTATACCTCCGTGAGGGTCAGACCTCCCTGGTGGTTTAACCCGCCGAGAGGAGCTTACGTTACGGAGGCTTCGCGGTGGGGTTGCGCTTACCCCATCCGTGACCACCCTTTGGGCGCAAAAGTACGGTTGCTCGGAGGATTTCATCAAAGACGGACGTGTCCCGCGATGCCCTGTTCGCCCGCTCAGGACGTACTAGTGCCCCTCGCCGTAGACGCCCCGTGACGGTTGCCTCGTCCGCCATGCCGTGCGCCTCTCAACGACCGGGGCTTCGCCGCTCCGTCGCCGATGTGCACCGTGCCTCTAGCCGATCGTGGTCCCGTCCCTGAACTCCTGTGACCGGCTCCCACCCCATCTTGCCTATCTCTTTCTTCTCCGTCTGCTGTGCCCTTACTACTATCCTTTCTTTCTACTTTTCTTTTTATCCCCATCCCCCACCCCTATAAGGCACTGCGCCGTGTCGCCTCAAGGCAGACAGAAATTAGGTGTCTTTTTCCTTTCCTCAATAACCACTGAAAAAAAAGTACCGCGGACAATATGGTACATCGTGCCCATTTTGCGACGCCCCAATCAGCGATGTAACAGTCAGACACTTATTGTGGACATGCACGGGTCTACAACAAAGCCGTCGTCGTCACCCACGTGCAACAGGCCTGGCCGACCACCCGACCTTGACCGCTGGATTAGTGGACCTCACCACCGCTCGTTACTGGACTTCATACACGAAGCAAATTTATATGTGTATTTCTGAATAAATATTATGCCTAAGGGCAGACTTTCGAAAAAAAAAGTACAAACCTTTTGAGATGCACACATTCGTTCAAATGACACAAAATTGGTCGCAGTTAATACATTTTCAAGCGCACATAAGCAAAGGCATTTAGTGCTACATTATATAGATATATAATAACAAATTTGCGAATGTATCGAAGTATCTTAAGATACAATTGGAATGTATCGTATTGCATACAATCAGTGTTGTAGTATCTTGTATCTCTATCTCAAATACTTCTAGCCTGAGTATCTTGTATCGTATCGCGATACAATTTCAAAGTATCTTTGCCCAGCCCTGTATAATACAGTTTCAGCTACTACGCACTGCTGCAGCACGACTGAATTAAGTATTACTTCTTGTTCATCTGGATACCCCCCAACAAAAAGAAAGCCCGTATTCCTGCACGATGAGTTCAAATAGCACTGTGTGCACTGCGTTCTCAAATATTAATCCGCATTTCTTATTCAGTTCTCCAATGTAGGAGAGTTGATAGGTTTACTGTGCAAAGCTACGTGGATGACAGCGCTTTAGCGCTACAGAAGAGTTTAACATGCACACGCTTGTTTTTATTCCAGTAACAGTACACAAAGGTAACTGTACAGCACGGAACTTCATTCGATTAAATACTTGCACGACACTAATGGAACAAAGGCCCGGTTATTTCAGGGGACCAAAGTACGTTTTTTCACGCGAATAGTGTCCGCTGCCTTCCGTCAATCTATTACAACGCAACACAAACGCTCAAGGTAACGTAAAGAAAAATAAAGACGTGGCTTCGCGTGAAATTACTACGACATAAATGTAAAGTACGCCATTTGGAATAATCTAAGTATACCGGTGTTTTTGTATAAATTTCGTCACAAGTTAAAATTGCGTAAGGCAACTCAGTTTTGCGATTTCCGTACATTCCATTTTCTGTTCTTTTCAGGGGACAATTTAAGTACCGAAGTGTCAGACGTGACTTGACAGCAATGCTCGGCAGAAAAATCAGAGGCGCTTTTTCTACCATCACAACAAAGGAGAAGAAACAATCCCCCTGGAAGGGGTTGTGATATTGCTTTACGAGTGAATGGCAATGCTGTTCCAACCGTAGGCAGTATTAGAATACTAGGGTTGCGCATACAAGCAAATGGCAAAAGCACTGAAACTATCCGGAGACTCGAAGCTAGTGCAAACCAAACGTGCCGCCTGCTTAAGCGCATTTCTAACAAATATGCGGGGATGAAGGAAGCCAATCTTTTGAGGTTGGTTCAAACTTTCGTGATAAGCCGTGTACTATACGTTGCCCTTATCTTAAACTGGGTAGAGCAGAGAAAGATAAAATTGAAGTCATTATAAGAAAAGGCATCACAACTGCACTAGGGCTTCCCCCGAACACCTCTACGGTAAAACTTCTTGGGCTAGGCGTCTCCAATACCTTGGATGAGCTCATAGAAGCCGCCACGATGTCACAGCATCAAAGGCTTTTGAGAAGTAAAACCGGAAGCAAAATCATGGAGCGCTTGGGGTTCGAGCCCACGGAGTGTTCCAGACAGACAGCTAGCATACCTAAATCAACTAGGGACAGACTCAAAATTACACCGCTGGCGAAAAACATGCATCCGGTGTTTCACGAAGGCAGACGCAAAGCAAGAGCTGTAGCCCTACAGGCTAAACTTGAAGGTCGATCCGACGTGCTTTACACGGACGCTGCTGAATACGAAAGAAGGGGAGCATACACAGCGGTGGTGGTTCGCGAGAGTGGGGACCTGGTCTCGTGGTGCACCTTTAAAAACACAATTGCAACTGAGGCAGTAGAACTTGCGATTGCTCTGGCGATAAAACAAAAAGGTACACGAGTGATTGTCAGCGACTCTAAGTCAGCCATTAAGAACTATGACATGGGCAGGATCTCTGCTGCAGCCGCCAAAGTTCCGAGACAAGGACCAGTAGCCACAGAGCAAATCTCACTGATATGGTCCCCGGCCCATCAAGGTCTCAAGGGGAACGAGAAGGCGCACTCGATCGCCCGAGGGCTCACTTTCCGGTCGATCGCCGCTGACTCGCCGCCTCCACTCGAGCAACCCCTCTCCACAGGAGACGAACTACGAACGTTCCATGAAATCACCTCACATTATAAATCCCACCGTAAGATCTATCCAGAGGCAGCTATACAGCTGAACAAAAATGAGGAAATAATGTGGCGAAAATTGCAAACCGGGGTGTTTCCAAACCCTCACCTGTTCAGTAAATGGCACCCGGAAGTGTTTGATTCCCGATGTGCCCACTGTAATAGCACTGCGGGTCTAGTGCACATGGTGTTGCGTTCCGCTCCCAGGAACTCGGTCGGGACGGGCGCACTCGCGCCCCAGTGGCGGTGTTACGTGACACCAGCTTCGCGGGCTCCGTCCGAGATTTATCGGCGTTTCGGACCGGGATGCCTGCACGCCATTT
Organism: Rhipicephalus sanguineus; assembly: GCF_013339695.2. Taxonomy (NCBI): domain Eukaryota; kingdom Metazoa; phylum Arthropoda; class Arachnida; order Ixodida; family Ixodidae; genus Rhipicephalus; species Rhipicephalus sanguineus. Next base: position 99,067 of record NW_023615247.1, read on the forward strand.
CCTCGCACCCCGCGAGACTGAGACCGCCGTGTCGGTCGTGAAACTGACGGTGCAGACCACGGCTCTTTCTCCGAATGGTTACGGAGAACTGCTTGCCTGTCCTCGCGCCTCTTCCGGTCGACCGAGTGCCGCTGTGTTCGGGCCCTTTGATCTCAGGGGCTAGCGTCTGGAAGCCGCAGCCTGGTCACGTGGTCGTCATCGTCTTGGAGGGGGAGAGCGTCGACGAGACGACGAGAGTCGACCTCCGGCAGCCAAGGAGAGAAGCTGCTCGGAAAACCGCTTGTATACTCAATCGGGCCTGGAGCCCTTTGTTTCAAGTCGCGTAGTTTAATAAAGACCATTAAAAACCCTTAGCGGAGTCCGCAGTCTGATAAATCCCCAACAATGGTCTGGACCTGCCCTTGCTACAACGAGCCAGGCAGAAACGTAGAATCTTGGGAGGCCTTATTACGCAGCCAAGATGCCAAAGAACAACGTCAAGTCATCGGTCTCGCCCTGACCGCCGCCGAGCAACAAGGGGTTCCGGCTGACGGCTAGGGGGATGAACGGGGGCAGAGGCCAAAGCGATCCTCCCCCGTCATTCTCGACGGGTGTAAATAAATGTTCTCTCTCTCTGTCTTGACAGAAATATTTCTGTGTAGCGGGACTAGGACCATACACAACTAAAGCTCGTCGCGTAACCTATAAACGACAGTCCCGAAGTTATACACCTAACCATAACGCGCAAGGGAATGAGAGCATTTTTTTTACCACCGAGCGTCTGAAACGCTATATTCACATGAGATTTAATACTTCTCATCTTTAGGACAACGCCAAGTGCACTTTGCAATGCACTTGAACCACAGAGCGGCACCTACATTGATATAACTCTCGTGAACGGAGGGTGCGACGACCACACACAGCACTGTCTACAAGTGCACTCACTGATCTTATTGCAGTACATATACAACCGATCAAGGGCAAATGCTTCTTTACATCGTGTTAGGCATACGTACGAGCGGTTAAAGTTGCACTAACGCAACGGAACAAACCGCCTTTCGAGGACCTGCATGACGTACGCGCACATGCAAATACAACGTGGCTAGCAGACGACGCATGGAGCAATCCACACTAGGCGCGGTTCAGTCAGAAGCCGCAAGGTGGCGACTCCGAAGCTTAACGTAAACGGCAACGCCGGCAAACGAATCTCGAGGCTGCGAAAGCGCGCGTTCGCTGCGCTTCCGTCATTTCTCTCTATGTGCAGCGGTATGCGAAACGCCGTGAACACGTCAACGTCGGCGCTAGTTGCAGCGGCATCGCCACCGCCGTGGAGCAGAGGAAGGCTCGGGAAGCCGAACGTAAACGTCAGCGTCGGCAAGCGGTAATGCAAACGCCTCGACAACCATCGTCTGAGAAACGGAAACTCGATGCGCACCCCTCACGACGCTTTCGCATCCCACCATGGTTGGCCTTAGGGGGAGATGATGTGTAATTTTTTCTCGTCGATTCCGCTCGCAGTGGCGTCATTCGGCGTTGCATAATTTGTTCCTTTAGATATTTCCAGAGTTTGCCGGGCGTTTGATCCGAGGCGGCTGGTTGTCTACGGCTGTTTCGAGTGGGCGAGGAGGAGCATCGGCGCGCCGGCGTCTTCTGACACTTGTTTTTCGTTGCACGCGCTTGTTGTGCGAGCGGCCGGCGTCGTGGTTTCTCGCTGTCGTCCACTCTAAGAAAAAAATCGAGTATTTGGGGAGTGTTTCTGCCACACAATAATCGTCATCTGGCTTGCTCGTGTTTCCTCTCTTGAAAACCCGGCTTTCGTAATTTTCCTGTCAAGAATGCTACGTCACGCTGATTACGCGCGCGCCGTTCGTGACCGGGAAGCCCCTGGACGGCGGTGATAACGCGAGGAAAGTACGCGTGGTGGATGACGATTATTGTTGTGTGGCAGAAATACTTCCCAAATACTCGATTTTAGGGGCGAAGCTCCTTAAGGCGGCACCCGTTCGTCCCTCGTAGTCGTAGTCGTAGTCGTAGTGCGTAACCAGTCTTACGCTTTGACCTCCAAGGTGGTGCCGGTGGGAGATTTTTCCTGTGCGTTGTTGAACAATAAAAAGTTCGCAGCGGTAGCTAAAAGCCGACTTCTTCTGTCTCTCATTCCCATTAGCAGCCATTCTTTACCTCCAAGGTAGTGCCTGGTGAGATTTCTCCTGTGCGTGATTAAACAATAAAAATTTTGTTCAAAACGCCGTTGATTGATGAAATAAACCAACGAAAGACGCCAGATGTTTTGTAAAAGCAAAACGGAAGAACGCCAGATGTTTCTAAAGCAAAACGAAAAGACGCCAGCTGCTTAACGAAAGACGCCAGATGTTTTTTAAAGCAATGGTTTTCTAAACAATGAAAATTCACAGCGTACATGTAAAATTAAAGTGAGCTGCAAGTCGTCATAACTCATCGAACCTTTAGTATAAACGGGCCCGATCTCACGTCGGTGATGATGTACTCGGCAGAATTCACGGAAGATTCACGGTTTACCGATGAACCTCCGCAGCTTCGCCCACTCATCATCATTCACTCCGTGGATATGCTGTGATTTTTCATTATAACGAATGCTGTGAGCAATTTCTCGTGATAACCGCGACGTCTAGCTGCAGCTCTGACGTTAGCGTTCGAGTCAAAATTGCACCGATACTACACGAACTGGAAACACTGAAAACGAAAGTACATGCATTACTTGGCCCTGAATTTTCGCGTTTCGATCCATGAGTACCGCACTTGTGCTTCGTCTCTCTGCGCTATAATGTGAAATACAGCCAGCGTCCACCAACTCGCCCAATTTTACATTTTTTTAGGGGCGAAGCTCCTAAAGCCGTGGGTCTGTCCTTCCTCTGTGACCGGTTTGTAACCAACTAGCCCAACAAAAAGTTTTATTGTAACCACTTAGTTGGGGCTAGAGTTACTGTATATGCTACCTTTACGTAGCAGAGTTGGGCATCTCTTTTCCAAACGCCGCTAGCAACCATGCATTGCGGAGAAGCTGACGCTCGGGCCAATTTTAGGGGCGAAGCTCCTTAAGGCGGCACCCGTTCGTCCCTCGTAGTTGTCGTAGTCGTAGTGCGTAACCAGTCGTAACGCTAGTACCAGATCTTGACCTCCAAGATGGTGCCGGTGGGAGATTTTTCCCGTGCGTTGTTGAACAATAAAAAATTCGCAGCGTGCGCGTTAACTAAAAGCCGAATTCTTCTGTCTCTCATTCCCCATTAGCAGCCATTGGCATGTTCCAGTAGGAAACGTTAGTAGAAGTAGAAGTGTAATTGTTGCTAAAAGCCGACTTCTTCTGTCTATCATTCCCATTAGCAGCCATTGTTTACCTCCAAGGTAGTGCCTGGTGAGATTTCTCCTGTGCGTGATTAAACAATAAAAATTTTGTTCAAAACGCCGTTGATTGATGAAATAAACCAACGAAAGACGGCAGATGTTTTCTAAAAGCAAAACGAAAGAACGCCAGATGTTTCTAAAGCAAAATGAAAAGACGCCAGCTGCTTAACGAAAGACGCCAGATGCTTTCTAAAGCAATGGTTTTCTAAACAATGAAAATTCACAGCGTACATGTAAAATTAAAGTGAGCTGCAAGTCGTCATAACTCATCGAACCTTTAGTATAAACGCGCCCGATCTCACGCCGGTGATGATGTACTGGGCAGAATTCACGGAAGATTCACGGTTTACCGATGAACCTCCGCAGCTTCGCCCACTCATCATCATTCACTCCGTGGATATGCTGTGATTTTTTTTTCTTAGAGTGTCTGAAAGCGGCGGCGCGCGCGCTTTATTGACGCGCTCGTTTGTGACAATGGCTCTCTTCGCTGAAGTACGGCAGCAATGAGCTGGAAAAGAATGTGGATACAGGTGTCTCTTCATTGCAAGTCGAAGCACCACGCAACCATGGCCTACGCTCTTTGTTTCGAGCTGCGAATCCGCTGTGTGACCCTTCTGCCAGAGAAGGGAGAAACTCTATTCGTTATGCATTATTGGTAGCGCGTGCCTAGTACAAACCATGCACAAACAGGTGCAAATGGTAACTGTTATCAATCGAGCCAGCTGAACAGACAACGCTACACTAACACACGGCTTCACGCATCAAAACGCAGCAGATGTTCCCTGACAGGGGCGTAGACAGAAATTTTTTCAGGGGGGGGGGGTCAACCATACATTATGTATGTTCGTGCGTGCGTTTGTATGTGTGCGTGTATATATACCCAAGCAAAATTGAAAAATTTCGGGGGGTTTGAACCCGCCCCCCCTTGGCTATGCCCCTGTTCCCTGACATAGCGCCAACAGCGCGTAGCTAGCTTCGGTTGGTAGATTACTGCCGTTAAATATAGCGAGCGTCTCAGGATCTGGCACCGTTCTTTTTGTTCCATCATGGCGGAACCCATGCGGTTATAGGTTTCAAAGCTATTTTCGTACTACATGGAAGCATCCCACATGTAAGCGTCCGGAGAAAAAAAAAGTCATCCACCATTTCTTTTTTTTTTTAAAGAACTACGACGTTGAACGTAGCGTCGCAGGGGACGCGCACGAGGCAAGCAGCTGCAAAGCGCGTCTGAACCGGCCCAAACCGGCGCGAATTGGCTCCGCGACTAGAAAAAAGCGCAGCAACGCCACCAGTGGCGTCTACTGGCGTTTGCTTCAACCGGCCTATTGTCCCTGCCTCCTGGACGCGTCACTAGGAGATTATTCTAGTACACTATAGTCATGAGTGAAGGGGCACGGGGCGCGTGCCGGACAGCGCAAGGCGTCGATGGTGTGCGGGGAATGGAAAAGTACCCGATGGTGTGCACCCCCGCCACGTCGACGCAAGCCATTGGCCGGAGAAAGGCGCGTGCCACGCGACCCGAGCTGAGGTGAGGGACCACAGAAGAGGAGTTGGTCATGATTCGGTGGAGTCGTCGAGGAGCAAGGTGGTGCAGGCTAGCGTCGCGTCCGCGACGGGAACAGCAGGGCTGAGTTCTGGAGGCAGCGTTGTGCATGCCCCGGGAGGGTGGCCGTCGACCTCGGGGTCTACCGAGCGAGGCGTCCCGGGCTTGCGGCAGCCTCATCACGCAGTTCTCGTGGCACCTGCGGCACTACCACAGCTCGGCAAGACGACGGCGACCCACCGACAATTACCGGAGAGCCACGTCGACAGTTAGAGCCCGTGGCACCGAGGAGAGGCCGACAGTTAGGCCTAACTGGGAGAGACCGGTTTTCTCCGAAAAGGAAGGAAGCATCGGCGAGGAACACGATCAGCGAGGCGTCTGATCGACGGCGACGGCCCGGAGACGTCGATAGGAGCTGCGACGACGGGACTGGGCGTCGACTTTGGACCACCAACCGAGTCAGCGGACACCGCGAACCGTAAGAACGCTCCATTGGTATCGCGTATAGTGTACAACTTATTCTAGTACACTATAGTATCGCGAGTGACTGAGAGGCCATAGTGGGCAGACTTTCGGGCTGGAGGAGCCAAGCAGAGCTAGAATGCTTTTCAATGTTTTGCCAGCGTTAGCGTACTAGCCTAGGAATTTCCTGATGTGCCAATATTGTAAATTTTGAGTGTTCATTTTTGGGTGGCGTGGTGTGTTAGATAAAGGTTTGTTTGCAGTGCCACCACGGTGTCCCCCGACTCTTTCTCTCTCTCTCCCAATCCCATCACACATTGCAAGCGCTCCCGAGATACGTGACACAATAAGTGGCGAGCCTGCCAGGACTTTTCCAGCGTTGGGCCCAGTCACGTATTGTCGGGGGTTGCAAGGATGGATATGGGTTGGGAGAAGATTGTGAGAGTCATTCGGGAGAGAAAGCTCAATGGAGAGCAGGATCTCAGGTTCATTGAAGAAGAGTGGGAGAGTAAGATAGAGGAGGGCAAAGCCGAACTTGAGGCAAGACGCGCCGATCTCGAGGCGAGACGCGCCGGTCTCGAGGCAAGTCGCGCCGAACGCGAGGCAAAACGCGCCATAGCGCTAGAAGCGTATGCGCGGGAAAAGGAGGAACTAGAGCGCAAACTGCGACTGGCACAAGCCACAGGATACATTGGACAATGAGGGAAGGCCCATAGATATTTCATTGCGAGAAGTCAGTGTGCCCGATATTCAGAGCTCGCTCTCCGCTGAGCAAAGGGGCAGTGAGCACACTAGTTGTGCAAATGAGAATAGTCTGGTTAGGAATGAGCAGAAGACAAAGGACCCATGTGTTGCATATAGTGATGATGTAGCAACGAGTAGTGAGCTGCATGCCTGTGTTGTTGAGGAGGGCACGGAGGTAGAGAACGCGACGCCTCCAGACTGCAGGGAAGCAGAGTATAGCTCTTCGTTGATGAGCACGCACACTCAAAGTAAAAGAGTGTCTCAAGCAGGAGAGAAAACAGCAGAGAGGAGTGGGATGAATGGAGCGTCTCATACGCAGGGTGGTAAGCGCGTAAAAGTGAACGGGACGCATACAGCTCCAAGGGTAGCGAAAAGTGGTTTCAAGTATCAGGACGCAAGGAAAGTTGCTCGAGCTGTGAACCATAGACGCGTAAGACCAAGGAGAAAAAACGCTGCGAAAACGCGTCAAGTAGGTTGTAATTATTTGGATGCAGAGAGGGTCGTGCAAGAAACCACTGTCGGGCATAAACGTAGGACGCAGCATAGAAAAGTTGTTCGGAAGAGGCATCTGGTGAGCGGAAACAGAGGCGTCCGCTGTAGTGAGCGTGCGAGAAGATGGGCAGCGAATAGACGTGACACAAAGCATGGGCCCGCTTTTCCTCTAGAGTCAGTATATTAACTGAATGGTACGTTCCTTTTTTTTTTTCGGTAATGGTAACGGTAATGCGTTAACTTTTTTTGTAGGTAACGTAGGGCGGTAACGCAAAACGCCACGATCGCTGCAAGCTACCATATGATAAGCTAGACAAAGCAAGTTAATCGAAGACTAAAGCGTAAACCTTTTTTATCTCTCCCTCTTTCGCCCAACTGAAACAGTTCACACTTCTGAACACTCATGTTATTCCTTTTCGACGAAAGAAAATCAATTTTTCTGAAACAGGATGAGCGTTTCATCGGCCCATAAAACGTTTGCTGGTTCCCGCCCGTATTGGCGTCGTAGATGACGTACATTCCATGCCAGGCAGAGTAGAATGAAAGCATTAGAGCCCTTGCTCAGTGGTGAACTCCTCTGCAATGCTGAAGCTCAAGGCGCGACAGCATCGCATAGGCGGCCTGCACCGCAGAGAGCTACAGTGCGTAGTCGCAAGGCATGGATGAAAATCACAGCCGAAGCATAGAAAAAATTTCGTTTTAATTATGTTATCGCTGTGTTGAAGGAAAACTTCACCTCACTTGTTGGTTTTCCCAACGGTGGAGGCAGGGTGATTGGAACGCCTGCGTGAGAACGGGCACCGCCAACAGGAACGATAAGGGGGAGAGAGTGGCCGGCGCGGGGGAAATCGGCGGCCGAGGAGAGAGGAGACATACGAGCAAGGATAGATGAAGCACCCTTCTTTAGCTCCCTAACAGTTGTAAATATGTAAATAAACCCTTTTGTATCATTTAGAAACCTCAGCGCCATCGAGTTATTGAAATCGAACCTTTTTATAACACACTGCTTTAAACTCGCCAAAGCGCACTTTTCTGTACTTTTGGGGCAGGCGCCAAGCTGTTTCCCAGCTTTTGTAGCGTTAGCTACACTTGGCTAGCCGGAGCCGATTTCGCGTGGATCCTCATGAGCCGTGCTGCGCATGCGCGAGGATCAGTGATGTCACACAGCTGGCTCACCGGAGCCGGCATCTCACGCCCTCTCCGCCACCACCGCGCGCGACTCGCCGCTGCTGGTCTGCGCGTTCGGGAGGAGTGGCCGAGTGGCGTCGTAGCCGCGGTAGACACACTGGCGCCGGCACGCGCGCAGACTCCTCCACCACCGCACGCGACTCGCCGCTGCTGGTCTGCGCATTCGAGAGGAGTGGCGTCGTAGCAATGGCAGACACACTGGTGCCGGCGCGCGCGCAGCTATTCGCCTTCGCTGTGCAGTCGCCGTCTGACACTGCACTGGAGCCGCTTGATAGCGCCTCTGACTGGCAGTTGGGTAACGCCATGGAGAACGAGAGCGCAAATGCTGCTCAACGGTGCAGAAGAGCCGACAAGCTTATCTCATCGGATCCCGAAGTAGTTGCATGGCAATTAGCGGTTCAGGGTACGAAGAATGAACAGAAGAAGGGTAATAATTCCTAGACAATTTGGAAAGCTACGAATAATCATCTGAACCTTTGCTAACGCTACGTATATCCTGGCATAGCCGAGCTAAGCCACTGCAATTTTTTTTCTCCCAGCCTCCCTCATCTTCTTGATGAAAAATAAAGGACCTACTATTATTATTATTATTCTCAATACTCCCAAGTCTTAAATGAAATATCTGAACACGAAAACATACGAACACACTAAGTGTATTTTAGATGTCTATAAGGTTGGAACGCTCAAACACATATACACACAAGCACAAATACTTGAATGCAAACCATCTACGTTCCTTCGTATTACAACTTCAAAGCTCGTTGTAAAAGACGCAAGCATACTTTACGAGGTTGCTGCCGCTGATGGAGGCGCGCTCCTTTCGATTGATGATTCTCAGCTTTGAAAATGCCCTTTGAACGTTGAAAATGATCGTTTAAAAACGGAGTTTGTCAGATAAATCCGAATCGTCAAAAATTTTAGCGGCTAGTGTTTATCGGATATTTTCGGATTTACCCGAAAACACGGAGCCCTAGTGATCAGCAACACTCCGAAACCGTTCGCACCATGTGTACTACATTACTGTGGTTATTTATATTAGATGCGAAGTATCTTAAGGCGGAGTTCAATCCGGTGGTGGTGTGCGGCGTGACCACCCTTACTGCGCATGCGCATACCCTCTCCACACACCTCCTCTCCCCTCCCCTCACCATTCCCCCTGTCATCTACCCTCTCCCATTTCCCCTCTCCACTCACCCTCTCCCCACTCCCTCTCCACTTTCCCTCTCCCCTCCTCCTTTCCACTCTTCCTCTGAAACGGGGGCTAGACATCCCGAAATTCTCTCCTGCGCAACGCCGCGATGAGTTCGAGAGCATGCGCGTCCCCTCCCCTTCTCTTTCCTCTCCTACGCTGCCCCCTCTCGCCCGCCTGTCGACCGCGTTACCCGCTCGCCCTCTGAGATAACGGCCAGGCTAGATGGAAGATACGACGCGCGTAGCGTCGCTCTTCGTGTTCCACGACGTGAGCTCGGTAGCATGCCCAACGAACGCCAACGGAACGCGATCGTGCAAGTGCTCCGGCTTCGCATCTACTCATGGTCCCCTTTCGCAGGAGATGTTTTTTCCTTCACGCTACCATCTTTCTCCTTAGAGATGTGCTCGATGTCCTCTTGTACCTGAACCGATCGACCGGGACTCGCTCTTGAGAGGAGAGAATTGATCACGCGAGGTAGGCCGGCAAAGCCTCTTGAGAGAAGACAACGAAGTGATTTGGTATGCTCGCGCACGCGGGTGCCCCCAGAACGCGCTCTTTGTCCAGTTCGAATAAGGCGATCATCGTGTAGAAGTAAAAATGCTCCTCGCTATGATTAGCGCTTGGTTGTATATAGCAGTCGGCTTTTATGCCTTTCTCCAGTATAACGAAACCGTGACGGCCTTGATAGATCAAGATCAAGTGAGTAACCATATATGTTGTTTGCAGTTCTGTTTAATCACATTCATGGTTCCTGGGTACCAAAATAATGTAAATACTCCTTCTGCCTTTTCATACTACAGGAGACGACCTACGTTACCATATCCCGTTGCATCAGAGTGCACCCGTCAACCTGGGCAGTCATAAGTGGGGTACTGGCAGTGAGCCGAGCCGTCGCCGCTGCATCGGTAACCTGGACACTGGTACACCGCAATGTCAACGCTCACTGGCTTCTCGGCACGGTACTTACCTGCGCTTCGCTGCTACTCACTGTGGCCGCCGGAATTAGCCTGGAAGCCGAGGTGTATTTTCCGGCCGACCAGTATCGTGTCCAGCACGCTACATCTCTAGGGATCCTAGCTGCCTGCATCGTCGTTGCTCGATGGGCGCACATCGGCAGTTTCGAGATCTTCCGAAGGCCAGAGGTGAGCTATTCATCATTAGTGCTATGATTTCGCGGGTACATTTCACCAACTTGGTCGTCGCGATTTCGCTTAGCACATTCTATAAACAATTAAGCAGCATGTTTCACTGTCTACAACGCCTGCTGCACATTTCCTAATGCATTACATTGAAGGAGCTAGAGGTCGGATAGACGAAAAAGGCTATTTCTGCGACCATAGTTGGGAGCATGCCTCTACGAGAATGTATGGGGATTGGGAAGGGGCTGAAAAAATGGGAAATGAAGATGAAAGCAAAGTCGCAGGACTCGACTGACGGCCTGCACAGACACGTATCCAATTCCAGTGTCTCATAGGAAGTGAAGGAGTGCTTTGATGACCTCGGTGTCGTTCTGGGTGATTCAACCCGCTTGTCTATCAGGAATCCTCGTTTTTTCGCCAGACCACGTAGTATTACCTTTCTCTTCGGCACATTCGTCCTCAACCCTACTTAAATGTTCTCTCGGTTTAAGCCTTCAGTCGTTTTTTGTCTTCTGCAAACGTAAATTTCCGTTAATATTCATTCCTATTTCTTCCCAATCTAGCCGTTTGTATACTTCTTTTAGACAAGCAGGGCATAGCAGGCGTGAGATTGTATCGCCTCGACGGTCCCCATTATCCATCACGTTTTTCTTCTTTTCTTGAGGAGGAGTAGAGCAGCTGTGGAGTGTGTGATGTATTGGCTATAGCATTGACATATGTTTCAGATACTTCTTGGCGACCATCTTACGAAACAAACACCCCCCTTCTCACATTGCAGGAGGAAGAACTGGCAAGCATCATGCTACGATGCGCGGTGGCCTGTCTTGTGGTTGATGGGTGTACTCTGTACACCCTCAACCGCAACTTCGAACTCAAGACCGCCGAAAGTGAGTGAGAACTATCGTTATAGCACTGATTGTCTTTCTTACTAACAGCCAAAGTTATTTAATTTGAGAAGTTGTGACTTAAAGGTGGGTCTTGTTGTGCTAAGTCAGGTGAAAACAAGCCAGGTGTTTCCTTCTTGGTATCTCATTTTTATCTCTTAGCTTTCAAAGGGCCTGTGGCGTGCATTAGTGGCAGTAGCACGAATGACGCTTTATTAACTTGTAGCAAGTGTTACAATGCGTATAGACGTACTGTAAATCGAGTAGTTCTGCATGTGACGTGAAATAAACAGGCACACTGACCACTTCCTCGTGCCTTAAAGGGAGACTAAAGAGGATCAATTAATCGGCCTAGATAGATAAACTGTGCTCTGAGAACTCTAATGTTAATTTCGCCATCATAGGTTTATTAGTGGAGGAGAAAATCAAGTTCAAAGTTTCATTTTTAAATTTCGGGCCGAAATCTCCCCGCGCGTTACGTGACGGATTTCAAAGTGTATCGTATTTTGGCGCCATTAGCTCAACAAAGTTACTCCAAACTTGGTATGTTACGTCTGTGGCCCCCTCAGAGGACAATGTACTTCACTTTTACCGATTAAGAACTACGTAGTCCCTAGTAGGCACCTAAATCTAAGTACACGGGCCTCAAACATTTTCGATGGAGGCGGAAATGTTTGAGGCCCGTGTACTTAGATTTAGGTGCACGTTAAAGAACCCCAGGTGGTCGAAATTTCCGGAGCCCTCCACTACGGCGTCTCTCATAATCATATCGTGGTTTTGGGACGTTAAACCGCAGATATTATTATCCGTCAAAACATGCGACGTCACGGCCAATGGTGCGGAAACTTCAAGGTGGCCTTGCCACCCATAATCGGTTTTGCCTTTTTTCTTCGCTTACTAAGAGTCTTCTCGCAGCGAACGTGGTGTTTTTGGTATCGTGAAAGAGTACTTTACTAATATGAGAAAAATCGTTTTGCCCTTTAGTGTCCCTTTAAATGTAGCTTATAGCACGATCTGATGTCAGCAAGCAAAGATGCAGTAACCATTAGGCATGTTAAACAGAAATCGCATGACATGACACAAACGAAGTACGTATAAGCCATTCATTCCGTTAATCAATTAACAAATAACCATTCACCATTAAAATTAATAAATTAATCGCTATCAATTAGCGTCTTCTTTTTAAAAATTAATATTTTTGCAGGTACTTTAAAGGGGTCATGAACCACTTTTCCAAGTAATGATCTAATGGCCTCAGTATCGGAGTGTACTGCCTCCCGAATCGATTGCCACAAAAATTTCTCGAATCCGTCAAGAATCAGCGGAGTTACGGGGGTTTGGCGCACGCTCCCAGCGCTTTCTCTCTTTTCTCGTGCCGACGAGCGCACTGGAAGCTAGACAGGGAGGGATGGCATGGGGGAAAGAAGTTACGCCAGCGCGCGTCATGAAACGCGATCGCTCTCCCGCTGCGATTCGCTTGCGCGAGTGCGGCTACCGTGTACTGAGGAGTGCGGCACCGGCAAGTGGCGGCACCCCGCGGCAAGAAGCGCATCTGATCCGAACGCCGCTCTCGATTTACGCCGGCTATCGGCCAATAAGCATGCTATGTCTCTTGCGACGTACAGCGGACAGACGCCCCGCCCACCGACGAGAGTGAGAACCGGCCTCTGTTTGAAAAGAGGGTGCCTGGGGAAACGGCAACTTCGCGCTCCGCTTGTGGCCATTACGCGGCGCGCACGACTGTAATATTTGGCAGAGCAGTTCATAGCCGTGTCAGCTTTCCGCAGGATGTGTTTTTTCAATCAGCCCAAGGGGTGCTTCATGACCCCTTTAAGCAAAACGTGGTTGATGTCTCCATCATAGGCATCGGTATAACACGAAAGTAAAACCTGCTTCACAGAAGTACTTTATTGTTTATTGTCTCTTGATATGTGAGAGCTTGCCCAGAGTCTATTGGTGGTTGGCCGCTGTAGCACCGTTTGACGTGGATGCACCCCTTTTGAAACCTAGTAGTGGCACATCTCTATCATCACGACTAACGTCCATGGTCATGATTACACACCCTTGTGGCAGCTGAAGTTGTTAATGTACATCTGAACACTGCATATTGTTTCATGCCAGGATGTCGACAACAATAACGTAATAGACACTGGTACATGATATACATTGTCAAACTCTTCATTTGGGGAGAGAAATGCCAGGGTGCACTCCCCCAGTATTAGGGTAACCTATGCTTGTTCTCATGCATGCACTACCGCACTGTGCTTAACACGAGGCAGAGTTTGTAGCCTGAGCCGTGAATGCAAAGAGGCGTTCTACTTCCCGCTGGCGTGTCTAGCTGCACCAAAGCACTCACTTGCGTGACATTCGGCCATCAACATCGTTGCCTTTTGGTGATGCTTATTACTCGGTATTATCACGCTCCGAGCAGTAGGCTCCGGAGAAACACCACTGGTGCATGTGAAAGCTGCACTGCTATAGCGATATGTCACATGCTAACACGACAGGACAGCCAAAGCACGTAACTGCATCGTCATCGAACTGAATCACTTTGTATACCGTATTGCACTGACCGTAGAGTTTCATGCAATACTGCCCCGAAAGCCGCTGCTGCACTGAAGCTATCGAAGCACTCCTTAAAGGGACTGTCTACCGCTCGGAAAAAATTTTCTGATTGTGGTGAAAATGAGAAAATCGTTCGTCACATCGGAGGCAACGAGCATGCTTCTGCACCATTAAAGAGGAACTATATTTTTATTTGATGTTGAAAATCGTGAAAGAATGACCGCTAGCGTCACCCAACAACGATGTGGTCAATCTACTGGTAGGACAAAAAGTCCTCGCAGGCAGACTCATTTTGCTTGAAAAAAAACACGTATAACTTGAAATTCTCTCTTACGCACTTGAGGCAGCTTTCGGTTGAGTCAGAGAGTAATTTTTTGCTTTTTTTTTCTCACGCATCCAAAAAAGCGCCCGGTGGTGCTGCTTGCGGCGCCGTCTTTGATTTCGTCGGCTTCTACTCATGCGCTATGCCATGCGGCCCTCCACACTGGTCGTACTGTGCCGCTGTATTGTTGTTAGGATGTCTCACAGGTGCTGCGCTGTGAAGGCGTGCATTTATCGTCTCTTTTTGATGAGTCAACTTGGCTTGGATTGGGGCAGTAGTGCTAAAATAAACGCATGGACTGCGATTACTGCAAAAAATGTGTTCTGTAATCGTATAATAAGGCTTCATTTAACAGCTAGCGTGCTGAAAATGACTGTTACATTCATTACATTAGTGTTCAGCGAAAATAAAGTAATCCTACAGAGACCACATGTGCTTTCGGTTTTAATTTTTACCGGCACTACAATTGTCATCCCGTACACCAACCAGTGTTGTGGGCACGTTTCACGCCAATGGAAGAAGACGAAATGCAGATCGAAAAATTCTGTTTTAAAAATTTCTACTCACTTATCAGAGAAACTGCTGCAAGGTCAGACACTTCAGGCAGTACGCTTTCTATTGCGGTACAAAACAGAAAAGCGATGAAGGACGGTAGACAGTCCCTTTACCACGGTGACTCAGTACTTCACCACTTCCAGGAAGCGACAGCACCCCTGCCGACCAAGAGAGATATAAAGTGTGTGTCTTTTTTCTTTCACGAAGCTTCAAAGAAACCACGACCAGTTGTGGCTTCTTTCTCCGACGCATTGTCGGAAGCTTGTAGGTTAGGTCCCTAACAGTAGTAAGTTGCCTTTTTTATTTTTATATAATAATAAATACACTACAATTAAAAACTGCTAATAACATCTCTATGGCACACCTCATGGAGGATGACATAGCATCAACATGACAGATGTACATCTATTGGCTGCGAGGGCCTCCACTGGAGGCTGGCGCCGCGATCGTTTTGACGTCACAGAGAGGACGCTCCTGCTCACCTTGCTGTGTGTTGTTGCGGAACAGAACGTTGGGGTGAAATTGCGCTGTGCAACATTCAATCCTAAACGTGTGAAGCTTAATTCGGCCAGCTATTGTTGCCGTTTAAGGAGTCTTAGGTTGCGTGCAAGCAGCTTCAGCTTGCTCGTATACTGTTCGGTGCCGCAATGCCAGACGTATACGAAAGATCCCGCTGTAAGTTTTCATCAATACCCCAAATGTAAAAAAAGTTCGCTTCACTTGACTGGTAAAGCTGAAAATGGGGAAAGCCGCCAACGCTAACTCGCAGGTCTGCAACAAGCACTTTTGTGACGAGGATTTTGTTAGACATGTTGAATGGTTTCAGCGCGATGCAAACGAGGACAGAGGATTTCGTGTACACCGCCACAGCTAAGATGTTCAATAACAGCTGACGGGTGCTAGTGAGCGTTCCCGGCAGCGTATCGCAGGTGATGCTGGAAAACGACAGGTTCACTGTAAATTAACAAAATACATAAATAGAAAAGCGGCCATATGTATCAAATATCTCTCATTGCAAGTTCCTAACGAAACGTTAACATTTTATTACATTTAAGCTTGTATCGAAGGCACTGAAAACTAACATTGATACGTTACCAACAAGTGAAATCAAGTTGAAAAGTAAACGTATCAGTAGTTAAAAAAAATGGTGATATTCAATCAAGTCGGAGCACAACTAGAAAGAACAGTGGAGGGGAAATCGGCCCTTTGTTTTGCAGATCCCATCAGCGCTTCTATGTATGTGCGGCAATGCACTCGGCTCACCGTTCTCACGTGCTTGTTGACAGTAGTGCATGTGCACCGAACGCGTAGTGGTATTACTGTTCGGCGGCACGTTTCCCTCATTGTTGCAAGTGCACTCGTTTGTTTTATAGTAAGTCTGAGAATTCTTACAGGGAAAGTATGTCATAATATATTAGCAGCTTAGCTTTCGCGACATCACTTGCATCGTCCTCCATGGCATCAGCTGCACCGGCTTTAGGTCAGGATTGTAGCATGCTAATTAGACACGCTGGTGCCGCCGGGGGCCGCCGAGTCGTGGTTTGCTTGCCCGGATTCTCGGGTCATACTGCTTCTTTAAGCAATGAGCTTCAAAACGAGGAGGAAGCATGCGTGGTGGCCAAAGCACAGGAAATCTCATGTTTCAACAGACGACTCAACCCTGCATCCTATGAGTGACGTGGCGCCACGCTATGTCCTGGAGGCCAATATATTTGCTCGTATAAAACCAACGCTGCCTGCCAAACTGTTGGCTAGTGTATTGTAATGGTGACTAGAGCACAAGTGCGGACATAACACCAGACTATGAAACACCTTTTAGGCATCCCAGTGTTATCGACTGATTGCATCATGCGCCGTCGATTTCCATAGTGGATTCAATCGGTTGTACTTTTCTAGAACGTAACTGTAACCAAAATTAATACCATGAAAAAGTGTTATACAGCTCATCACATATTTGAAAATTGAATAATCGTTGCACACATTTGCTAATACTGGGCTTCCTCCTGCAGCGGAACGCCGAGCTGGCATGATGGAGTGGCCTAGTGCTGTCTGTGATGCCTTTATGCTGCTACAGACAGCCAGCATCTGACAGGTATTTTGACATAAAGCATCTTTTTATTTAAGTTAGGACGATGAAAACTTTGGTGATCATGTATTTACATTTGTACAAGCCAAATATGAACTCAAGTTTTCATGTACCCCTTACCACTAATAGTTTAGTTAATCATTAATTAAAATGTTATTTAATCATCTTTTTAATAAACTGGCTACTCGGATCCCGCTGAATTAAATATCATTGCAATCTACATTTATCAATGAGACAAAAAGCAAATTTTATGGTTCTAGCTTTCCTACAACAAAAGTTATGAAGCTTCAAAGTTCACCATTCGGTTACTGAGAAAAGATATTTTTCATTTTATTTTTGTATAAATTTACACTTTCCTACAGTGACATAAGGCACTTCCGTACTTACTAAGCATCCAGCTTTTCAGCAATACAAAAATGATCAATATCAAGTGTACCAAAGCTCAGAAACGCTTGTCAGAAGGATGTAACGAGACCAAAAAATTGAAACTGAGAAAATAGCAAAAACAAAACTGTACATTAAAGGAGTGCTAGGCAAACAAAATGCGTTGACTGTAGCTTTCTGGTGATATGTGCGCTCTTCATTGCGGAATTAATGCACGAATCGCGCCGAACGTTACTATTACTTGTGAGAGAAGCGTATTCTGCCAACGAACAGGGTTGCTCGCGATCCTTCGGCAACAGTCGGTGTTTTCGCAATGGATGACATTTTCTTGTTTTATTTGTACATGTTCAGCTTGTGTTTCACCAGTGCTGGGCAGTATCGAAGATACATGTATCTTAGATAATATCTTAGATACTCTTTGGGTATCCTGTATCTGTATCGCGATACGTCTCGCAAGACATGTATCAGTATCTGTATTTCCGATACATTGAAGAATGTATCGTGTATCTTAAGATACAAGATACTGCGATCGCACCATCACCGTGCGAAACAATAAACGTTGGCTGAACGCCGCTTCTCAAGCTGATACTGCCGCCACATCAGTCACCATATTAAAAGTAAAGGCCGTGACATTATTCTATCTTCCCACTAGAGTTTTCCAGCGAGGATAGGCGATGAGCTGTGAGCGCCCCTATTGGTGGAGCAGAGTCACGTGGGGGAGGTCACGTCGTCTCGATTGACAAGCGCGCGAACGTACGCCCAGCCGACCTTTTGTTTTATGGCTTTTTTTTTAGTTGTGTCAGTGCCGTGACACTTGGCACTTAAGAACTGTCCTGTGCCGCGTACTCCAATGCGCTCGGCGTCTCGCGCACACATTCTGATGCCGCTGTAGTGCCTTTATCGAAGTTTCTCTTGCGTGGTGCTTCGTTACGAAGTCTGAAGAATGCAAGAATGGCGGGTTTCTTTGCGTCTCGTCGTTTTCCCACAACGGTGATTTGAAGGATCTCTTATATGTAAGTTTGACGTAAATGAAATGAGATTAACTTATATGCAAATAATATTCCAACAGATATTGGCCGCGAGATCGAGCGGAGTCGTCGCCTAGCGGCTTCTTACTGAACCGCGCCTAGTGTGGATTGCTCCATGCGTCGTCTGCTAGCCCCGTTGTGTTTGCATGTGCGCGTACGTCATGCATATCCTCAAAAGGCGGTTTGTTCCGTTGCGTTAATGCAACTTTAACTGCTCGTACGTATGCCTAACACGATGTAAAGAAGCATTTGGCCTTGATCGACTGTCTATGTACTGTAATAAGATTAGAGAGTGCACTTGTCGAGAGTGCTGTGTGTGGTCGTCGTATCCTCCGTTCACGAGTGTCATAACAGATTAGGTGCCGCTTTGTGGTTCAATCGCGTTGCAAAGTGCACTCGTCGTTGCCCTAAAAATGAGTAGTATTAAATCTCATGTGAATATAGCCTTTTAGCGGCGCGGTGGTAAAAAAAAAGAGGCTCGCATGTACTTGAGCGTTGTGTTATAGAGGAGGTCGTGGTTGTGGTTAGGTGTTGTTTATACGTTACTTGACGAGCTTTAGTTGTGTACGGTCCTGGTCTCATTAGAGAGAAATATTTCTGTTATGTCACGTCTGACACTTCGGTACTTAAATTATTCTCTAAAAAGGACAGAAAATGAAATGACACGGAAATCGCAAAACTGAGTTGCCTTGGGCAATTTTAACTTGTGGCGAAATTTGTACAAAAACACCCGTGTAATTAGATTAAGGTGCGTGTTAAAGAGCGCTGAATTTCACGCGAAGCCACATCTTTTTTTTTTTTTTTACATTATCTTGAGCGTTTGTGTTGCGTTGTTTAGATTGACGGAAGGCAGCGGACATTACTCGTAAGAAAAAACGTACTTTGGTCCCGTAAAATAACCGGACCTTTGTTCCATTACTGTCGTGCAAGTAATGAATCGAAGAAATTTCCGTGCTGTACAGTTACCTTTGTGTGCTGTTACTGGAATAAAAACAAGCGTGTGCGTGTTAAACGTCTCTGTAGCTCTAAAGCGCTGTCAGCCACCTAGCTTTCCTCAGTAAACCTATCAACTGTCCTACATTTCATGGAGAACTGAATAAGAAATGCGCATGAATATTTGAGCAGGCAGTGCACAAAGTGCTACTTCAACTCATCGTGCTGTTGAGGGGCATCCAAATGAACAAGAAGCAGGGGCGTAGCTAAGGGGGGGGGGGTTGGGGGGTTCAACACCCCCCCCCCCCACAAAAATGTTTCAGTTTCGCTTGCGTACATATACACGCACAGATACAAACGCACGCACGAACATACACAAAGTATGGTTGAACACCCCCCCCCCCCCCCCGAAAAAAATTTCTGGCTACGCCCCTGACAAGAAGTAAATAGTTAATTCAGTCGCGCTATACAGCAGTGCGTAGTAGGTGGAACACAAGCTAAACATGTACAAATAAAACAACAAGAAAACGTCACTCACTGCGGAAACGCCGACTGTCGCGGAAGGCGAGCAACCCGTTCGTTGCCAGAATGCGCTTCTCTCACAAGTAATCCTAACGTTCGGCGCGCTTCGTGCATTAATTCGGGAATGAAGAGCGCACATAGTACCACAAAGCTGTAGTCAACGCATTTTGTTTGCCGGAAATCGGGTCACATCGCTCACAACGAAGCGCTGTTGTGCACGTTTGTACACGTGCCGACAACCTCCTATCCACACTAGCGCGGCCACGGTGCTGCCACCGTTAGCCCGATCTCGCGGCGAATAGCACCACAGCTAGGTTCTGATCCTGGATCTAACAGAACAAGCATTCACTTACCAAACGCTATCTTGGCGTGCGTTTTTCTTTTTCTTTTATTCAAAGCTTTTAAAATCCTAATTTGATTGTTAAAAGAAGTTCTTTCTTAGCTGTCCTTCTATTACATCTCATACATTACATACCAATCTATATTGTTTTTTTTCTGGTCTGCTTACTGCAACATGCCTTTAACGTACTGCCAAGGTGAGCTCTCTGATTTATTCTTGCTTTTAACTGTCTTCGTCATTTTTGCTACTGTTCACATACTTGTAGTCCACTTGAATTTATTCTTATGTAATGGCGATGTTGTGAGGAAATATATAATAAACCGGGTGCGCCTGGCGTATACAGTAACAAAAATTCGGCTTACCACTAGGCAAAATCGCGAAATTGAGTTTCCATTATAACACAAATTATTAGGAGCCATTTCAATTTGCAAATGTGTTCGAGAGGCTTTGTTACACCAAATGGTCCGTTTTTCTCATGAGCGTCCGAACCAGCCGTTTTACGCTATTTTCCATAGGCACTGAATTTAATTCTCATAGCTATTAGGGGTTACCCGCCGCGGTGGTCTAGTGGTTATGGTTCTTGACTGCTGACCCGAAGGTCGCGGCGGCCACATTCCGATGGAAAGAAAATGCTAGAGGCCCATGTGCTTATATTTAGATTTTAGAACCCCATGTGGTCAAATTTCTGGAGCTCTCCATTACAGCGTCTCTCATAATCATATCGTGGTTTTGGGACGTCACACGCAACAATACTTATTGGCTCTTGGGGGTGCTGCCTGTATCGTGTTTCTATACGTATTCGCTGTGCTTGATACGCAACCGCTTTTTTATTTCACTTAGATATTTTTGTTTTCCTCGTTAAGGCTTCCCTAAATTATTTTACTGTTACTAATCACCAGATACTCGAGGCCATAAGTGGCATTAGTCTGAACAGCGGCGGTGTCCTGTGGCGCCTTGTGCCACCGTACAATACGTCTGAATCGTTTCTAGGCGGCACATGTTCTCGGTGACGTAAACCTGTCCGATGATCTGTTATTGAGAAAACCGCAATACGTTTCGGGCAAGGTAGAACTCCACAGTGGCATTTGCACCATCGTGCGGAGGCTTCTTATTGAAGTTCTGATGATTACATGGCAACCCGATAGCTGGTCGGCAAGCAGAGCAGCGACTCCCATCATTTACAAAAGCGACAAGCAAAAACCTCTATCATGGATGAGTATAAAGTGTTGTCATGTTAAGCAGCTAAAGCAACGTCAATGAGTTGTTTCGGTATGACACTAATATACCTTGAGCTAGATACTTGAGCTAGATCCACGCCAGGCGAACGCCCAAGATTCCCGTTTGCTTCGTGCCGATCACCAAGATACCGCCACTCTCGTCGCCTATACTGATGCCAGTGTGAGTGGCACCACCATTCACACCGCTCTTGTATGCCCATCAATACCACAGGCTTGCCAGACATGCTCGTATTTTGCGGATCCCGCACCACCGGCTCACCTTGCTGAGCTGGCTGCCATACGTGACGGATTGGCAGCACTAATACCTTTTCTTGTAACTGACAGATGTTCTCAGCTCATCATTCGTACGGACTCGACGCAAGCTATCCACGATATACGACGAGTGTATCGGTCTACGTCACTCTCGGATAGTATTCACCATCTTGCTGCCTCCGCATCTGTGCGGATACGTGTTCAGTGGGTGTCTCGGGCCGCTTTGCCGGACCTTGTCAAAGCTGATTTGGCAACCCACCCACAAGTCACACCGCACGCACTACCGCATTTTCCTGAGGACGCTCAAGGACAGATGCTACGGGAAAAAGAAAGCTTCCGACGTACCACACGAGCTCTTATACCTCCGTGTCGGTCAGACCTCCCAGGTGGTTTAACCCGCCGAGAGGAGGTTACATTGCGGAGGCTTCGCGTTGGTGCTGCGCTTACCCCATCCGTGACCACCCTTTGGGCGCAAAAGTACCGCGGCCCATACGGTACATCGTGCCCATTTTGCGACGCCCCAATCAGCGATGTAACAGTCAGACACTTATTGTGGACATGCACGGGTCTACAATTAAGCGGTCGTCGTCACCTACGTGCACTCGGGCCTGGCCGACCACCCGACCTTGACCGCTGGGTTAGTGGACCTCACCATCGCTCGTTACTGGACTTCATACACGAAGCAAATTTATATGTGTATTTCTGAATAAATATTATGCCTAAGGGCAGACTTTCGAAAAAAAAGTACAAAACATTTGAGATACACACATTCGTTCAAATGAAACAAAATTGGTCGCAGTTAATACATTTTCAAGCGCACATAAGCAAAGGCATTTAGTGCTACATTATATAGATATATAATAACAAATTTGCGAATGTATCGAAGTATCTTAAGATACAATTGGAATGTATCGTACCGGATACAATCAGTGTTGTAGTATCTTGTATCGTATCGCGATACAATTTCAAATTTCAAAGTATCTTTGCCCAGCCCTGTATAATAATACAGTTTCACCTACTCCGCACTGCTCCAGCGCGACTGAATTATGTATTACTTCTGGTTCATCTGGATACCCCCCAACAAAAAGAAAGCCCGTATTCCTGCACGATGAGTTCAAATAGCACTGTGTGCATTGCGTTCTCAAATATTAATCCGCATTTCTTATTCAGTTCTCCAATGTAGGAGAGTTGATAGGTTTACTGAGAAAAGCTACGTGGATGACAGCGCTTTAGCGCTACAGAGACGTTTAACACCACACGCTGGTTTTTATTCCAGTAACAGTACACAAAGGTAACTGTACAGCACGGAACTTTCTTCGATTGATTACTTGCACGACACTAATGGAACAAAGGTCCGGTTATTTCACGGGACCAAAGTGCGTTTTTTCACGCGAATAATGTCCGCTGCCTTCCGTCAATCTATTACAACGCAACACAAACGCTCAAGGTAATGTAAAGAAAAAAGAGATGTGGCTTCGCGTGAAATTACTACGACATAAATGTAAAGTACGCCATTTGGATTAATCTAAGTACACCGGTGTTTTTGTATAAATTTCGTCGCAAGTAAAATTGCGCAAGGCAACTCAGTTTTGCGATTTCCGTACATTCCATTTTCTGTTCTTTTTAGGGGACAATTTAAGTACCGAAGTGTCAGACGTGACTTGACAAAAATATTTCTGTAGTGGGACTAGGACCATACACAACTAAAGCTCGTCGCGTAACCTATAAACGACAGTCCCGAAGTTATACACCTAACCACACCGCGCAGTGCAATGAGAGCCTTTTTTTTACCACCGAGCGTCTGAAACGCTATATTCACATGAGATTTAATACTTCTCATCTTTAGGACAACGCCAAGTGCACTTTGCAATGCGCTTGAACCACAGAGCGGCACCTACACTGATATAACTCTCGTGAACGGAGGGTACGACGACCACACACAGCACTCTCTACAAGTGCACTCACTGATCTTATTGCAGTACATATACAGCCGATCAAGGGCAAATACTTCTTTACATCGTGTTAGGCATACGTACGAGCGGTTAAAGTTGCACTAACGCAACGGAACAAACCGCCTTTTGAGGACCTGCATCACGTACGCGCACATGCAAACACAACGTGGCTAGCAGACGACGCATGGAGCAATTCACACTAGGCGCGGTTCAGTCAGAAGCCGCCAGGTGGCGACTCCGAAGCTTAACGTAAACGGCAACGCCGGCAAACGAATCTCGAGGCTGCGAAAGCGCGCGTTCGCTGTGCTTCCGTCATTTCTCTATGTGCAGCGGTATGCGAAACGCCTTGAACACGTCAACGTCGGCGCTAGTTGCAGCGGCAGCGCCACCGCCGTGGAGCAGAGGAAGGCTCGGGAAGCCGAACGTAAACGTCAGCGTCGGCAAGCGGTAATGCAAACGCCTCGACAACCACTGTCTGAGAAACGGAAACTCGATGCGCACCCTCGCGATGCTTTCGCATCCCACCATGGTTGGCCGTAGGGGGAGATGTGTAATTTTTTCTCGTCAATTCCGCTCGCAGTGGCGTCACTCGGCGTTGCATCATTTGTTGCTTTAGATATTTCCAGAGTTTGCCGGGCGTTTGATCCCAGGCTGGTTGTTTACGGCTGTTTCGAGTGGGCGAGGAGCAGAGGCGCGCCGGCGTCTTTTGACACTTGTTTTAAATGCGAATGCATTTCTTAGTCGGGCTATGTAAGGCATCCGACGTTGTCCGCACGCCTCTCCGCTCTCACTCCCTCTCCCATAGCAACAGCTGCGGGCGCGCGCGCTTATCTTCGTCCCTAGCAACCGGAGCAGGTGGTGCGGGCGGAGTAGCGGAGAGTGAGTGGAGAGGAGGAGCGCGCTCTGGCGTGTGATGGCGCTCGCATCGTGGGAGCTCGCCGGAGCTCCCACGTGTGTGGAGAGAGTGTAGGAGAGGGTAGGTGCAGTGCTTCTCCGCTCCTTCTCTCGCCGTTCGCTCTCTCTCCTCCCTGCGCCGACGCCTCAATGCAGTGCGTTTGAAACGCGTTTGTAGCGTTTGTGCTGCCTTGGCACAGCCTGAAAACAGCGCGTTCTAAACGCGTTTGTGCTGCATTGAAGGCGGTGGCAACATCCCTGAGGTGATTACGAACGCACGTAGGAAACGTTCGTTGAAAGAGGCGCCCAAAGGGGAGACACTTGAGCGCGTCGATGTGTCCAGCTTTACGCCATTAAAATTACTACGCCGTGTACTCTCGGCGCAAGAAATGGACTCGCATTTCCTCACGATTCCCTTCGGGGAGGTGGGGGCATTTTAGGGGCGAAGCTCCTTAAAGCGGCACCCGTTCGTCCCCGTCGTAGTGCATAACCAGTCTTAACGCTAGTACCAGATCTTGACCTCTAAGGTGGTGCCGGTGGGAGATTTCTCCTGTGCGTTGTTGAACAATAAAAAGTTCGCAGCGTGCGCGTTAACTAAAAGCCGACTTCTGTCTCTCATTCCCCATTAGCAGCCATTGAAATGTTCCAGTAGGAGACGTTAGAAGTAGAAGTGTAAGTGTTAGCTAAAAGCCGACTACTTCTGTCTCTCATTCCCCATTAGCAGCCATTGTTTACCTCCAAGGTAGTGACTGGTGAGATTTCTCCTGTGCGTGATTAAACAATAAAAATTCACAGCGTACATGTAAAATTAAAGTGAGCTGCAAGTCGCCATGGCTCTCATCGACCCTTTAGTATAAACCGGCCCGATCTCACGTCGTTGATGATGTACTGGGCGTGAAGCTGCGCGACGCCGCCGCCAAGATCCTGCCGTACGAGAGCTTCGCCCCACTCATCATTCACCCCGTGGATATGCTGTGGAATTTTTTCGTTGCGCGCGCTTGTTGTGCGAGCGGCCGGCGTCGTGGTTTCTCGCTGTCGTCCACTCTAAGAAAAAATCGAGTATTTGGGGAGTGTTCCTGCCACACAATAATCGTCATCTGACTTGCTCGTGTTTCCTCTCTTGAAAATCCGGCTTTCGTCATTTTCGTGTCAAGAATGCTACGTCACGCTGATAACGCGCGCGCCGTTCGTGACCGGGAAGTACCTGGACCGGGGTGATAACGCGAGGAAAGTACGCGCGGTTGATGACGATTGTTGTGTGGCAGAAATACTCCCCAAATACTCGATTTTTTTCTTAGAGTGTCTGAAAGGGGCGGCGCGCGCGCTTTATTGACGCGCTCGTTTGTGACAATGGCTCTCTTCGCTGAAGTACGGCAGCAATGAGCTGGAAAAGAATGTGGATACAGGTGTCTCTTCATTGCAAGTCGAAGCACCACGCGACCACGGCCTACGCTCTTTGTTTCGAGCTGCGAATCCGCTGTGTGACCCTTCTGCCAGAGAAGGGAGAAACTCTATTCGTTATGCATTATTGGTAGCGCGTGCCTAGTACAAACCATGCACAAACAGGTGCAAATGGTAACTGTTATCAATCGAGCCAGCTGAACAGACAACGCTACACTAACACACGGCTTCACGCATCAAAACGCAGCAGATGTTCCCTGACAGGGGCGTAGCCCGAAATTTTGTCGGGGGGGGGGGAGGGTTCAGCCATACATTATGTGTGTTCGTGCGTTTGTATGTGTGCGTGTATATACCCAAGCAAAATTGAAAAATTTCGGGGGGGTTTGAACCCCCCCCCCCTTGGCTACGCCCCTGTTCCCTGACATAGCGCCAACAGCGCGTAGTTAGCTTCGTTTGGTAGATTACTGTCGTTAAATATAGCGAGCGTCTCAGGATCTGGCACCGTTCTTTTTGTTCCATCATGGCGGAAGCCATGCGGTCATAGGTTTCAAAGCATTGGCCCGCTTTTCCTCTAGAGTCAGTATATCAACTCAATGGTACGTTCCTTTTTTTTGGGTAATGGTAATGGTAATGGTAATGCGTTAACTTTTTTTGTAGGTAACGTAGGGCGGTAACGCAAACCGCCACGATTGCTGCAAGCTACCATATGATAAGCTAGACAAAGCAAGTTAATCGAAGACTATAGCGTAAACCTTTTTTATCTCTCCTGTTTTGCCCAACTGAAACAGTTCACACTTCTGAGCAGTCATGTTGTTCCTTTTCGACGAAAGAAAATCAATTTTCTGAAACAGGATGAGCGTTTCATCGGCCCATAAAACGTTTGCTGGTTCCCGCCCGTATTGGCGTCGTAGATGACGTAAATTCCATGCCAGGCAGAGTAGAATGAAAGCATTAGAGCCCTTGCTCAGCGGTGAACTCCTCTGCAATGCTGAAGCTCAAGGCGCGACAGCATCGCATAGGCGGCCTGCACCGCAGAGAGCTACAGTGCGTAGTCGCAAGGCATGGATGAAAATCACAGCCGAAGCATAGAAAAAATTTCGTTTTAATTATGTTATCGCTGTGTTGAAGGAAAACTTCGCCTCAGTTGTTGGTTTTCCCAACGGTGGAGGCAGGGTGATTGGAACGCCTGCGTGAGAACGGGCACCGCCAACAGGAACGATAAGGGAGATAGAGTGCCGGCGCGGGGGAACTCGGCGGCCAAGGAGAGAGGAGACATTCGAGCAAGGATAGATGAAGCACCCTTCTTTAGCTCCCTAACAGTTGTAAATATGTAAATAAACCCTTTTGTATCACTTAGAAACCTCAGCGCCATCGAGTTATTGAAATCGAACCTTTTTATAACGCACTGCTGTAAACTCGCCAAAGCGCACTTTTCTGTACTTTTGGGGCAGGCGCCAAGCTGTTTCCCAGCTTTTGTAGCGTTAGCTACACTTGGCTAGCCGGAGCCGATTTCGCGTGGATCCTCATGAGCGTGCTGCGCATGCGCGAGGATCAGAGATGTCACACAGCTGGCTCACCGGAGCCGGCATCTCACGCGCTCTCCGCCACCACCGCGCGTGACTCGCCGCTGCTGGTCTGCGCGTTCGGGAGGAGTGGCCGAGTGGCGTCGTAGCCGCGGTAGACACACTGGCCCCGGCACGCGCGCAGACTCCTCCACCACCGCACGCGAGTCGCCGCTGCTGGTCTGCGCATTCGAGAGGAGTGGCGTCGTAGCAATGGCACACACTGGCGCCGGCGCGCGCGCAGCTATTCGCCTTCGCTGTGCAGTCGCCGTCTGACACTGCGCTGGAGCCGCTTGATAGCGCCTCTGACTGGCGTTTGCAGGTGGGTAGCGCCATGAAGGAGAGCGCAAATGCTGCTCAACGGTGCAGAAGAGCCGAGAAGCTTATCTCATCGGATCCCGAAGTAGTTGCCTGGCAATTAGCGGTTCAGCGTACGAAGAATGAACAGAAGGCTAATAATTCGTAGACAATCTGGAAAGCTACGAATAATCAGCTGGACCTTTTCTAACGCTACGTATATCCTGGCATAGCCGAGCTAAGCCACTGCAAATTTTTTCTCCCAGCCTCCCGCACCTTCTTGATGAAAAATAAAGGACCTACTATTATTATTATTCTCAATACTCCCAAGTCTTAAATGAAATATCTGAACACGAAAACATACGAACACACTAAGTGTATTTTAGATGTCTATAAGGTTGGAACGCTCGAACACATATACACACAAGCACAAATACTTGAATGCAAACCATCTACGTTCCTTCGTATTACAACTTCAAAGCTCGTTGTAAAAGACGCAAGCATACTTTACGAGGTTGCTGCCGCTGATGGAGGCGCGCTCCTTTCGATTGATGATTCTCAGCTTTGAAAATGCCCTTTGAACGTTGAAAATGATCTTTTAAAAACGGAGTTTGTCAGATAAATCCGAATCGTCAAAAATTTTAGCGGCTAGTGTTTATCGGATATTTTCGGATTTACCCGAAAACACGGAGCCCTAGTGATAAGCAACACTCCGAACCCCTTCGCACCATATGTACTGCATTACTGTGGTTATTTATATTTTTTCCTTCACGCTATCATCTTTCTCCTTAGAGATGTGCTCGATGTCCTCTTGCACCTGAACCGATCGACCGGGACTCGCTCTTGAGATGAGAAATTGATCACGCGAGGTAGGCCGGCAAAGCCTCTTGAGAGAAGACAACGAAGTGATTTGGTATGCTCGCGCACGCGGGTGCCCCCAGAACGCGCTCTTCGTCCAGTTCGAACAAGGCGACCATCGCGTAAGGTTAAAAATGCTGCTTGCTCTGATTAGCGCTTTGTTTTACATAGCAGTAGGCTTCTTTGCCTTTTTCCAATACAACGAAACGGTCACGGCCTTGATAGATCAAGATGAAGTGAGTAACCATATGTGTGTTTGTAGTTCTGTTTAATCACATTCATGGTTCCTGGGTACCAAAATAATGTAAATACTCCTTCTGCCTTTTCATACTACAGGAGAGCGGGTACGTGACCGTCTCACGCTGCATAAGGGAGGAAATGACAACTTGGGCCTTCCTTTGCTCAGCACTAAGCTTCTTCAGGATCGTCATTGCCGCCTGCATCACGCACAAGTTCATACACAGAGGCGCCGGCGCACTATGGCTGCTGGGAGCCATCCTCACCTGGATCTCCCTCCTGTTCACCATTGCTTCGGGAGTCACCCTGCTCTTAGTGGTCGCCTACCCAGCGAACACGTATCCACGGGAGCACGCAGCGGCGGTCGTTGTATTTGCTGCATCCGTCGTATTTGCTCGGTGGACTCACATAGGCAGCTTCTATGTGTTCAAGACACAACACGTGAGCTATTCATCATTAGTGCAATGATTTCGCGGGTACTTTCACCAACTTGGTCTCGCGATTCCGCTTAGCAATCTATAAACAATTAAGCCACAGTTTCACGTCTACAACGCCTTCTGCACATTTCCTGACGCATTACATTCGGCATTGGAGAGAAGTAGCTAGAGGTTGGGAACGAAAAAGGCTATTTCTGCGACCATATTTGGGCATGCCTCGAGGAGAATGTATGGGGATTGTGAAGGGGCTGAAAAAAATGGGAAATGAAGATGAAAGCAAAGTGCGGACTCGACTGACGGCCTGCACAGCCACGTATCCAATTCCAGTGTCTCCTAGGAAGTGAAGGAGTGCTTTGATGACCTCGGTGTCGTTATTGATTCAACCCGCTGTATTAGGAATTCTCGTTTTTTTCGCCGGACCACCTTATTACCTTTCTCTTCGGCACATTCGTCCTCAACCCTACATAAATGTTTTCTCGTTTAAGCCTTGAGACGTTTTTGTCTTCTGCAAACGTAAATCGCTAAGATATTTTCCGTTAATATTCATTCCTATTTCTTCCCAATCTAGCCTTGTACTTCTTTTAGACAAGCAGGGCATAGCAGCGAGAATTGTATCACCTCGACGGACCCCCTATCGATCTCACGTTTTTCTGCTTTCTTCAGGAGGAGTACAGCTGTGGATGTGTGATGTATTGCTATAGCATTGACATATGTTTCAACTTACGAAACAAACACCCCCTTCTCCATTGCAGGAGGAAGAGCTGGCAAGCTTATGCTACGATGCGCGGTGGCCTGTCTTGTGGTTGATGGGTGTACTCTGTACACCTTCACCGCAACTTCGAACTCAAGACTGCAGAAAGTGAGTTCGAACTATCGTTATAGCACTGGTTGTCTTTCTTACTACAGCCAAAGTTATTTAATTTGACAAGTTGTGACTTAAAGGTGGGTCTTGTTGTGCTAGTCAGGTGAAAACAAGCCAGTGTTTCCTTCTTGGTATCTCATTTTTATCTCTTAGCTTTCAAAGGGCCTGTGGCGTGCATTAGTGGCAGTAGCACGAATGACGCTTTATTAACTTGTAGCAAGTGTCACAATGCGTATAGACGTACTGTAAATCGAGTAGTTCTGCATGTGACGTGAAATAAACAGGCACACTGACTACTTCCTCATGCCTTAAAGGGAGACTAAAGAGGAACAATTAATCGGCTTAGGTAGATAAACTGTGCTCTGAGAAGTCTAATGTTAATTTCGCCATCATAGGTTTTTAGTGGAGGAGAAAATCAAGTTCAAGTTTCATTTTTTAAATTTCACGCCGAAATCTCCCCGCGTTACGTCACGGATTTCAAAGTGTATTTATCGTATTTTGGCGCCATTAGCTCAACAAAATTACTCCAAACTTGGTATGTTACGTCTATGGCCCCCTCAGAGGGCAATGTACTTCACTTTTACCGATTAAGAACTACGTAGCTCTAGGAGCTCCGTCAAAACATGCGACGTCACGGCCATGGTGCGGAAACTTCAAGGTGGCCTTGCCACCCATATTTCGTTCTTGCCCGTTTTCTTGCTTACTACGCGTCTTCTCGCAGCAAACGTGGCGTTTTTGTATCATGAAAGAGTACTTTACTAATATGAGAAAAATCGTTTTGCTCTTTAGTGTCCCTTTAAATCTAGCTTATAGCACGATCCGATGTCAGCAAGCAAACATGCAGTAACCATTAGGCATGTTAAACAGAAACCACATGACATGACACAAACGAAGTACGTATAATCCATTCATTCCTTTAATCAATTAACAAAACCATTCACCGGTTTAAAATTAATCAATTAATCGCTATCGATTAGCGTCTTTTTAAAATTAATATTTTTGCAGGCACTTTAAGCAAAACACGGTTGATGCCTCAATCATAGGCATCGGTATAACACGAAAGTGAAACGTGCTTCACAGAAGTACTTTATTGTTTATTGTCTCTTGATATATGAGAGCTTGCCCAGAGTCTATTAGTGTTTGGCAACTGTAGCACCGTTTGACGTGGATGCACCCCCTTTGACACCTAGTGGCACATCTCTATCATCACGACTAACGCCTAGGTTATGATTACACCCTGTGGCAGCTGAAGTTGTTAATGTAAATCTGAACACTGCATATTGTTTCATGCCGGGATGTCGACAACAATAACGTAATAGACACTGATACATGATATACATTGTCAAACTCTTCATTTGGGGAGAGAAATGCCAGGGTGCACTCCCCAGTATTAGGGTAACCTATGCTTGTTCTCATGCATGCACTACCGCACTGTGCTTAACACGAGGCAGGGTTTGTAGCCTGAGCCGTGAATGCAAAGAGGCGTTCTACTTCCCGCTGGCGTGTCTAGCTGCACCAAAGCACTCACTTGCGTGACATTCGGCCATCAACATCGTTGCCTTTTGGTGATGCTTATTACTCGGTATTATCACGCTCCGAGCAGTAGGCTCCGGAGAAACACCACTGGTGCATGTGAAAGCTGCACTGCTATAGGGATATGTCACATGCTAACACGACAGGACAGCCAAAGCACGTAACTGCATCGTCATCGAACTGAATCACTTTGTATACCGCATTGCACTGACCGTAGAGTTTCATGCAATACTGCCCGAAGCCGCTGCTGCACTGAAGCTATCGAAGCACTCCTTAAAGGGCCCCTCACCAGGTGACCTAACGAATTTTAGTTAGACATTGCAAGTTGTTGCGAGCCCAATTAAGAGCATTATGCCAGAAGAATATTTCTAATCGGTCGGTCAGAAGCTGAGAAAAACAATAATTTGTAGCGGCGCGAAACCATGATGCGAGGAGGCGAGCTGCAAACCCTTGCCGCTCGCCCCGCGTAGCCTTCGCAAGCCAAATCCCTTCCCTGCCCTCTTCGGCACGCGAGCAGGAGGATCAAATAACGCATACGCATGAACACGTCATGCGCACAAAATGTCACGAGCGCATGACGTGCCCGAACCAGCCCGAGCCCCCGAGACGCGAGCGGTGTTGTGGCAGCGTTCTTTGAGCTTCATCTCTGCAAGCTATGCCGAATGCACCCTCGCCGATCACTTGGCTTTTCAACCTATTATTGAGCACGAAAGCTGTAACATTTTTACGGACGCGAGACTAGCGGTGTGCCGCATGAACATCTAGTTAGATGCGGGAGGATAAATGAGCCTAATGAGCGCTGGAACGCGGTAGAAAATTAGTTTCGTTGTAAAGGGTGGCGTCTGCACGATGCGCAAAGCGCGAGAACACGAACGCGTGCGAAACGGGTCTCGAATCTCGCTGCGATTCGCAGTAAAAATTAAAACAGAAAACGCACACATTCCGTTTGTGTGTTTGATTATTGCTCTCAAGTTTTATTTATCCAATCAAGCAACAAATTACACCAACTACACGTCGTGTCAAATAATTATCGCAGTGTCACGTGCTAC
The DNA here is from genome assembly GCF_013339695.2 of Rhipicephalus sanguineus. Lineage (NCBI taxonomy): Eukaryota > Metazoa > Arthropoda > Arachnida > Ixodida > Ixodidae > Rhipicephalus > Rhipicephalus sanguineus. The sequence continues at coordinate 131,375 of NW_023615247.1, forward strand.
TGTTAGCGACGTGAGAGCACAGTCGTCTACGTAGAGGAGCGACGTCACAGCACTACCATCTACGTAGGGCCATTCTCTCATGTACGTCATCCCCTCATTCTCTGGGGCGCGCGGCCGCGAGAAGAAGGGCAAGCGGCGTTCAGCTTGAAATTTGACCCATTTACGTGGCGCGTAGCGTTGCAAATTTTGGCAGACGTAATCGTGAACGCCCAGTGCATGCATTGCGCTCGTCAGCTCAAAATTGTCAAACCTGGTGAGGGGCCCTTTAAAGGCACTGTCTACCGCTCGGAAAAAATTTTCTGATTGTGGTGAAAATGAGCAAATCGTTCGTCACATCGGAGGCAACGAGCATGCTTTTGCGCCATAAAAAAGGAACTATATTTTTAATTTGATGTTGAAAATCGTGAAAGAATGACCGCTAGCGTCACCGAACAGCGATGTGGTCAATCTACTGGTAGGACAAGAAGTCCTCGCAGGCAGACTCATTTTGCTTAAAAACAAACATGTATAACTTGAAATTCTCTCTTACGCACTTGAGGCAGCTTTCGGTTGAGTCAGAGAGTAATTTTTTGCTTTTTTTTCTCACGCATCCAAAAAGGCGCTCGGTAGTGCTGCTTGCGGCGCCGTCTTCGATTTCGTCTGCTTCTACTCATGCGCTATGCCATGCGGCCCTCCACACTGGTCGTAATGTGCCGCTATATTGTTGTTAGGATGTCTCACAGGTGATGCGCTGTGAAGGCGTGCATTTATCATCTTTTTCATGAGTCAACTTGGCTTGGATTGCGGCAGTAGTGCTAAAATAAACGCATAGACTGCGATTACTGCAAAACAAGTGTTCAGTAATCGTATAATAAGGCTTCATTTAACAGCTAGCGTGCTGAAAACGACTGTTACATTCATTACATTAGTGTTCAGCGAAAATAAAGTAATCCTACAGAGACCAGATGTGCTTTCGGTTTTAATTTTTACCGACACTACAATTGTCATCCCGTCCCATCAACCAGTATTGTGGGCATGTTTCACGCCAGTGGAAGAAGACCGAATGCAGATCGAAAAATTCTGTTTTAGAAATTTCTACTCACTTTTCAGAGAAACCGCTGCAAGGTCAGACACTTCAGGCAGTATGCTTTCTATTGCGGTACAAAACAGAAAGCGATGAAGGACGGTAGACAGTCCATTTAACACGGTGACTCAGTACTTCACCACTTCCAGACAGCAACAGCACCCCTGCCGACCAAGAGAGATATAAAGTGCGTTTCTTTTTTCTTTCACGAAGCTTCAAACAAACCACGACCAGTTGTGGCTTCTTTCTCCGACGCATTGTCGGAAGCTTGTAGGTTCGGTCCCTAACAGTGGCAAGTTGCCTTTTGTATTTTTATATATTAATTAATACACTACAATTAAAAACTGCAAATAACATCTCTGGCACACCTCATCAAGGATGGCATAGCATCAACATGACAGATATAAATCTATTGGCTGCGAGGGCCTCCACTGGAGGCTGGCGCCGCGATCGTTTTGACGTCACAGATAGGACGCTCCTGCTCGCCTTGCTGTGTGTTGTTGTGGAACAGAACGTTAGGGTGAAATTGCGGTGTGCAACATTCAATCCTAAACCTGTGAAGCTTAATTCGGCCAGCTATTGTTGCCGTAAAAGGAGTGCTAGGTTGCGTGCAAGCAGCTTCAGCTTGCTGGTATACTAAGAAAGGGAAAATAGACAACCACCCGTTTGTAGCACGAAGCCACAAGGAAATCCATACGGATTTCTCAGAAATAAAGCCTCTTAGTTGCCGAAAAATTCGTCCTGGTCTGGGGATCGAACCCGGGACCAACGCCTTTCCGGGGCGGTCGCTCTACCAATTGCGCTAACCAGGAAGCTAGCAATTGGCAGCGCGAGGGCGAATTCGTCGACAACTCGAAGCAACTGGACACATATTGCAAATCAGTTCTGCGGAATCCCGCAAGGTGGCGGAAGGGTTAAGAAAGGGAAAATAGACAACCACCCGTTTGTAGCACGAAGCCACAAAGAAATCCATACGGATTTCTCAGAAATAAAGCCTCTTAGTTGCCGAAAAATTCGTCCTGGTCCGGGGATCGAACCCGGGACCAACGCCTTTCCGGGGCGGTCGCTCTACCAATTGCGCTAACCAGGAAGCTAGCAATTGGCAGCGCGAGGGCGAATTCGTCGACAACTCGAAGCAACTGGACACATATTGCAAAATGTGTGGACCAACGCCGGAAAGGCGTTGGTCCCGGTTTCGATCCCCGGACCAGGACGAATTTTTCGGCAACTAAGAGGCTTTATTTCTGAGAAATCCGTATGGATTTCCTTGTGGCTTCGTGCTACAAACGGGTGGTTGTCTATTTTCCCTTTCTTAACCCTTCCGCCACCTTGCGGGATTCCGCAGAACTGATTTGCAATATGTGTCCAGTTGCTTCGAGTTGTCGACGAATTCGCCCTCGCGCTGCCAATTGCTAGCTTCCTGGTTAGCGCAATTGGTAGAGCGACCGCCCCGGAAAGGCGTTGGTCCCGGGTTCGATCCCCGGACCAGGACGAATTTTTCGGCAACTAAGAGGCTTTATTTCTGAGAAATCCGTATGGATTTCCTTGTGGCTTCGTGCTACAAACGGGTGGTTGTCTATTTTCCCTTTCTTAACCCTTCCGCCACCTTGCGGGATTCCGCAGAACTGATTTGCAATATTGCTGGTATACTGTTCGGTGCCGCAATGCCAGACGTATACGACAGATCCCGCTGTAAGTTTTCATTAATACCCCAAATGTAAAAAATGCCCCCACCTCCCCGAAGGAAATCGTGAGGAAATGCGAATGCATTTCTTGCGCCGAGAGTACAGGGCGTAGTAATTTTAATGGCGTAAAGCTGGACACATTGACACGCTCAAGTGTCTCCCTTTTGGGCGCCTCTTTCAACGAAAGCTTCCTACGTGCGTTCGTAATCACCTCAGGGATGTTGCCACCGCCTTCAATGCAGCACAAACGCGTTTAGAACGCGCTGTTTTCAAGCTGTGCCAAGGCAGCACAAACGCTACAAACGCGTTTCAAACGCACTGCATTGAGGCGGTAGCGCAGGGAGGACGGCGAGAGAAGCGAGAGAGCGAACGGCGAGAGGAGCGCGTGCGCTTGCAGCTGTTGCTACGGGAGAGGGAGTGAGAACGGAGAGGCTCACATAGACCGACTAAGAAATGCATTCGCATTTAAAAAAATTTGCTTCACTTGACTGGTAAAGCTGAAAATGGGAAAAGCCGCCAACGCTAACTCGCAGGTTTGCAACAAGCACTCTTGTGACGAGGATTTTGTTAGACATGTTGAATGGTTTCAGTGCGATACAAATGAGGACAGAGGATTTCGTTAGACATGTTGAATGGTTTCAGCACGATACAAACGAGGACAGAGGATTTCGTGTACACCGCCACAGCTAAGATGTTCAATAACAGCTGACGGGTGCTAGTGAGTGTTCCCGGCAGCGTACCGCGGGTGATGCTGGAGAACGACAGGTTCACTGTAAATTAACAAAATACATAAATAGAAAAGCACCCATGTATCAAATATCTCTCATGGCAAGTTCCTTACGAAACGTTAACATTTTATCACGTTTAAGCTTGCATCGAAGGCACTGAAAACTAACATCGATACGTTGCCAACAAGTGAAATCAAGTCGAAAAGTAAAAAAAAAAAAATGGTGATGATTTTCAATCAAGTCGGAGCACAACTAGAAAGAGCAGTGGAGGGGATATCGGCCCTTTGTTTTGCAGATCCCATCAGCGCTTCTATGTATGTGCGGCAATGCACTCGGCTCACCATTCCCACGTGTTTGTTGACAGTAGTGCATGTGCACCGAACGCGTAATGGTATTACTGTTTGGCGGCACGTTTCCCTCATTGTTGCAAGTTCACTCGTTTGTCTTATAGTAATTCTGAGAATTATTACAGGGAAAGTATGTCATAATATATTAGCAGCTTAGCTTTCGCGACATCACTTGCATCGTCCTCCATGGCATCAGCTGCACCGGCTTTAGGTCAGGATTGTAGCATGCTAATTAGACACACTGGTGCGACCGGGCGCGCCGAGTCGTGGTTTGCTTGCCTGGATTATCGGGTCATACTGCTTCTTTAAGCAATGAGCTTCAAAACGAGGAGGAAGCATGCGTGGTGGCCAAAGCACAGGAAATGTCATGTTTCAACAGACGACTCAACCCTGCATCCTATGAGTGACGTCACAACTGAGGTGGCGCACGCTATGTCCTGGAGGCCAATATATTTGCTCGTATAAAACCAACGCTGCCATCCAAACTGTTGGCTAGTGTATTGTAATGGTGACTAGAGCACAAGTGCGGACATAACACGAGACTATGAAACACCTTTTAGGCATCCCAGTGTTATCGACTGATTGCATCATGCGCCGTCGATTTCCATAGTGGATTCAATCGGTTGTACTTTTCTAGAACGTAACTGTAACCAAAATTAATACCATGAAAAAGTGTTATACAGCTCATCACATGTTTGAAAATTGAATAATCGTTGCACACATTTGCTAATACTGGGCTTCCTCCTGCAGCGGAACGCCGAGCTGGCATGATGGAGTGGCCTAGTGCTGTCTGTGATGCCTTTATGCTGCTACAGACAGCCAGCATCTGACAGGTATTTTGACATAAAGCATCTTTTTATTTAAGTTAGGACGATGAAAACTTTGGTGATCATGTATTTACATTTGTACAAGCCAAATATGAACTCAAGTTTTCATGTACCCCTTACCACTAATTGTTTAATTAATCATTAATTAAAATGTTATTTAATCATCTTTTTAATAAACTGGCTACTCGGATCCCGCTGAATTGAATGTCATTGCAATCTACATTTATCAATGAGACAAAAAGCAAATTTTATGGTTCTAGCTTTCCTACAACAAAAGTTATGAAGCTTCAAAGTTCACCATTCGGTTACTGAGAAAAGATATTTTTCATTTTATTTTTGTATTAATTTACACTTTCCTACAGTGACATAAGGCACTTCTGTGCTTACTAAGCATCCAGCTTTTCAGCAATACAAAAATGATCAATATCAAGTGTACCAAAGCTCAGAAACGCTTGTCAGAAGGATGTAACGAGACCAAAAACTTGAAACTGAGAAAATAGGAAAAACAAAACTGTGCATTAAAGGAGTGCTAGGCAAACAAAATGCGTTGACTGTAGCTTTCTGGTAATATGTGCGCTCTTCATTGCGGAATTAATGCACGAAGCGCGCCGAACGTTACTATTACTTGTGAGAGAAGCGTATTCTGCCAACGAACAGGGTTGCTCTCTATCCTTCGGCAACAGTCGGTGTTTTCGCAATGGATGACATTTTCTTGCTTTATTTGTACATGTTCAGCTTGTGTTTCCCCAGTGCTGGCCAGTATCGAAGGTACCTGTATCTTAGATAATATCTTAGATGCTCTTTGGGTATCCTGTATCTGTATCGCGATACGTCTCGCAAGACATGTATCAGTATCTGTATTTCCGATACAGTGAAGAATGTATCGTGTATCTTAAGATACAAGATACTGCGATCGCACCATCACCGTGCGAAACAATAAACGCTGGCTGAACGCCGCTTCTCAAGCTGATAATGCTGCCACATCAGTCACCATATTAGAACTAAAGGCCGTGACATTATTCTATCTTCCCACTAGAGTTTTCCAGCGAGGATAGGCGATGAGCTGTGAGCGCCCCTATTGGTGGAGCAGAGTCACGTGGGGGAGGTCACGTCGTCTCGATTGACAAGCGCGCGAACGTACGCCCAGCCGACCTTTTGTTTTATGGCTTTTTTTTTAGTTGTGTCAGTGCTGTGACACTTGGCACTTAGGAACTGTCCTGTGCCGCGTACTCCAATGCGCGCGGTTTCTCGCGCACACATTCTGATGCCGCTGTAGTGCCTTTATCGAAGTTTCTCTTGCGTGGTGCTTCGTTACGAAGTCTGAAGAATGCAAGAATGGCGGGTTTCTTTGCGTCTCGTCGTTTTCCCACAACGGTGATTTGAAGGATCTTTATATGTAAGTTCGACATAAATGAAATGAGATAACTTTTATGCAAATACTATTCCAACGATATTGGCCGCGAGATCGAGCGGAGTCGTCGCCTAGCGGCTTCTTACTGAACCGCGCCTAGTGTGGATTGCTCCATGCGTCGTCTGCTAGCCCCGTTTGTTTGCATGTGCGCGTACGTCATGCATATCCTCAAAAGGCGGTTTGTTCCGTTGCGTTAATGCAACTTTAGCTGCTCGTACGTATGCCTAACACTATGTAAAGAAGCATTTGGCCTTGATCGACTGTCTATGTACTGTAATAAGATCAGAGAGTGCACTTGTCGAGAGTGCTGTGTGTGGTCGTCGTATCCTACGTTCACGAGTGTCATAACAGATTAGGTGCCGCTTTGTGGTTCAATCGTGTTGCAAAGTGCACTCGTCGTTGCCCTAAAAATGAGTAGTATTAAATCTCATGTGAATATAGCCTTTTAGCGGCGCGGTGGTAAAAAAAAAAGAGGCTCGCATGTACTTGAGCGTTGTGTTATAGAGGAGGTCGTGGTTATGGTTAGGTGTTGTTTATACGTTACTTGACGAGCTTTAGTTGTGTACGGTCCTGGTCTCATTAGAGAGAAATATTTCTGTTATGTCACGTCTGACACTTCGGTACTTAAATTATCCCCTAAAAAGGACAGAAAATGAAATGACACGGAAATCGCAAAACTGAGTTGCCTTGGGCAATTTTAACTTGTGGCGAAATTTGTACAAAAACACCCGTGTACTTAGATTAAGGTGCATGTTAAAGAGCGCTGATGGTCAAAATTGATCCAAACAGCGTAGTCTACATTTATGTCGTAGTAATTTCACGCGAAGCCACATCTTTTTTTTTTACATTATCTTGAGCGTTTGTGTTGCGTTGTTTAGATTGACGGAAGGCAGCGGACATTACTCGTAAGAAAAAACGTACTTTGGTCCCGTAAAATAACCGGACCTTTGTTCCATTACTGTCGTGCAAGTAATGAATCGAAGAAATTTCCGTGCTGTACAGTTACCTTTGTGTGCTGTTACTGGAATAAAAACAAGCGTGTGCGTGTTAAACGTCTCTGTAGCTCTAAAGCGCTGTCAGCCACCTAGCTTTCCTCAGGAAACCTATCAACTGTCCTACATTTCATGGAGAACTGAATAAGAAATGCGCATGAATATTTGAGCAGGCAGTGCACAAAGTGCTATTTCAACTCATCGTGCTGTTGAGGGGCATCCAAATGAACAAGAAGCAGGGGCGTAGCTAAGGGGGGGGGGGGGTTGGGGGGTTCAACACCCCCCCCCACAAAAATGTTTCAGTTTCGCTTGCGTACATATACACGCACAGATACAAACGCACGCACGAACATACACAAAGTATGGTTGAACACCCCCCCCCCCGAAAAAAATTTCTGGCTACGCCCCTGACAAGAAGTAAATAGTTAATTCAGTCGCGCTATACAGCAGTGCGTAGTAGGTGGAACACAAGCTAAACATGTACAAATAAAACAACAAGAAAACGTCACTCACTGCGAAAACGCCGACTGTCGCGGAAAGCGAGCAACCCGTTCGTTGCCAGAATGCGCTTCTCTCACAAGTAATCCTAACGTTCGGCGCGCTTCGTGCATTAATTCGGGAATGAAGAGCGCACATAGTACCACAAAGCTGTAGTCAACGCATTTTGTTTGCCGGAAATCGGGTCACATCGCTCACAACGAATTGCTGTTGTGCACGTTTGTACACGTGCCGACAACCTCCTATCCACACTAGCGCGGCCACGGAGCTGCCACCTGTAGCCCGATGTCGCGGCGAATAGCACCACAGCTAGGTGCTGATCCTGGATCTAACAGAACAAGCATTCACTTACCAAACGCTATCTTGGCGTGCGTTTTTCTTTTTCTTTTCTTTTTTTAATTTCGAGAGTTTGCCCAACGGCATACACAGTTAAATATACAGGTAGAGGCCGGCTTCCGCTATATACATCAACAATGCTCTATGATGGGGCCCATAGAGCCACAAATCATAATCTGGTGGTCTTGTCGGATGAAGGCCCACTGTTCTCAGGTAGCGCCGCCGTATCTGATTCAGGCCAGGGCATGTCCACAACAGGTGCTTGATTGTAACCGCGGACGCTTCGGTGGTACAGAATGGGCAAGTATACCCAAATGGTCCATGCAGATGTTGTGGCCAGGCATATGTGACCGACGGAGTAAGTGCCGCCCCCACACGAAGTCTCCGCAACACCACCTCCTCCTGGCGGGTAAGCCCGCCTGGGAGGTTTGATTTATTCTTGCTTTTAACTGTCTTCGTCATTTTTGCTACTGTTCACATACTTGTAGTCCACTTGAATTTATTCTTATGTAATGGCGATGTTGTGAGGAAATATATAATAAACCGGGTGCGCCTGGCGTATACAGTAACAAAAATTCGGCTTACCACTAGGCAAAATCGCGAAATTGAGTTTCCATTATAACACAAATTATTAGGAGCCATTTCAATTTGCAAATGTTGTTCGAGAGGCTTTGTTACACCAAATGGTCCGTTTTTCTCATGAGCGTCCGAACCAGCCGTTTTACGCTATTTTCCATAGGCACTGAATTTAATTCTCATAGCTATTAGGGGTTACCCGCCGCGGTGGTCTAGTGGTTATGGTTCTGACTGCTGACCCGAAGGTCGCGGCGGCCACATTCCGATGGAAAGAAAATGCTAGAGGCCCATGTGCTTATATTTAGATTTTAGAACCCCATGTGGTCAAATTTCTGGAGCTCTCCATTACAGCGTCTCTCATAATCATATCGTGGTTTTGGGACGTCACACGCAACAATACTTATTGGCTCTTGGGGGTGCTGCCTGTATCGTGTTTCTATACGTATTCGCTGTGCTTGATACGCAACCGCTTTTTTATTTCACTTAGATATTTTGTTTTCCTCGTTAAGGCTTCCCTAAATTATTTTACTGTTACTAACACCAGATACTCGAGGCCATAAGTGGCATTAGTCTGAACAGCGGCGGTGTCCTGTGGCGCCTTGTGCCACCGTACAATACGTCTGAATCGTTTCTAGGCGGCACATGTTCTCGGTGACGTAAACCTGTCCGATGATCTGTTATTGAGAAAACCGCAATACGTTTCGGGCAAGGTAGAACTCCACAGTGGCATTTGCACCATCGTGCGGAGGCTTCTTATTGAAGTTCTGATGATTACATGGCAACCCGATAGCTGGTCGGCAAGCAGAGCAGCGACTCCCATCAATTACAAAAGCGACAAGCAAAAACCTCTGTCATTGATGAGTATAGGTGTTGTCATGTAAGCAGCTAAAGCAACGTCAATGAGTTGTTTTCGGTATGACACTAATATACCTTGAGCTAGATACTTGAGCTAGATCCACGCCAGGCGAACTCCCAAGATTCCCGTTTGCTTCGTGCCGATCACCAAGATACCGCCACCCTCGTCGCCTATACTGATGCCAGTGTGAGTGGCACCACCATTCACACCGCTCTTGTATGCCCATCAATACCAGAGGCTTGGCAGACATGCTCGTATTTTGCGGATCCCGCGCCACCGGCTCACCTTGCTGAGCTGGCTGCCATACGTGACGGATTGGCAGCACTAATACCTTTATTATACCTGACAGATGTTCTCAGTCATTATTCGTACGGACTCGACGCAAGCTATCCACGATATACGACGAGTGTATCGGTCTACGTCACTCTCGGATAGTATTCACCATCTTGCTGCCTCCGCATCTGTGCGGATACGTGTTCAGTGGGTGTCTCGGGCCGCTTTGCCGGACCTTGTCAAAGCTGATTTGGCAACCCACCCACAAGTCACACCGCACGCACTACCGCATTTCCTGAGGACGCTCAAGGACAGATGCAACGGGAAAAAGAAAGCTTCGACGTACCACACGAGTCTTATACCTCCGTGTGGGTCAGACTCCCAGGTGGTTTAACCCGCCGAGAGGAGGTTACATTGCGGAGGCTTCGCGTTGGTGCTGCGCTTACCCCATCCGTGACCACCCTTTGGGCGCAAAAGTACCGCGGCCCATACGGTACATCGTGCCCATTTTGCGACGCCCCCAATCAGCGATGTAACAGTCAGACACTTATTGTGGACATGCACGGGTCTACAATTAAGCGGTCGTCGTCACCTACGTGCACTCGGGCCTGGCCGACCACCCGACCACCCGACCTTGACCGCTGGATTAGTGGACCTCACCATCGCTCGTTACTGGACTTCATACACGAAGCAATTTATATGTGTATTTCGAATAAATATTATGCGTAAGGGCAGACTTTCGAAAAAAAAGTACAAAACATTTGAGATACACACATTCGTTCAAATGAAACAAAATTGGTCGCAGTTAATACATTTTCAAGCGCACATAAGCAAAGGCATTTAGTGCTACATTGTATAGATATGTAATAACAAATTTGCGAATGTATCGAAGTATCTTAAGATACAATTGGAATGTATTGTACCGGATACAATCAGTGTTGTCGTATGTGTATCGTATCGCGATACGATTTCAATTTCAAAGTATCTTTGCCCAGCCTGATAATACAGTTTCACCTACTCCGCACTGCTCCAGCGCGACTGAAATTATATACTTTGGTTCATCTGGAATCCCCAACAAAAGAAAGCCCGTATTCCTGCACGATGAGTTCAAATAGCACTGTGTGCATTACGTTCTCAAATAATAACCCGCATTTTATTCAGTTCTCCAATGTAGGAGAGAGTTGATAGGTTTACTGAGAAAACTACGGGATGACAGCGCTTTAGCGCTACAGAGACGTTTAACACGCACACGATGGTTTATTATCCAGTAACAGTACACAAAGGTAACTGTACAGCAGGGAACTTTCTTCGATTGATTACTTGCACGACATAATGGAAAAAAGGTCCGGTTATTTCACGGGACCAAGTGCGTTTTTTCACGCGAATAATGTCCGCTGCCTCGTCAATACTATTACAACGCAACAAACAAAACGCTCAAGGTAATGTAAGAAAAAAAAAGAGATGTGGCTTCGCGTGAATTACTACGACATAAATGTAAAGTACGCCTTTTGGATTAATTTTGACCATCAGCGCTCTTTACGCGTACCTTAACTAGTAAACGGGTGTCTTGTATACATTTCGCCAGAAGTTATTTGCGCAAGGCAACTCAGTTTTGCGATTTCCGTGTCATTCTATGTTTCTGTTCTGTTTAGGGGACAATTTAAGTACCGTTGTGTCGGACGGGACTTGACAGAAATATGTCTCTGCATGAACCAGGGCCGTACACAACTAAAAACTCGTCGCGTAACCTACGAACGACAGTCCGAAGTTTACACCTAACCACAACGCGCAAGTGCATGAGAGCCGTTTTTCTTTACCACCGAGCGTCTGAAACGCTATATTCACATGAGATTTAATACTTCTCATCTTTAGGAACCCAAGTGCACTTTGCAATGCGCTTGAACCACAGAGCGGCCCTACACTGATATAACTGTCGTGAACGGAGGGTACGACACCACACACAGCACTCTCTACAAGTGCACTCACTGATCTTATTGCAGTACATATACAGCCGATCAAGGGCAAATACTTCTTTACATCGTGTTAGGCATACGTACGAGCGGTTAAAGTTGCACTAACGCAACGGAACAAACCGCCTTTTGAGGACCTGGATCACGTACGCGCACATGCAAACACAAACGTGGCTAGCAGACGACGCATGGCAATTCACACTAGGCGCGGTTCAGTCAGAAGCCGCCAGGTGGCGCTCCGAAGCTTAACGTAAACGGCAACGCCGGCAAACGAATCTCGAGGCTGCGAAAGCGCGCGTTCGCTGTGCTTCCGTCATTTCTCTATGTGCAGCGGTATGCGAAACGCCTTGAACAGGTCAACGTCGGCGCTAGTTGCAGCGGCAGCGCCACCGCCGTGGAGCAGAGGAAGGCTCGGGAAGCCGAACGTAAACGTCAGCGTCGGCAAGCGGTAATGCAAACGCCTCGACAACCACTGTCTGAGAAACGGAAACTCGATGCGCACCCTCGCGATGCTTTCGCATCCCACCATGGTTGGCCGTAGGGGAGATGATGTGTAATTTTTTCTCGTCATTCCTCTCGCAGTGGCGTCACTCGGCGTTGCATCATTTGTTGCTTTCGATATTTCCAGAGTTTGCCGCGTTTGATCCCAGGCGGCTGGTTGTTTACGGCTGTCTCGAGTGGGCGAGGGAGCAGAGGCGCGCCGGCGTCTTTTACACTTGTTTTAAATGCGAATGCATTTCTTATCGTGGGCATGTAAGGCATCCGACGTTGTCCGCACGCCTCTCCGCTCTCACTGCCTCTCTCATAGCAACAGCTGCGGCGCGCGCGGCTTATCTTCGTCCCTAGCAACCGAGCAGGTGGTGCGGGCGGAGTAGCGGAGAGTGAGTGGAGAGGAGGAGCGCGCTTTGGCGTGTATGGCTCGCATCGTGGGAGCTCGCCGGAGCTCCCACGTGTGTGGGAGTGTGTAGGAGAGAAAGGTGGTGCTTCTCCGCTCTTTCTCTCGCCGTTCGCTCTCTCTCCCCCTGCGCCGACGCCTCAATGCAGTGCGTTTGAAACGCGTTTGTAGCGTTTGTGCTGCCTTGGCACAGCCTGAAAACAGCGCGTTCTAAACGCGTTTGTGCTGCATGAAGCGGTGGCACATCCCTAGATTACGAACGCACGTAGAACGTTCGTTGAAGAGGCGCCCAAGGAGGACACTTGAGCGCGCGATGTGTCCATTTACGCCATTAAATTACTACGCCGTGTACTCTCGGCGCAAGAAATGGACTCGCATTTCCTCACGATTCCCTTCGGGGAGGTGGGGGCATTTTAGGAGGAAGCTCCTTAAAGCGGCACCCGTTCGTCCCCGTCGTAGTGCATAACCAGTCTTAACGCTAGTACCAGATCTTGACCTCTAGGTGGTGCCGGGGGAGATTTCTCCTGTGCGTTGTTGAACAATAAAAGTTCGCAGCGTGCGCGTTAACTAAAGCCGACTTCTGCTGTCTCTCTTCCATTAGCAGCCATTGAAATTTCCAGTAGAGCGTTAGAAGTAGACGTGTAAGTTTAGCTAAAAGCCGACTACTTCCTGTCTCTCATTCCCCATTAGCAGCCATTGTTTACCTCCAAGTGTGACTGGTGAGATTTCTCCTGTGCGTGATTAAAAATAATTCACAGCGTACATGTAAAATTAAGTGAGCTGCAAGTCGCCATGGCTCTCATCGACCCTTAGTATAAACCGGCCCTATCTCACGTCGTTGATGATGTACTGGGGCGTGAAGCTGCGCGACGGCGCCGCCGCCAAGATCCTGCCGTACGAGAGCTTGCCGCCCCACTCATCATTAACCCCGTGGATATGCTGTGAATTTTTTTCGTTGCGCGCGGCCGGCGTCGTGGTTCTCGCTGCGTCCACTCTAAGAAAAAATCGAGTACTTGGGGAGTGTTTCTGCACACAAAATATCGTCTCTGGCTTTCTCGTGTTTCCTCTCTTGAATATCCGGCTTTCGTCATTTTCCTGTCAAGAATGCTACTCACGCTGATAACGCGCGCGCCGTTTTGTGACCGGGAAGTACCTGGACCGCGGTGATAACGCGATGGACAGTACGTCGCGTGCTGGATGACGATTATGTTGTGTGGCAGAAATACTCCCCAAATACTCGATTTTTTTCTTAGAGTGTCTGAAAGTGGGCGGCCGCGCGCTTTATTGACGCTCTCGTTTGTGACAAATGGCTCTCGCTGAAGTACGTGGCAGCAATGAGCTGGAAAAGATGTGGATACAGGTGTTCTCTTCATTGCAAGTCGAAGCACCGCTGGACCGGCCTACGCTCTTTGTTCGAGCTGGCGAATCCGCTGTGTGACCCTTCTGCCAGAGAAGGGAGAAACTCTATTCGTTATGCATTATTGGTAGCGCGTGCCCTAGTACAAACCTGCAAACAGGTGCAAATGTAACTGTTATCAATCGAGCCAGCTGAACAGACAACGCTACACTACACACGGCTCACGCATCAAAGCGCGGCAGATGTTCCCTGAAGGGGCGTAGCCGAAATTTTGTCGGGGGGGGGGGAGGGTTCACCATACATTATGTATGTTTCGTGCTGCGTTTTTATGTGTGCGTGTATATATACTCAAGCAAAATTCAAAAATTTCGGGGGGGTTTGAACCCCCCCCCCCTTGGCTACGCCCCTGTTCCTGACATAGCGCCAACAGCGCGTAGTTAGCTTCGTTTGGTAGATTACTGTCGTTAATATAGCGAGCGTCTCAGGATCTGGCACCGTTCTTTTTGTTCCATCATGGCGAAGCCATGCGGTTATAGGTTTCAAAGCATTGGCCGCTTTTCCTCTAGAGTCAGTATACAACTCAATGGTACGTTCCTTTTTTTCGGTAATGGTAATGGTATGGTAATGCGTTACTTTTTTGTAGTAACGTAGGGCGGTAACGCAAACCGCCACGATTGCTGCAAGCTACCATATGATAAGCTAGACAGCAAGTTAATCGAAAGACTAAAGCGTAAACCTTTTTTATCTCTCCCTGTTTTGCCCAACTGAAACAGTTCACACTTCTGAGCAGTCATGTTGTCATTTCGACGAAAGAAAATCAATTTTCTGAAACAGGATGAGCGTTTCATTCGGCCCATAAACGTTTCTGGTTCCCGCCCGTATTGGCGTCGTAGATGACGTAAATTCCATGCCAGGCAGAGTAGAATGAAAGCATTAGAGCCCTTGCTCAGCGGTGAACTCCTCTGCAATGCTGAAGCTCAAGGTGCGACAGCATCGCATAGGCGGCCTGCACCCGCAGAGAGCTACAGTGCGTAGTCGCAAGGCATGGATGAAAATCACAGCCGGAGCATAGAAAAAATTTCGTTTTAATTATGTTATCGCTGTGTTGAAGGAAAACTTCGCCTCAGTTGTTGGTTTTCCCAACGGTGGAGGCAGGGTGATTGGAACGCCTGCGTGAGAACGGGCACCGCCAACAGGAACGTAAGGGAGATAGAGTGCCGGCGCGGGGGAACTCGGCGGCCAGGAGAGAGGAGACATTCGAGGAAGGATAGATGAAGCCCCTTCTTTAGCTCCCTAACAGTTGTAAATATGTAAATAAACCCTTTTGTATCACTTAGAAACCTCAGCGCCATCGAGTTATTGAAATCGAACCTTTTTATAACGCACTGCTGTAAACTCGCCAAAGCGCACTTTTCTGTACTTTTGGGGTAGTCGCCAAGCTGCTCCTCAGCTTTTGTAGCGTTAGCTACACTTGGCTAGCCGGAGCCGATTTCGCGTGGATCCTCATGAGCGTGCTGCGCATGCGCGAGGATCAGAGATGTCACACAGCTGGCTCACCGGAGCCGGCATCTCACGCGCTCTCCGCCACCACCGCGCGTGACTCGCCGCTGCTGGTCTGCGCGTTCGGGAGGAGTGGCCGAGTGGCGTCGTAGCCGCGGTAGACACACTGGCGCCGGCACGCGCGCAGACTCCTCCACCACCGCACGCGACTCGCCGCTGCTGGTCTGCGCATTCGAGAGGAGTGGCGTCGTAGCAATGGCACACACACTGGCGCCGGCGCGCGCGCAGCTATTCGCCTTCGCTGTACAGTCGCCGTCTGACACTGCGCTGGAGCCGCTTGATAGCGCCTCTGACTGGCGTTTGCAGGTGGGTGGCGCCATGAAGGAGAGCGCAAATGCTGCTCAACGGTGCAGAAGAGCCGAGAAGCTTATCTCATCGGATCCCGAAGTAGTTGCCTGGCAATTAGCGGTTCAGCTTACGAAGAATGAACAGAAGAAGGCTAATAATTCGTAGACAATCTGGAGCTACGAATAATCAGCTGAACCTTTTCTAACGCTACGTATACCTGGCATAGCCGAGCTAAGCCACTGCAAATTTTTTCTCTCCCAGCCTCCCGCACCTTCTTGATGAAAATAAGGCCTACTATTATATTATTCTCAATACTCCCAAGTCTTAAATGAAATATCTGAACACGAAAACATACGAACACACTAAGTGTATTTTAGATGTCTATAAGGTTGGAACGCTCAACACATATACACACAAGCACAAATACTTGAATGCAAACCATCTACGTTCCTTCGTATTACAACTTCAAAGCTCGTTGTAAAAGACGCAAGCATACTTTACGAGGTTGCTGCCGCGATGGAGGCGCGCTCCTTTCGATTGATGATTCTCAGCTTTGAAAATGCCCTTTGAACGTTGAAAATGATCTTTTAAAAACGGTTTGTCAGATAAATCCGAATCGTCAAAAATTTTAGCGGCTAGTGTTTATCGGATATTTTCGGATTTGCCCGAAAACACGGAGCCCTAGTGATAAGCAACACTCCGAACCCTTCGCACCATATGTACTGCATTACTGTGGTTATTTATTTTTTCCTTCACGCTATCATCTTTCTCCTTAGAGATGTGCTCGAAGTCCTCTTGCACCTGAACCGATCGACCGGGACTCGCTCTTGAGATGAGAGAATTGATCAGGCGAGGTAGGCCGGCAAAGCCTCTTGAGAGAAGACAACGAAGTGATTTGGTATGCTCGCGCACGCGGGTGCCCCCAGAACGCGCTCTTCGTCCAGTTCGAACAAGGCGACCATCGCGTAAGGTTAAAAATGCTGCTTGCTCTGATTAGCGCTTTGTTTTACATAGCAGTAGGCTTCTTTGCCTTTTTCCAATACAACGAAACGGTCACGGCCTTGATAGATCAAGATGAAGTGAGTAACCATATGTGTTGTTTGTAGTTCTGTTTAATCACATTCAAGGTTCCTGGGTACCAAAATAATGTAAATACTCCTTCTGCCTTTTCATACTACAGGAGAGCGGGTACGTGACCGTCTCACGCTGCATAAGGGAGGAAATGACAACTTGGGCCTTCCTTTGCTCAGCACTAAGCTTCTTCAAGATCGTCATTGCCGCCTGCATCACGCACAAGTTCATACACAGAGGCGCCGGCGCACTATGGCTGCTGGGAGCCATCCTCACCTGGATCTCCCTCCTGTTCACCATTGCTTCGGGAGTCACCCTGCTCTTAGTGGTCGCCTACCCAGCGAACACGTATCCACGGGAGCACGCAGCGGCGGTCGTTGTATTTGGTGCATCCGTCGTATTTGCTCGTGGACTCACATAGGCAGCTTCTATGTGTTCAAGACAACACGTGAGCTATTCATCATTAGTGCAATGATTTCGCGGGTACATTTCACCAACTTGGTCATCGCGATTCCGCTTAGCACATTCTATAAACAATTAAGCTGCATGTTTCACTGTCTACAATGCCTGCTGCACATTTCCTGGACGCATTACATTCTGCAATTGGAGAGAAGCTAGAGGTTGGATAGACGAAAAGGCTATTTCTGCGACCATATTTGGGAGCATGCCTCGAGGAGAATGTATGGGGATTGGAAGGGGCTGAAAAAATGGGAATGAATATGAAAGCAAAGTGGCAGGACTCGACTGACGGCCTGCACAGCCACGTATCCAATTCCAGTGTCTCCTAGGAAGTGAAGGAGTGCTTTGATGACCTCGGTGTCGTTATGGGTGATTCAACCCGCTTGTCTATTAGGAATTCTCGTTTTTTTCGCCGGACCGCCTAGTATTACCTTTCTCTTCGGCACATTCGTCCTCAACCCTACATA
This sequence comes from Rhipicephalus sanguineus, assembly GCF_013339695.2. Classification (NCBI taxonomy): domain Eukaryota; kingdom Metazoa; phylum Arthropoda; class Arachnida; order Ixodida; family Ixodidae; genus Rhipicephalus; species Rhipicephalus sanguineus. The sequence goes on from NW_023615247.1 coordinate 149,034, forward strand.
AATGTTTTCTCGGTTTAAGCCTTGAGACTTTTTTTCTTCTGCAAACGTAAATCGCTAAGATGTTTTCCGTTAATATTCATTCCTATTTCTTCCCAATCTAGCCTTTGTATACTTCTTTTAGACAAGCAGGGCATAGCAGCGAGAGATTGTATCACCTCGACGGACCCCACTATCGATCACGTTTTTCTGCTTTTCTTCAGGAGGAGTAGAGCAGCTGTGGAGTGTGTGATGTATTGGCTATAGCATTGACATATGTTTCAATACTCCTTGGTGACCATCTTACGAAACAACACCCCCCTTCTCACATTGCAGGAGGAAGAGCTGGCAAGCATTATGCTACGATGCGCGGTGGCCTGTCTTGTGGTTGATGGGTGTACTCTGTACACCCTCAACCGCAACTTCGAACTCAAGACTGCAGAAAGTGAGTTAGAACTATCGTTATAGCACTGGTTGTCTTTATTACTAACAGCCAAAGTTATTTGACAAGTGTGACTAAAGGTGGGTCTTGTTGTGCTAAGTCAGGAAAACAAGCCAGGTGTTTCCTTGGTATCTCATTTTTATCTCTTGCTTTCAAAGGGCCGTGTGGCGTGCATTAGTGGCAGTAGCACGAATGACGCTTTATTAACTTGTAGCAAGTGTCACAATGCGTATAGACGTACTGTAAATCGAGTAGTTCTGCATGTGACGTGAAATAAACAGGCACACTGACTACTTCCTCATGCCTTAAAGGGAGACTACAATTAATCGGCTTAGGTAGATAAACTGTGCTCTGAGAACTCTAATGTTAATTTCGCCATCATAGGTTATTAGTGGAGGAGAAAATCAAGTTCAAAGTTTCTTTTTTAAGTTTCACGCCGAAATCTCCCCGCGTTACGTCACGGATTTCAATGTGTATTTATCGTATTTTGGCGCCATTAGCTCAAAAAAATTACTCCAAACTGGTATGTTACGTCTATGGCCCCCTCTGAGGGCAATGTACTTCACTTTTACCGATTAAGAACTACGTAGTCTCTAGTAGGCTCCGTCAAAACATGCGACGTCACGGCCAATGGTGCGGAAACTTCAAGGGCCTTGCCACCATATTTCGTTCTTGCCCGTTTTCTTGCTTACTACGCGTCTTCTCGCAGCAAACGTGGCGTTTTTTGTATCATGAAAGAGTACTTTACTGATATGAGAAAAATCGTTTTGTTCTTTAGTGTCCCTTTAAATGTAGCTTATAGCACGATCTGATGTCAGCAAGCAAACATGCAGTAACCATTAGGCATGTTAAACAGAAATCACATGACATGACACAAACGAAGTACGTAATCCATTCATTCCTTTATCAATTAAAATAACCATTCACCGGTTTAAAATTAATCAATTAATCGCTATCGATTAGCGTCTTCTTTTAAAAATTAATTTTTTGCAGGCACTTTAAGCAAACGCGGTTGATGCCTCAATCATAGGCATCGGTATAACACGAAGTGAACGTGCTTCACAGAAGTACTTTAATGCTTATTGTCTCTTGATATAGAGAGCTTGCCCAGAGTCTATTATTGTTTGGCAAACTGTAGCACCGTTTGACGTGGATGCACCCCTTTGACACCTAGTGGCACATCTCCATCATCACGACTAACGCCTATGGTTATGATTACACACCTTGTGGCAGCTGAAGTTGTTAATGTACATCTGAACACTGCATATTGTTTCATGCCGGGATGTCGACAACAATAACGTAATAGACACTGAACATGATATACATTGTCAAACTCTTCATTTGGGGAGAGAAATGCCAGGGTGCACTCCCCAGTATTAGGGTAACCTATGCTTGTTCTCATGCATGCACTACCGCACTGTGCTGAACACGAGGCAGAGTTGTAGCCTGAGCCGTGAATGCAAAGAGGCGTTCTACTTCCCGTGGCGTGTCTAGCTGCACCAAAGCACTCACTTGCGTGACATTCGGCCATCAACATCGTTGCCTTTTGGTGATGCTTATTACTCGGTACTATCACGCTCCGAGCAGTATGCTCCGGAGAAACACCACTGGTGCATGTGAAAGCTGCACTGCTAGGGATATGCACATGCAACACGACAGGACAGCCAAAGCACGTAACGCATCGTCATCGAACTGAATCACTTTGTCTACCGCATTGCACTGACCGTAGAGTTTCATGCAATACTGCCCCGAAAGCCGCTGCTGCACTGAAGCTATCGAAGCACTCCTTAAAGGCACTGTCTACCGCTCGGAAAAAATTTTCTGATTCTGGTGAAAATGAGAAAAGCGTTCGTCACATCGGAGGCAACGAGCATGCTTTTGCGAAATAAAGAAGGAACTATATTTTTAATTTGATGCTGAAAATCGTGAAAGAATGACCGCTAGCGTCACCGAACAGCGATGTGGTCAATCTACTGGTAGGACAAGAAGTCCTCGCAGGCAGACTCATTTTGCTTAAAAACAAACATGTATAACTTGAAATTCTCTCTTACGCACTTGAGGCAGCTTTCGGTTGAGTCAGTTTTTGCTTTTTTTTCTCACGCATGCAAAAAAGCGCCCGGTGGTGCTGCTTGCGGCGCCGTCTTCGATTTCGTCTGCTTCTACTCATGCGCTATGCCATGCGGCCCTCCACACTGGTCATACTTTGCCGCTGTATTGTTGTTAGGATGTCTCACAGGTGCTGCGCTGTGAAGGCGTGCATTTATCGTCTCTTTTTGATGAGTCAACTTGGCTTGGATTGCGGCAGTAGTGCTAAAATAAACGCATAGACTGCGATTACTGCAAAACATGTGTTCTGTAATCGTATAATAAGGCTTCATTTAACAGCTAGCGTGCCGAAAAGGACCGTTACATTCATTACATTAGTTGTTCAGCGAAAATAAAGTATTCCTACAGAGACCACATGTGCTTTCGGTTTTAATATTTACCCGCACTACAATTGTCATCCCGTCCACCAACCAGTGTTGTGGGCATGTTTCACGCCAATGGAAGAAGACCAAATGCAGATCGAAAAATTCTATTTTAAAAATTTCTACTCACTTTTCAGAGAAACTGCTGCAAGGTCAGACACTTCAGGCAGTACGCTTTCTATTGCGGTACAAAACAGAAAAGCAATGAAGGACAGTAGACAGTCCCTTTAACACGGTGACTCAGTACTTCACCACTTCCAGGAAGCGACAGCATCCCTGCCGACAAAGGGAGATATGAAGTGCATTTCTTTTTTCTTTCACGAAGCTTCAAAGAAACCACGACCGGTTGTGGCTTCTTTCTCCGACGCATTGTCGGAAGCTTGTAGGTTAGGTCCCTAACAGTAGCAAGTTGCCTTTTTTATTTTTATATAATAATTAATACACTACAATTAAAAGCTGCAAATAACATCTCTATGGCACACCTCATGGAGGATGACATAGCATCAACATGACAGATGTACATCTATTGGCTGCGAGGGCCTCCACTGGAGGCTGGCGCCGCGATCGTTTTGACGTCACAGATAGGACGCTCCTGCTCACCTTGCTGTGTGTTGTTGTGGAACAGAACGTTAGGGTGAAATTGCGGTGTGCAACATTCAATCCTAAACGTGTGAAGCTTAATTCGGCCAGCTATTGTTGCCGTATAAGGAGTGCTAGGTTGCGTGCAAGCAGCTTCAGCATGCTGGTATACTGTTCGGTGCCGCAGTGCCAGACGTATACGACAGATCCCGCTGTAAGTTTTCATCAATACCCCAAATGTAAAAAAAGTTCGCTTCACTTGACTGGTAAAGCTGAAAATGGGGAAAGCCGCCAACGCTAACTCGCAGGTCTGCAACAAGCACTTTTGTGACGAGGATTTTGTTAGACATGTTGAATGGTTTCAGCGCGATGCAAACGAGGACAGAGGATTTCGTGTACACCGCCACAGCTAAGATGTTCAATAACAGCTGACGGGTGCTAGTGAGCGTTCCCGGCAGCGTATCGCAGGTGATGCTGGAAAACGACAGGTTCACTGTAAATTAACAAAATACATAAATAGAAAAACGGCCATATGTATCAAATATCTCTCATGGCAAGTTCCTAACGAAACGTTAACATTTTATCACATTTAAGCTTGCACCGAAGGCACTGAAAACTAACATCGATACGTTACCAACAAGTGAAATCAAGTTGAAAAATAAGCGTATCAGTAGTTAAAAAAAATGGTGATGATTTTCAATCAAGTCGGAGCACAACTAGAAAGAGCAGTGGAGGGGAAATCGGCCCTTTGTTTTGCAGATTCCATCAGCGCTTCTATGTATGTGCGGCAATGCACTCGGCTCACCATTCCCACGTGTTTGTTGACAGTAGTGCATGGGCACCGAACGCGTAGTGTTATTACTGTTTGGCGGCACGTTTCCCTCATTGTTGCAAGTTCACTCGTTTGTTTTATAGTAAGTCTGAGAATTCTTACAGGGAAAGTATGTCATACTATATTAGCAGCTTAGCTTTCGCGACATCACTTGCATCGTCCTCAATGGCATCCATCAGCTGTACCGGCTTTAGATCAGGATTGTAGCATGCTAATTAGACACGCTGGTGCCGCGGGGGCACCGAGTCGTGGTTTGCTTGTCCGGATTATCGGGTCATACTGCTTCTCTAAGCAGTGAGCTTCAAAACGAGGAGGAAGCATGCGTGGTGGCCAAAGCACAGGAAATGTCATGTTCCAGCAGACGACTCAACCCCGCATCCTATGAGTGACGTCACAACTGAGGTGGCGCCACGCTATGTCCTGGAGGCCAATATATTTACTCGTATAAAACCAACGCTGTCTGCCAAACTGTTGGCTCGTTTATTGTAATGGTGACTAGAGCGCAAGTGCGGACATAACACCAGACTATGAAACACCTTTTAGGCATCCCAGTGTTATCGACTGATTGCATCATGCGCCGTCGATTTCCATAGTGGATTCAATCGGTTGTACTTTTCTAGAACGTAACTGTAACCAAAATTAAAAGCATGAAAAAATGTTATACAGCTCATCACATATTTGAAAATGGAATAATCCTTGCACACTTTTGCTAATACTGGGCTTCCTCCTGCAGCGGAACGCCGAGCTGGCATGATGGAGTGGCTTAGTGCTGTCTGTGATGCCTTTATGCTGCTACAGACAGCCAGCATCTGACAGGTATTTTGACATAAAGCATCTTTTTATTTAAGGTAGGATGATGAAAACTTTGGTGATCATGTATTTACATTTGTACAAACCAAATATGAACTCAAGTTTTCATGTACCCCTTACAACTAATTGTTTATTTAATCATCTTTTTAAGAAACTGGCTACTCGGATCCCGCTGAATTAAATATCATTGCAATCTGCAGTTATCAATGAGACAAAAAGCAAATTTTATGGTTCTAGCTTTCCTACAACAAAAGTTATGAAGCTTCAAAGTCCACCATTCGGTTACTGAGAAAAGATATTTTTCATTTTATTTTTGTATAAATTTACACTTTCCTACAGTGACATAAGGCACTTCTGCACTCACTAAGCATCCAGCTTTTCAGCAATACAAAAATGATCAATATCAAGTGTACCAAAGCTCAGAAACGCTTGTCAGAATGATGAAACGAGACCAAAAAATTGAAACTGAGAAAATAGCAAAAACAAAACTGTACATTCAAGGAGTGCTAGGCAAAGAAAATGCGTTGACTGTAGCTTTCTGGTAATATGTGCGCTCTTCATTGCGGAATTAATGCACGAAGCGCGCCGAACGTTACTATTACTTGTGAGAGAAGCGTATTCCGCCAACGAACAGGGTTGCTCTCGATCCTTCGGCAACAGTCGGTGTTTTCGCAATGGATGACATTTTCTTGTTTTATTTGTACATGTTCAGCTTGTGTTTCACCAGTGCTGTGCAGTATCGAAGATAAATGTATCTTAGATAATATCTTAGATGCTCTTTGGGTATCCTGTATCTGTATCGCGATACGTCTCGCAAGACATGTATCAGTATCTGTATTTCCGATACAGTGAAGAATGTATCGTGTATCTTAAGATACAAGATACTGCGATCGCACCATCACCGTGCGAAACAATAAACGCTGGCTGAACGCCGCTTCTCAAGCTGATAATGCTGCCACATCAGTGAGCATATTAGAACTAAAGGCCATGACATTATTCTATCTTCCCACTAGAGTTTTCCAGCGAGGATAGGCGATGAGCTGTGAGCGCCCCTATTGGTGGAGCAGAGTCACGTGGGGGAGGTCACGTCGTCTCGATTGACAAGCGCGCGAACGTACGCCCAGCCGACCTTTTGTTTTATGGCTTTTTTTTTAGTTGTGTCAGTGCCGTGACACTTGGCACTTAGGAACTGTCCTGTGCCGCGTACTCCAATGCGCGCGGTTTCTCGCGCACACATTCTGATGCCGCTGTAGTGCCTTTATCGAAGTTTCTCTTGCGTGGTGCTTCGTTACGAAGTCTGAAGAATGCAAGAATGGCGGGTTTCTTTGCGTCTCGTCGTTTTCCCACAACGGTGATTTGAAGGATCTCTTATATGTAAGTTTGACGTAAATGAAATGAGATTAACTTTTTATGCAAATACTATTCCAACAGATATTGGCCGCGAGATCGAGCGGAGTCGTCGCCTAGCGGCTTCTTACTGAACCGCGCCTAGTGTGGATTGCTCCATGCGTCGTCTGCTAGCCCCGTTGTGTTTGCATGTGCGCGTACGTCATGCATATCCTCAAAAGGCGGTTTGTTCCGTTGCGTTAATGCAACTTTAGCTGCTCGGTACGTATGCCTAACACGATGTAAAGAAGCATTTGGCCTTGATCGACTGTCTATGTACTGTAATAAGATCAGAGAGTCCACTTGTCGAGAGTGCTGTGTGTGGTCGTCGTATCCTCCGTTCACGAGTGTCATAACAGATTAGGTGCCGCTTTGTGGTTCAATCGCGTTGCAAAGTGCACTCGTCGTTGCCCTAAAAATGAGTAGTATTAAATCTCATGTGAATATAGGCTTTTAGCGGCGCGGTGGTAAAAAAAAAAGAGGCTGGCATGTACTTGAGCGTTGTGTTATAGAGGAGGTCGTGGTTGTGGTTAGGTGTTGTTTATACGTTACTTGACGAGCTTTAGTTGTGTACGGTCCTGGTCTCATTAGAGAGAAATATTTCTGTTATGTCACGTCTGACACTTCGGTACTTAAATTATCCCCTAAAAAGGACAGAAAATGAAATGAAACGGAAATCGCAAAACTGAGTTGCCTTGGGCAATTTTAACTTGTGGCGAAATTTGTATAAAAACACCCGTGTACTTAGATTAAGGTGCGTGTTAAAGAGCGCAGATGGTCAAAATTAATCCAAACAGCGTAGTCTACATTTATGTCGTAGTAATTTCACGCGAAGCCACATCTTTTTTTTTTTACATTATCTTGAGCGTTTGTGTTGCGTTGTTTAGATTGACGGAAGGCAGCGGACATTACTCGTAAGAAAAAACGTACTTTGGTCCCGTAAAATAACCGGACCTTTGTTCCATTACTGTCGTGCAAGTAATGAATCGAAGAAATTTCCGTGCTGTACAGTTACCTTTGTGTACTGTTACTGGAATAAAAATAAGCGTGTGCGTGTTAAACGTCTCTGTAGCTCTAAAGCGCTGTCAGCCACCTAGCTTTCCTCAGTAAACCTATCAACTGTCCTACATTTCATGGAGAACTGAATAAGAAATGCGAATGAATATTTGAGCAGGGAGTGCACAAAGTGCTATTTCAACTTATCGTGTAGGAATAGGGGCTTTTTTTTGTTGAGGTGCATCCAAACGAACAACAAGCAGGGGCGTAGCCAAGGGGGGGGGGGGGGGGGTTCAGACCTTCCCCCGAAATTTTTCAGTTCGCTTGCGTATATACACGCACAGATACAAACGCACGCACGAACTTACACAAAGTATGGTTGACCCCCCCCCCCCCAAAAAAAAAAAAAAATTCTGGCTACGCCCCTGACATGAAGTAAATAGTTAATTCAGTCGCGCTATACAGCAGTGCGTAGTAGGTGGAACACAAGCTAAACATGTACAAATAAAACAAGAAAACGTCACTCACTGCGAAAACGCCGACTGTCGCCGAAGGCGAGCAACTCGTTCGTTGCCAGAATGCGCTTCTCTCACAAGTAATTCTAACGTTCGGCGCGCTTCGTGCATTAATTCGGGAATGAAGAGCGCACATAGTACCGCAAAGCTGTAGTCAACGCATTTTGTTTGCCGGAAATCGGGTCACATCGCTCACAACGAAGCGCTGTTGTGCACGTTTGTACACGTGCCGACAACCTCCTATCCACACTAGCGCGGCCACGGAGCTGCCACCTGTAGCCCGATCTCGCGGCGAATAGCACCACAGCTAGGTGCTGATCCTGGATCTAACAGAACAAGCATTCACTTACCAAACGCTATCTTGGCGTGCGTTTTTCCTTTTCTTTTATTCAAAGCTTTTAAAATCCTAATATGATTGTTAAAAGAAGTTCTTTCTTAGCTGTCCTTCTATTACATCTCATACATTACATACCAATCTATATTGTTTTTTTTTTCTGGTCTGCTTACTGCAACATGCCTTTAACGTACTGCCAAGGTGAGCTCTCTGATTTATTCTTGCTTTTAACTGTCTTAGTCATTTTTGCTACTGATCACATACTTGTAGTCCACTTGAATTTATTGTTATGTAATGGCGATGTTGTGAGGCAATATATAATAAACCGGGTGCGCCTGGCGTGTACAGTAACAAAAATTCGGCTTACCACTAGGCAAAATCGCGAAATTGAGTTTCCATTATAACACAAATTATTAGGAGCCATTTCAATTTGCAAATGTGTTCGAGAGGCTTTGTTACACCAAATGCTCCGTTTTTCTCATGAGCGTCCGAACCAGCCGTTTTACGCTATTTTCCATAGGCACTGAATTTAATTGTGATAGCTATTAGGGGTTACCCGCCGCGGTGGTCTAGTGGTTATGGTTATTGACTGCTGACCCGAAGGTCGCGGCGGCCACATTCCGACGGAAAGAAAATGCTAGAGGCCCATGTGCTTATATTTAGATTTTAGAACCCCATATGGTCAAATTTCTGGAGCTCTCCATAACAGCGTCTCTCATAATCATATCGTGGTTTTGGGACGTCAAACGCTACAATACTTATTAGCTCTTGGGGGTGCTGCCTGTATCGTGTTTCTATACGTATTCGCTGTGCTTGATACGCAACCGCTTTTTTATTTCACTTAGATATTTTTGTTTTCCTCGTTAAGGCTTCCCTAAATTATTTTACTGTTACTAATCACCAGATACTCGAGGCCATAAGTGGCATTAGTCTGAACAGCGGCGGTGTCCTGTGGCGCCTTGTGCCACCGTACAATACGTCTGAATCGTTTCTAGGCGGCACATGTTCTCGGTGACGTAAACCTGTCCGTGATCTGTTATTGAGAAAACCGCAATACGTTTCGGGCAAGGTAGAACTCCACAGTGGCATTTGCACCATCGTGCGGAGGCTTCTTATTGAAGTTCTGATGATTACATGGCAACCCGATAGCTGGTCGGCAAGCAGAGCAGCGACTCCCATCAATTACAAAAGCACAAGCAAAAACTCTATCATTGATGAGTATAAAGTGTTGTCATGTTAAGCAGCTAAAGCAACGTCAATGAGTTGTTTCGGTATGACACTAATATACCTTGAGCTAGATACTTGAGCTAGATCCACGCCAGGCGAACGCCCAGATTCCCGTTTGCTTCGTGCCGATCACCAAGATACCGCCACTCTCGTCGCCTATACTGATGCCAGTGTGAGTGGCACCACCATTCACACCGCTCTTGTATGCCCATCAATACCACAGGCTTGCCAGACATGCTCGTATTTTGCGGATCCCGCACCACCGGCTCACCTTGCTGAGCTGGCTGCCATACGTGACGGATTGGCAGCACTAATACCTTTTCTTGTAACTGACAGATGTTCTCAGCTCATCATTCGTACGGACTCGACGCAAGCTATCCACGATATACGACGAGTATATCGGTCTACGTCACTCTCGGATAGTTCACCATCTTGCTGCCTCCGCATCTGTGCGGATACGTGTTCAGTGGGTGTCTCGGGCCGCTTGCCGGACCTTGTCAAAGCTGATTTGGCAACCCACCACAAGTCCGCCGCGCAGGCACTACCCGCATTTTCCTGAGGACGCTCCAAGGAAGATGCACGGGAAAAGATAAGCTTTCCGACGTACCACCACGAGCTCTTATACCTCCGTGTGGGTCAGACCTCCCAGGTGGGTTTAAACCCCGCCGAGAGGAGGTTACATTGCCGGAGGCTTCGCGTTGGTGCTGCGCTTAACCATCCGTGGCCTACCCTTTGGGCGCAAAAAGTCCGCGGGCCATACGTACACGTGGCCCATTTTGCGACGCCCCATCACGATGTACAGTCAGACACTTATTGTGGGACATGCACGGGTCTACAATTAAGCGGTCGTCGTCACCTACGTGCACTCGGGCCTGGCCGACCACCCGACCCTTGACCGCTGGATTAGTGGACCTCACCATCGCTCGTTACTGGACTTCATACACGAAGCAAATTTATATGTGTATTTCTGAATAAATATTATGCCTAAGGGCAGACTTTCGAAAAAAAAGTACAAAACATTTGAGATACACACATTCGTTCAAATGAAACAAAATTGGTCGCAGTTAATACATTTTCAAGCGCACATAAGCAAAGGCATTTAGTGCTACATTATATAGATATAATAACAAACTTGCGAATGTACGAAGTACTTAAGATACAATTGGAATGTATCGTACCGGATACAATCAGTGTTGTAGTATCTTGTATCGTATCGCGATACAATTTCAAAGTATCTTTGCCCAGCCCTGTATAATAATACAATTTCACCTACTCCGCACTGCTCCAGCGCGACTGAATTATGTATTACTTCTGGTTCATCTGGATACCCCCCAACAAAAAGAAAGCCCGTATTCCTGCACGATGAGTTCGAATAGCACTGTGTGCATTGCGTTCTCAATATTATCCGCATTTCTTATTCAGTTCTCCAATGTAGGAGTTGATAGGTTTACTGAGAAAAGCTACGTGGATGACAGCGCTTTAGCGCTACAGAGACGTTAACACGCACACGCTGGTTTTTATTCAGTAACAGTACACACAAGGTAACTGTACAGCACGGAACTTTTCTTCGATTGATTACTTGCACGACACTAATGGAACAAAGGTCCGGTTATTTCACGGGACCAAAGTGCGTTTTTTCACGCGAATAATGTCCGCTGCCTTCCGTCAATCTATTACAACGCAACACAAACGCTCAAGGTAATGTAAAGAAAAAAAGAGATGTGGTTTCGCGTGAAATTACTACGACATCAATGTAAAGTACGCCATTTGGATTAATCTAAGTACACCGGTGTTTTTGTATAAATTTCGTGGCAAGCTAAAATTGCGCAAGGCAAATAAGTTTTGCGATTTCCGTACATTCCATTTTCTGTTCTTTTTAGGGGACAATTTAAGTACCGAAGCGTCAGACGTGACTTGACAAAAATATTTCTGTGTAGTGGGACTAGGACCATACAAAACTAAAGCTCGTCGCGTAACCTATAAACGAAAGTGCCGAAGTTATACACCTAACCATAACGCGCAAGGGCATGAGAGCCTTTTTTTTACCACCGAGCGTCTGAAACGCTATATTCACATGAGATTTAATACTTCTCATCTTTAGGACAACGCCAAGTGCACTTTGCAATGCGCTTGAACCACAGAGCGGCACCTACACTGATATAACTCTCGTGAACGGAGGGTACGACGACCACACACAGCACTCTCTACAAGTGCACTCACTGATCTTATTGCAGTATATATACAGCCGATCAAGGGCAAATGCTTCTTTACATCGGTTAGGCATACGTACGAGCGGTTAAAGTTGCACTAACGCAACGGAACAAACCGCCTTTTGAGGACCTACATGACGTACGCGCACATGCAAACACAACGTGGCTAGCAGACGACGCATGGAGCAATTCACACTAGGCGCGGTTCAGTCAGAAGCCGCCAGGTGGCGACTCCGAAGCTTAACGTAAACGGCAACGCCGGCAAACGAATCTCGAGGCTGCGAAAGCGCGCGTTCGCTGTGCTTCCGTCATTTCACTATGTGCAGCGGTATGCGAAACGCCTTGAACACGTCAACGTCGGCGCTAGTTGCAGCGGCAGCGCCACCGCCTGGAGCAGAGGAAGGCTCGGGAAGCCGAACGTAAACGTCAGCGTCGGCAAGCGGTAATGCAAACGCCTCGACAACCACTGTCTGAGAAACGGAAACTCGATGCGCACCCTCGCGATGCTTTCGCATCCCACCATGGTTGGCCGTAGGGGGAGATGTGTAATTTTTTCTCGTCATTCCGCTCGCAGTGGCGTCACTCGGCGTTGCATCATTTGTTGCTTTAGATATTTCCAGAGTTTGCCGGGCGTTTGATCCCAGCGGCTGGTTGTTTACGGCTGTTTCGAGTGGGCGAGGAGGAGCAGAGGCGCGCCGGCGTCTTTTGACACTTGTTTTAAATGCGAATGCATTTCTTAGTCGGGCTATGTAAGGCATCCGACGTTGTCCGCACGCCTCTCCGCTCTCACTCCCTCTCCCATAGCAACAGCTGCGGGCGCGCGCGCTTATCTTCGTCCCTAGCAACCGGAGCAGGTGGTGCGGGCGGAGTAGCGGAGAGTGAGTGGAGAGGAGGAGCGCGCTCTGGCGTGTGAGGGCGCTCGCATCGTGGGAGCTCGCCGGAGCTCCCACGTGTGTGAGAGAGTGTAGGAGAGGGTAGGTGCAGTGCTTCTCCGCTCCTTCTCTCGCCGTTCGCTCTCTCTCCTCCCTGCGCCGACGCCTCAATGCAGTGCGTTTGAAACGCGTTTGTAGCGTTTGTGCTGCCTTGGCACAGCCTGAAAACAGCGCGTTCTAAACGCGTTTGTGCTGCATTGAAGGCGGTGGCAACATCCCTGAGGTGATTACGAACGCACGTAGGAAACGTTCGTTGAAAGAGGCGCCCAAAGGGGAGACACTTGAGCGCGTCGATGTGTCCAGCTTTACGCCATTAAAATTACTACGCCGTGTACACTCGGCGCAAGAAATGGACTCGCATTTCCTCACGATTCCCTTCGGGGAGGTGGGGGCATTTTAGGGGCGAAGCTCCTTAAAGCGGCACCCGTTCGTCCCGTCGTAGTGCATAACCAGTCTTAACGCTAGTACCAGATCTTGACCTCTAAGGTGGTGCCGGTGGGAGATTTCTCCTGTGCGTTGTTGAACAATAAAAAATTCGCAGCGTGCGCGTTAACTAAAAGCCGACTTCTTCTCTCATTCCCCATTAGCAGCCATTGGAATGTTCCAGTAGGAGATCTTAGTTGAAGTAGAAGTGTAAGTGTTAGCTAAAAGCCGACAACTTCTGTCTCTCATTCCCCATTAGCAGCCATTGTTTACCTCCGAGGTAGTGACTGGTGAGATTTCTCCTGTGCGTGATTAAACAATAAAAATTCACAGCGTACATGTAAAATTAAAGTGAGCTGCAAGTCGCCATGCTCTCATCGACCCTTTAGTATAAACCGGCCCGATCTCACGTCGTTGATGATGTACTGGGCGTGAAGCTGCGCGACGCCGCCGCCAAGATCCTGCCGTACGAGAGCTTCGCCCCACTCATCATCATTCACCCCGTGGATATGCTGTGGAATTTTTTTCGTTGCGCGCGCTTGTTGTGCGAGCGGCCGGCGTCGTGGTTTCTCGCTGTCGTCCACTCTAAGAAAAAATCGAGTATTTGGGGAGTGTTCCTGCCACACAATAATCGTCATCTGACTTGCTCGTGTTTCCTCTCTTGAAAATCCGGCTTTCGTCATTTTCGTGTCAAGAATGCTACGTCACGCTGATAACGCGCGCGCCGTTCGTGACCGGGAAGTACCTGGACCGGGGTGATAACGCGAGGAAAACACGCGCGGTTGATGACGATTGTTGTGTGGCAGAAATACTCCCCAAATACTCGATTTTTTTCTTAGAGTGTCTGAAAGGGGCGGCGCGCGCGCTTTATTGACGCGCTTTTGTGACAATGGCTCTCTTCGCTGAAGTACGGCAGCAATGAGCTGGAAAAGAATGTGGATACAGGTGTCTCTTCATTGCAAGTCGAAGCACCACGCGACCACGGCCTACGCTCTTTGTTTCGAGCTGCGAATCCGCTGTGTGACCCTTCTGCCAGAGAAGGGAGAAACTCTATTCGTTATGCATTATTGGTAGCGCGTGCCTAGTACAAACCATGCACAAACAGGTGCAAATGGTAACTGTTATCAATCGAGCCAGCTGAACAGACAACGCTACACTAACACACGGCTTCACGCATCAAAACGCAGATGTTCCCTGACAGGGGCGTAGCCCGAAATTTTTCGGGGGGGGGGGGGGGGGGGTTCAGCCATACATTATGTATGTTCGTGCGTGCGTTTGTATGTGTGCGTGTATATACCCAAGCAAAATTGAAAAATTTCGGGGGGTTTGAACCCCCCCCCCCTTGGCTACGCCCTGTTCCCTGACATAGCGCCAACAGCGCGTAGTTAGCTTCGTTTGGTAGATTACTGTCGTTAAATATAGCGAGCGTCTCAGGATCTGGCACCGTTCTTTTGTTCCATCATGGCGGAAGCCATGCGGTTATAGGTTTCAAAGCATTGGCCCGCTTTTCCTCTAGAGTCAGTATATCAACTCAATGGTACGTTCCTTTTTTTCGGTAATGGTAATGGTAATGGTAATGCGTTAACTTTTTTTGTAGGTAACGTAGGGCGGTAACGCAAACCGCCACGATCGCTGCAAGCTACCATATGATAAGCTAGACAAAGCAAGTTAATCGAAGACTAAAGCGTAAACCTTTTTTATCTCTCCCTGTTTTGCCCAACTGAAACAGTTCACACTTCTGAGCAGTCATGTTGTTCCTTTTCGACGAAAGAAAATCAATTTTCTGAAACAGGATGAGCGTTTTATCGGCCCATAAAACGTTTGCTGGTTCCCGCCCGTATTGGCGTCGTAGATGACGTAAATTCCATGCCAGGCAGAGTAGAATGAAAGCATTAGAGCCCTTGCTCAGCGGTGAACTCCTCTGCAATGCTGAAGCTCAAGGCGCGACAGCATCGCATAGGCGGCCTGCACCGCAGAGAGCTACAGTGCGTAGTCGCAAGGCATGGATGAAAATCACAGCCTAAGCATAGAAAAAATTTCGTTTTAATTATGTTATCGCTGTGTTGAAGGAAAACTTCGCCTCAGTTGTTGGTTTTCCCAACGGTGGAGGCAGGGTGATTGGAACGCCTGCGTGAGAACGGGCACCGCCAACAGGAACGATAAGGGAGATAGAGTGCCGGCGCGGGGGAACTCGGCGGCCGAGGAGAGAGGAGACATTCGAGCAAGGATAGATGAAGCACCCTTCTTTAGCTCCCTAACAGTTGTAAATATATAAATAAACCCTTTTGTATCACTTAGAAACCTCAGCGCCATCGAGTTATTGAAATCGAACCTTTTTATAACGCACTGCTGTAAACTCGCCAAAGCGCACTTTTCTGTACTTTTGAGGCAGGCGCCAAGCTGTTTCCCAGCTTTTGTAGCGTTAGCTACACTTGGCTAGCCGGAGCCGATTTCGCGTGGATCCTCATGAGCGTGCTGCGCATGCGCGAGGATCAGAGATGTCACACAGCTGGCTCACCGGAGCCGGCATCTCACGCGCTCTCCGCCACCACCGCGCGTGACTCGCCGCTGCTGGTCTGCGCGTTCGGGAGGAGTGGCCGAGTGGCGTCGTAGCCGCGGTAGACACAGTGGCCCCGGCACGCGCGCAGACTCCTCCACCACCGCACGCGAGTCGCCGCTGCTGGTCTGCGCATTCGAGAGGAGTGGCGTCGTAGCAATGGCACACACACTGGCGCCGGCGCGCGCAGCTATTCGCCTTCGATGTGCAGTCGCCGTCTGACACTGCGCTGGAGCCGCTTGATAGCGCCTCTGACTGGCGTTTGCAGGTGGGTGGCGCCATGAAGGAGAGCGCAAATGCTGCTCAACGGTGCAGAAGAGCCGAGAAGCTTATCTCGTCGGATCCCTAAGTAGTTGCCTGGCAATTAGCGGTTCAGCGTACGAAGAATGAACAGAAGAAGGCTAATAATCGTAGACAATCTGGAAAGCTACGAATAATCAGCTGGACCTTTTCTAACGCTACGTATATCCTGGCATAGCCGAGCTAAGCCACTGCAATTTTTTTCCCAGCCTCCCGCACCTTCTTGATGAAAAAAAGGACCTACTATTATTATTATTCTCAATACTCCCAAGTCTTAAATGAAATATCTGAACACGAAAACATACGAACACACTAAGTGTATTTTAGATGTCTATAAGGTTGGAACGCTCAAACACATATACACACAAGCACAAATACTTGAATGCAATCCATCTACGTTCCTTCGTATTACAACTTCAAAGCTCGTTGTAAAAGACGCAAGCATACTTTACGAGGTTGCTGCCGCTGATGGAGGCGCGCTCCTTTCGATTGATGATTCTCAGCTTTGAAAATGCCCTTTGAACGTTGAAAATGATCTTTTAAAAGCGGAGTTTGTCAGATAAATCCGAATGGTCAAGAATTTTAGCGGCTAGTGTTTATCGGATATTTTCGGATTTACCCGAAAACACGGAGCCCTAGTGATAAGCAACACTCCGAGCCCCTTCGCACCATATGTACTGCATTACTGTGGTTATTTATATTTTTTCCTTCACGCTATCATCTTTCTCCTTAGAGATGTGCTCGATGTCCTCTTGCACCTGAACCGATCGACCGGGACTCGCTCTTGAGATGAGAGAATTGATCACGCGAGGTAGGCCGGCACAGCCTCTTGAGAGAAGACAACGAAGTGATTTGGTATGCTCGCGCACGCGGGTGCCCCCAGAACGCGCTCTTCGTCCAGTTCGAGCAAGGTGACCATCGCGTAAGGTTAAAAATGCTGCTTGCTCTGATTAGCGCTTTGTTTTACATAGCAGTAGGCTTCTTTGCCTTTTTCCAATACAACGAAACGGTCACGGCCTTGATAGATCAAGATGAAGTGAGTAACCATATGTGTTGTTTGTAGTTCTGTTTAATCACATTCATGGTTCCTGGGTACCAAAATAATGTAAATACTCCTTCTGCCTTTTCATACTACAGTAGAGCGGGTACGTGACCGTCTGACGCTGCATAAGGGAGGAAATGACAACTTGGGCCTTCCTTTGCTCAGCACTAAGCTTCTTCAGGATCGTCATTGCCGCCTGCATCACGCACAAGTTCATACACAGAGGCGCCGGCGCACTATGGCTGCTGGGAGCCATCCTCACCTGGATCTCCCTCCTGTTTGCCATTGCTTCGGGAGTCACCCTGCTCTGAGTGGTCGCCTACCCAGCGAACACGTATCCACGGGAGCACGCAGCGGCGGTCGTTGTATTTGCTGCATCCGTCGTATTTGCTCGGTGGACTCACATAGGCAGCTTCTATGTGTTCAAGACACAACACGTGAGCTATTCATCATTAGTGCAATGATTTCGCGGGTACATTTCACCAACTTGGTCATCGCGATTCCGCTTAGCACATTCTATAAACAATTAAGCAGCATGTTTCACTGTCTACAACGCCTGCTGCACATTTCCTGACGCATTACATTCTGCAATTGGAGAGAAGGAGCTAGAGGTTGGATAGACGAAAAGGCTATTTCTGCGACCATATTTGGGAGCATGCCTCGAGGAGAATGTATGGGGATTGGGAAGGGGCTGAAAAAAATGGGAAATGAAGATGAAAGCAAAGTGGCAGGACTCGACTGACGGCCTGCACAGCCACGTATCCAATTCCAGTGTCTCCTAGGAAGTGAAGGAGTGCTTTGATGACCTCGGTGTCGTTATGGGTGATTCAACCCGCTTGTCTATTAGGAATTCTCGTTTTTTCGGCGGACCACCTAGTATTACCTTTCTCTTCGGCACATTCGTCCTCAACCCTACATAAATGTTTTCTCGGTTTAAGCCTTGAGACTTTTTTTGTCTTCTGCAAACGTAAATCGCTAAGATATTTTCCGTTAATATTCATTCCTATTTCTTCCCAATCTAGCCTTTGTATACTTCTTTTAGACAAGCAGGGCATAGCAGGCGAGAGATTGTATCACCTCGACGGACCCCACTATCGATCACGTTTTTCTGCTTTTCTTCAGGAGGAGTAGAGCAGCTGTGGAGTGTGTGATGTATTGGCTATAGCATTGACATATGTTTCAAATACTCCTTGGTGACCATCTTACGAAACAAACACCCCCCTTCTCACATTGCAGGAGGAAGAGCTGGCAAGCATTATGCTACGATGCGCGGTGGCCTGTCTTGTGGTTGATGGGTGTACTCTGTACACCCTCAACCGCCACTTCGAACTCAAGACTGCAGAAAGTGAGTTAGAACTATCGTTATAGCACTGGTTGTCTTTATTACTAACAGCCAAATTTATTTAATTTGACAAGCTGTGACTTAAAGGTGGGTCTTGTTGTGCTAAGTCAGGTGAAAACAAGCCAGGTGTTTCCTTCTTGGTATCTCATTTTTATCTCTTAGCTTTCAAAGGGCCTGTGGCGTGCATTAGTGGCAGTAGAACGAATGACGCTTTATTAACTTGTAGCAAGTGTCACAATGCGTATAGACGTACTGTAAATCGAGTAGTTCTGCATGTGACGTGAAATAAACAGGCACACTGACTACTTCCTCATGCCTTAAAGGGAGACTAAAGAGGAACAATTAATCGGCTTAATCAAGTTCAAAGTTTCATTTTTTAAGTTTCACGCCGAAATCTCCCCGCGTTACGTCACGGATTTCAAAGTGTATTTATCGTATTTTGGCGCCATTAGCTCAACAAAATTACTCCAAACTGGTATGTTACATCTATGGCCCCCTCAGAGGGCAACGTACTTCACTTTTACCGATTAAGAACTGCGTAGTCTCTAGTAGGCTCCGTCAAAACATGCGACGTCACGGCCAATGGTGCGGAAACTTCAAGGTGGCCTTGCCACCTATATTTCGTTCTTGCCCGTTTTCTTGCTTACTACGCGTCTTCTCGCAGCAAACGTGGTGTTTTTTGTATCATGAAAGAGTACTTTACTGATATGAGAAAAATCGTTTTGTTCTTTAGCGTCCCTTTAAATGTAGCTTATAGCACGATCTGATGTCAGCAAGCAAACATGCAGTAACCATTAGGCATGTTAAACAGAAATCACATGACATGACACAAACGAAGTACGTATAATCCATTCATTCCTTTAATCAATTAACAAATAACCATTCACCGGTTTAAAATTAATCAATTAATCGCCATCGATTAGCGTCTTCTTTTTTAAAAATTAATATTTTTGCAGGCACTTTAAGCAAAACGCGGTTGATGCCTCAATCATAGGCATCGGTATAACACGAAAGTGAAACGTGCTTCACAGAAGTACTTTAATGTTTATTGTCTCTTGATATATGAGAGCTTGCCCAGAGTCTATTATTGTTTGGCAACTGTAGCACCGTTTGACGTGGATGCACCCCCTTTGACACCTAGTGGCACATCTCCATCATCACGACTAACGCCTATGGTTATGATTACACACCCTTGTGGCAGCTGAAGTTGTTAATGTACATCTGAACACTGCATGTTGTTTCATGCCGGGATGTCGACAACAATAACGTAATAGACACTGATACATGATATACATTGTCAAACTCTTCATTTGGGGAGAGAAATGCCAGGGTGCGCTCCCCAGTATTAGGGTAACCTATGCTTGTTCTCATGCATGCACTACCGCACTGTGCTTAACACGAGGCAGAGTTTGTAGCCTGAGCCGTGAATGCAAAGAGGCGTTCTACTTCCCGCTGGCGTGTCTAGCTGCACCAAAGCACTCACTTGCGTGACATTCGGCCATCAACATCGTTGCCTTTTGGTGATGCTTATTACTCGGTACTATCACGCTCCGAGCAGTAGGCTCCGGAGAAACACCACTGGTGCATGTGAAAGCTGCACTGCTATAGGGATATGTCACATGCTAACCCCGACAGGACAGCCAAAGCACGTAACTGCATCGTCATCGAACTGAATCACTTTGTATACCGTATTGCACTGACCGTAGAGTTTCATGCAATACTGCCCCGAAAGCCGCTGCTGCACTGAAGCTATCGAAGCACTCCTTAAAGGGACTGTCTACCGCTCGGAGAAAATTTCTGATAGTGGTGAAAATGAGAAAATCGTTCGTCACATCGGAGGCAACGAGCATGCTTCGCACCATTAAAGAGGAACTATATTTTTTTTGATGTTGAAAATCGTGAAAGAATGACCGCTAGCGTCACCCAACAACGATGTGGTCAATCTACTGGTAGGACAAAGTCCTCGCAGGCAGACTCATTTTGCTTAAAAACAAACACGTATAACTTGAAATTCTCTCTTACGCACTTGAGGCAGCTTTCGGTTGAGTCGGAGAGTAATTTTTTGCTTTTTTTTTCTCACGCATCCAAAAAAGCGCCCGGTAGTGCTGCTTGCGGCGCCGTCTTCGATTTCGTCGGCTTCTACTCATGCGCTATGCCATGCGGCCCTCGATACTGGTCGTACTGTGCCGCTGTATTGTTGTTAGGATGTCTCACAGGTGCTGCGCTGTGAAGGCGTGCATTTATCGTCTCTTTTTGATGAGTCAACTTGGCTTGGATTGGGGCAGTAGTGCTAAAATAAACGCATGGACTGCGATTACTGCAAGAAATGTGTTCTGTAATCGCATAATAAGGCTTCATTTAACAGCTAGCATGCTGAAAATGACTGTTACGTTCATTAGATTAGTGTTCAGCGAAAATAAAGTAATCCTACAGAGACCACATGTGCTTTCGGTTTTAATTTTTACCGGCACTACAATTGTCATCCTGTCCCCAACCAGTGTTGTGGGCACGTTTCACGCCAATGGAAGAGACCAAATGCAGATCGAAAAATTCTGTTTTAAAAATTTCTACTCACTTATCAGAGAAACTGCTGCAAGGTCAGACACTTCAGGCAGTACGCTTTCTATTGCGGTACAAAACAGAAAAGCGATGAAGGACGGTAGACAGTCCCTTTACCACGGTGACTCAGTACTTCACCACTTCCAGGAAGCGACAGCACCCCTGCCGACCAAGAGAGATATAAAGTGTGTGTCTTTTTTCTTTCACGAAGCTTCAAAGAAACCACGACCAGTTGTGGCTTCTTTCTCCGACGCATTGTCGGAAGCTTGTAGGTTAGGTCCTTAACAGTAGCAACTTGCCTTTTTTATTTTTATATAATAATAAATACACTACAATTAAAAACTGCTAATAACATCTCTATGGCACACCTCATGGAGGATGACATAGCATCAACATGACAGATGTACATCTATTGGCTGCGAGGGCCTCCACTGGAGGCTGGCGCCGCGATCGATTTGACGTCACAGATAGGACGCTCCTGCTCACCTTGCTGTGTGTTGTTGTGGAACAGAACGTTAGGGTCAAATTGCGGTGTGCAACATTCAATCCTAAACGTGTGAAGCTTAATTCGGCCAGCTATTGTTGCCGTTTAAGGAGTGCTAGGTTGCGTGCAAGCAGCATCAGCTTGCTGGTATACTGTTCGGTGCCGCAATGCCAGACGTATACGACAGATCCCGCTGTAAGTTTTCATCAATACCCCAAATGTAAAAAAAGTTCGCTTCACTTGACTGGTAAAGCTGAAAATGGGGAAAGCCGCCAACGCTAACTCGCAGGTCTGCAACAAGCACTTTTGTGGCGAGGATTTTGTTAGACATGTTGAATGGTTTCAGCACGATACAAACGAGGACAGAGGATTTCGTGTACACCGCCACAGCTAAGATGTTCAATAACATGACGAGTGCTAGTGAGTGTTCCCGGCAGCGTATCGCGGGTGATGCTGGAAACGACAGGCTCACTGTAAATTAACAAAATACATGAATAGAAAAGCACCCATGTCTCAAATATCTCTCATGGCAAGTTCCTTACGAAACGTTAACATTTTATCACGTTTAAGCTTGCATCGAAGGCACTGAAAACTAACATCGATACGTTGCCAACAAGTGAAATCAAGTCGAAAAGTAAAAAAAAAACGGTGATGATTTTCAATCAAGTCGGAGCACAACTACCAAGAGCAGTGGAGGGGATATCGGCCCTTTGTTTTGCAGATCCCATCAGCGCTTCTATGTATGTGCGGCAATGCACTCGGCTCACCATTCCCACGTGTTTGTTGACAGTAGTGCATGTGCACCGAACGCGTAATGGTATTACTGTTTGGCGGCACGTTTCCCTCATTGTTGCAAGTTCACTCGTTTGTCTTATAGTAAGTCTGAGAATTCTTACAGGGAAAGTATGTCATACTATATTAGCAGCTTAGCTTTCGCGACATCACTTGCATCGTCCTCAATGGCATCAGCTGTACCGGCTTTAGATCAGGATTGTAGCATGCTAATTAGACACGCTGGTGCCGCCGGGGGCACCGAGTCGTGGTTTGCTTGTCCGGATTATCGGGTCATACTGCTTCTCTAAGCAGTGAGCTTCAAAACGAGGAGGAAGCATGCGTGGTGGCCAAAGCACAGGAAATGTCATGTTCCAGCAGACGACTCAACCCCGCATCCTATGAGTGACGTCACAACTGAGGTGGCGCCACGCTATGTCCTGGAGGCCAATATATTTACTCGTATAAAACCAACGCTGCCTGCCAAACTGTTGGCTCGTTTATTGTAATGGTGACTAGAGCGCAAGTGTGGACATAACACCAGACTATGAAACACCTTTTAGGCATCCCAGTGTTATCGACTGATTGCATCATGCGCGGTCGATTTCCATAGTGGATTCAATCGGTTGTACTTTTCTAGAACGCAACTGTAACCAAAATTAATACCATGAAAAAGTGTTATACAGCTCATCACATATTTGAAAATTGAATAATCGTTGCACACATTTGCTAATACTGGGCTTCCTCCTGCAGCGGAACGCCGAGCTGGCATGATGGTGTGGCCTCGTGCTGTCTGTGATGCCTTTATGCTGCTACAGACAGCCAGCATCTGACAGGTATTTTGACATAAAGCATCTTTTTATTTAAGTTAGGACGATGAAAACTTTGGTGATCATGTATTTACATTTGTACAAGCCAAATATGAACTCAAGTTTTCATGTACCCCTTACCACTAATTGTTTAATTAATCATTAATTAAAATTTTATTTAATCATCTTTTTAATAAACTGGCTACTCGGATCCCGCTGAATTAAATATCATTGCAATCTGCATTTATCAATGAGACAAAAAGCAAATTTTATGGTTTTAGCTTTCCTACAACAAAAGTTATGAAGCTTCAAAGTTCACCATTCGGTTACTGAGAAAAGATATTTTTCATTTTATTTTTGTATAAATTTACACCTTCCTACAGTGACATAAGGCACTGCTGCACTTACTAAGCATCCAGCTTTTCAGCAATACAAAAATGATCAATATCAAGTGTACCAAAGCTCAGAAACGCTTGTCAGAAGGATGTAACGAGACCAAAAAATTGAAACTGAGAAAATAGCAAAAACAAAACTGTACATTAAAGGAGTGCTAGGCAAACAAAATGCGTTGACTGTAGCTTTCTGGTAATATGTGCGCTCTTCATTGCGGAATTAATGCACGAAGCGCGCCGAACTTACTATTACTTGTGAGCGAAGCGTATTCTGCCAACGAACAGGGTTGCTCTCGATCCTTCGGCAACAGTCGGTGTTTTCGCAATGGATGACATTTTCTTGCTTTATTTGTACATGTTCAGCTTGTGTTTCCCCAGTGCTGGGCAGTATCGAAGGTACCTGTATCTTAGATAATATCTTAGATACTCTTTGGGTATCCTGTATCTGTATCGCGATACGTCTCGCAAGACATGTATCAGTATCTGTATTTCCGATACATTGAAGAATGTATCGTGTATCTTAAGATACAAGATACTGCGATCGCACCATCACCGTGCGAAACAATAAACGTTGGCTGAACACTGCTTCTCAAGCTGATACTGCCGCCACATCAGTCACCATATTAAAACTAAAGGCCGTGACATTATTCTATCTTCCCACTAGAGTTTTCGAGCGAGGATAGGCGATGAGCTGTGAGCGCCCCTATTGGTGGAGCAGAGTCACGTGGGGGAGGTCACGTCGTCTCGATTGACAAGCGCGCGAACGTACGCCCAGCCGACCTTTTGTTTTATGGCTTTTTTTTTAGCTGTGTCAGTGCCGTGACACTTGGCACTTAAGAACTGTCCTGTGCCGCGTACTCCAATGCGCGCGGCGTCTCGCGCACACATTCTGATGCCGCTGTGCCTTTATCGAAGTTTCTCTTGCGTGGTGCTTCGTTACGAAGTCTGAAGAATGCAAGAATGGCGGGTTTCTTTGTGTCTCGTCGTTTTCCCACAACGGTGATTTGAAGGATCTCTTATATGTAAGTTTGACGTAAATGAAATGAGATTAACTTTTATGCAAATACTATTCCAACAGATATTGGCCGCGAGATCGAGCGGAGTCGTCGCCTAGCGGCTTCTTACTGAACCGCGCCTAGTGTGGATTGCTCCATGCGTCGTCTGCTAGCCCCGTTGTGTTTGCATGTGCGCGTACGTCATGCATATCCTCAAAAGGCGGTTTGTTCCGTTGCGTTAATGCAACTTCAGCTGCTCGTACGTATGCCTAACACGATGTAAAGAAGCATTTGGCCTTGATCGACTGTCTATGTACTGTAATAAGATCAGAGAGTGCACTTGTCGAGAGTGCTGTGTGTGGTCGTCGTATCCTCCGTTCACGAGTGTCATAACAGATTAGGTGCCGCTTTGTGGTTCAATCGCGTTGCAAAGTGCACTCGTCGTTGCCCTAAAAATGAGTAGTATTAAATGTCATGTGAATATAGCCTTTTAGCGGCGCGGTGGTAAAAAAAAAAGAGGCTCGCATGTACTTGAGCGTTGTGTTATAGAGGAGGTCGTGGTTGTGGTTAGGTGTTGTTTATACGTTACTTGACGAGCTTTAGTTGTGTACGGTCCTGGTCTCATTAGAGAGAAATATTTCTGTTATGTCACGTCTGACACTTCGGTACTTAAATTATTCCCCAAAAAGGACAGAAAATGAAATGACACGGAAATCGCAAAACTGAGTTGCCTTGGGCAATTTTAACTTGTGGCGAATTTGTACAAAAACACCCGTGTACTTAGATTAAGGTGCGTGTTAAAGAGCGCTGATGGTCAAAATTAGTCCAAACAGCGTAGTCTACATTTATGTCGTAGTAATTTCACGCGAAGCCACATCTTTTTTTTTTTACATTATCTTGAGCGTTTGTGTTGCGTTGTTTAGATTGACGGAAGGCAGCGGACATTACTCGTAAGAAAAAACGTACTTTGGTCCCGTAAAATAACCGGACCTTTGTTCCATTACTGTCGTGCAAGTAATGAATCGAAGAAATTTCCGTGCTGTACAGTTACCTTTGTGTACTGTTACTGGAATAAAAGTCACAGTTTCGCCGCAAGGGCGAAGCAATGAATGCGATAGCAAGGAACTAATGCTATACGAAGTGAGGCTCGCCAATGGATACTCTCAGTTTGAACAGCGCTTCTGTTGCAAAGGCGGCCGAAGCAGCGAAGGAAACTAGCGTGCTTCAAGTGTCGAGCTGTGACACTTGATAGTTCGCGCTCATCTTCTGTTTGTTCGTTTAGCGGCGTCCCTGAGCTCGAGTGACATTCGTACGCGCCGTAACATGAGCGCGGACATCACGGTGAAAGCGTGAAACATTCCTCTACCCCGCGCCACGAGAAAACCGCGCGAGCAGACAGCGGAAGGGCAAGCTTCTCCCATGCGCAAATATAAGAAGAAGCGAGCGAGCTCGCCGACGACTTTTAAATGCACCCGTCGGGCTCCTAGCGCCACCTCGCTGGTAATGAAGAAACGCTTATTATCGCCTTCTGTCTCTGAGTCCGTCCAGCGCTAAATGGTGTGTATATAACGCTCGCCGTTAGCTACGTGGAGGATCTGCGTTTCGTGGCGTAGTGGATAGCGCCGCTCGCTGCGGAGCAAGAAGTCCCTGGTTCGATTCCGCTCTTCGGAAGCATTTTTCTGAGTTATTTTTCTTTGGGTCCTTTATATATATACATACTTATACATATACGGTGCATGACGGCGGCGACGGCGACGGCAAAATCCAGCCGAGACTGTCCATATAATTGCTATCGCAATAAAAACAAGCGTGTGCGTGTTAAACGTCTCTGTAGCTCTAAAGCGCTGTCAGCCACCTAGCTTTCCTCAGTAAACCTATCAGCTGTCCTACATTTCATGGAGAACTGAATAAGAAATGCGAATGAATATTTGAGCAGGGAGTGCACAAAGTGCTATTTCAACTTATCGTGTAGGAATAGGGGCTTTTTTTTTGTTGAGGGGCATGTAAACGAACAACAAGCAGGGGCGTAGCCAAGGGGGGGGGGGGGTTCAGACCTTCCCCCGAAATTTTTCAGTTTCGCTTGCGTACATATACACGCACAGATACAAACGCACGCACGAACATACACAAAGTATGGTTGAACCCCCCCCCCCCAAAAAAAAAAAAAAAATTCTGGCTACGCCCCTGACAAGAAGTAAATAGTTAATTCAGTCGCGCTCTACAGCAGTGCGTAGTAGGTGGAACACAAGCTAAGCATGTACAAATAAAACAACAAGAAAACGTCACTCACTGCGAAAACGCCGACTGTCGCCGAAGGCGAGCAACTCGTTCGTTGCCAGAATGCGCTTCTCTCACAAGTAATTCTAACGTTCGGCGCGCTTCGTGCATTAATTCGGGAATGAAGAGCGCACATAGTACCACAAAGCTGTAGTCAACGCATTTTGTTTGCCGGAAATCGGGTCACATCGCTCACAACGAATTGCTGTTGTGCACGTTTGTACACGTGCCGACAACCTCCTATCCACACTAGCGCGGCCACGGAGCTGCCACCTGTAGCCCGATCTCGCGGCGAATAGCACCACAGCTAGGTGCTGATCCTGGATCTAACAGAACAAGCATTCACTTACCAAACGCTATCTTGGCGTGCGTTTTTCTTTTAGGGGCGAAGCTCCTTAAGGCGGCACCCGTTCGTCCCTCGTAGTCGTAGTCGTAGTGCGTAACCAGTCTTACGCTTTGACCTCCAAGGTTGGGCCGGTTGGAGATTTTTCCTGTGCGTTGTTGAACAATAAAAAATTCGCAGCGTGCGCGTTAACTAAAAGCCGAATTCTTCTGTCTCTCATTCCCCATTAGCAGCCATTGGCATGTTCCAGTAGGAAACGTTAGTAGAAGTAGAAGTGTAAGTGTTAGCTAAAAAACCGACTTCTTCTGTCTCTCATTCCCATTAGCAGCCATTGTTTACCTCCAGGGTAGTGCCTGGTGAGATTTCTCCTGTGCGTGATTAAACAATAAAAATTTTGTTCAAAACGCCGTTGATTGATGAAATAAACCAACGAAAGACGCCAGATGTTTTGTAAAAGCAAAACGAAAGAACGCCACATGTTTCTAAAGGAAAACGAAAAGACGCCAGCTGCTTAACGAAAGACGCCAGATGTTTTCTAAAGCAATGGTTTTCTAAACAATGAAAATTCACAGCGTACATGTAAAATTAAAGTGAGCTGCAAGTCGTTATAACTCTCATCGAACCTTTAGTATAAAACGCGCCCGATCTCACGTCGGTGATGATGTACTGGACAGAATTCACTGAAGATTCACGGTTTACCGATGAACCTCCGCAGCTTCGCCCACTCATCATCATTCACTCCGTGGATATGCTGTGATTTTTTTTCTTTTATTCAAAGCTTTTAAAATCCTAATTTGATTGTTAAAAGAAGTTCTTTCTTAGCTGTCCTTCTATTACATCTCATACATTACATACCAATCTATATTGTTTTTTTTTTCTGGTCTGCTTACTGCAACATGCCTTTAACGTACTGCCAAGGTGAGCTCTGATTTATTCTTGCTTTTAACTGTCTTCGTCATTTTTGCTACTGTTCACATACTTGTAGTCCACTTGAATTTATTGTTATGTAATGGCGATGTTGTGAGGAAATATATAATAAACCGGGTGCGCCTGGCGTATACAGTAACAAAAATTCGGCTTACCACTAGGCAAAATCGCGAAATTGAGTTTCCATTATAACACAAATTATTAGGAGCCATTTCAATTTGCAAATGTGTTCGAGAGGCTTTGTTACACCAAATGGTCCGTTTTTCTCATGAGCGTCCGAACCAGCCGTTTAACGCTATTTTCCATAGGCACTGAATTTAATTCTCATAGCTATTAGGGGTTACCCGCCGCGGTGGTCTAGTGGTTATGGTTCTTGACTGCTGACCCGAAGGTCGCGGCGGCCACGTTCCGATGGAAAGAAAATGCTAGAGGCCCATGTGCTTATATTTAGATTTTAGAACCCCATATGGTCAATTTCTGGAGCTCTCCATAACCGGCTCTCATAATATCGTGGTTTTGGGACGTCAAACGCTACAATACTTATTAGCTCTTGGGGGTGCTGCCTGTATCGTGTTTCTATACGTATTCGCTGTGCTTGATACGCAACCGCTTTTTATTCACTTAGATATTTTGTTTTCCTCGTTAAGGCTTCCCTAAATTATTTTACTGTTACTAATCACCAGATACTCGAGGCCATAAGTGGCATAGTCTGAACAGCGGCGGTGTCCTGTGGCGCCTTGTGCCACCGTACAATACGTCTGAATCGTTTCTAGGCGGCACATGTTCTCGGTGACGTAAACCTGTCCGGTGATCTGTTATTGAGAAAACCGCAATACGTTTCGGGCAAGGTAGAACTCCACAGTGGCATTTGCACCATCGTGCGGAGGCTTCTTATTGAAGTTCTGATGATTACATGGCAACCCGATAGCTGGTCGGCAAGCAGAGCAGCGACTCCCATCAATTACAAAAGCCACAAGCAAAAACGTCTATCATTGATGAGTATAAAGTGTTGTCATGTTAAGCAGCTAAAGCAACGTCAATGAGTTGTTTTGGTATGACACTAATATACCTTGAGCTAGATACTTGAGCTAGATCCACGCCGAACGCCCAAGTTCCCGTTTGCTTCGTGCCGATCACCAAGATACCGCCACTCTCGTCGCCTATACTGATGCCAGTGTGAGTGGCACCACCATTCACACCGCTCTTGTATGCCCATCAATACCACAGGCTTGCCAGACATGCTCGTATTTTGCGGATCCCGCACCACCGGCTCACCTTGCTGAGCTGGCTGCCATACGTGACGGATTGGCAGCACTAATACCTTTTCTTAACTGACAGATGTTCTCAGCTCATCATTCGTACGGACTCGACGCAAGCTATCCACGATATACGACGAGTATATCGGTCTACGTCACTCTCGGATAGTATTCACCATCTTGCTGCCTCCGCATCTGTGCGGATACATGTTCAGTGGGTGTCTCGGGCCGCTTTGCCGGACCTTGTCAAAGCTGATTTGGCAACCCACCCACAAGTCGCACCGCAGGCACTACCGCATTTTCCTGAGGACGCTCAAGGACAGATGCAACGGGAAAAAGAAAGCTTCCGACGTACCACACGAGCTCTTATACCTCCGTGTGGGTCAGACCTCCCAGGTGGTTTAACCCGCCGAGAGGAGGTTACATTGCGGAGGCTTCGCGTTGGTGCTGCGCTTACCCCATCCGTGACCACCCTTTGGGCGCAAAAGTACCGCGGCCCATACGGTACATCGTGCCCATTTTGCGACGCCCCAATCAGCGATGTAACAGTCAGACACTTATTGTGGACATGCACGGGTCTACAATTAAGCGGTCGTCGTCACCTACGTGCACTCGGGCCTGGCCGACCACCCGACCTTGACCGCTGGATTAGTGGACCTCACCATCGCTCGTTACTGGACTTCATACACGAAGCAAATTTATATGTGTATTTCTGAATAAATATTATGCCTAAGGGCAGACTTTCGAAAAAAAAGTACAAAACATTTGAGATACACACATTCGTTCAAATGAAACAAAATTGGTCGCAGTTAATACATTTTCAAGCGCACATAAGCAAAGGCATTTAGTGCTACATTATATAGATATATAATAACAAACTTGCGAATGTATCGAAGTATCTTATACAATTGGAATGTATCGTACCGGATACAATCAGTGTTGTAGTATCTTGTATCGTATCGCGATACAATTTCAAAGTATCTTTGCCCAGCCCTGTATAATAATACAATTTCACCTACTCCGCACTGCTCCAGCGCGACTGAATTATGTATTACTTCTGGTTCATCTGGATACCCCCCAACAAAAAGAAAGCCCGTATTCCTGCACGATGAGTTCAAATAGCACTGTGTGCATTGCGTTCTCAAATATTAATCCGCATTTCTTATTCAGTTCTCCAATGTAGGAGAGTTGATAGGTTTACTGAGAAAAGCTACGTGGATGACAGCGCTTTAGCGCTACAGAGACGTTTAACACGCACACGCTGGTTTTTATTCCAGTAACAGTACACAAAGGTAACTGTACAGCACGGAACTTTCTTCGATTGATTACTTGCACGACACTAATGGAACAAAGGTCCGGTTATTTCACGGGACCAAAGTGCGTTTTTTCACGCGAATAATGTCCGCTGCCTTCCGTCAATCTATTACAACGCAACACAAACGCTCAAGGTAATGTAAAGAAAAAAAGAGATGTGGCTTCGCGTGAAATTACTACGACATCAATGTAAAGTACGCCATTTGGATTAATCTAAGTACACCGGTGTTTTTGTATAAATTTCGTCGCAAGTAAAATTGCGCAAGGCAACTCAGTTTTGCGATTTCCGTACATTCCATTTTCTGTTCTTTTTAGGGGACAATTTAAGTACCGAAGTGTCAGACGTGACTTGACAAAAATATTTCTGTGTAGTGGGACTAGGACCATACAA
Organism: Rhipicephalus sanguineus; assembly: GCF_013339695.2. Lineage (NCBI taxonomy): Eukaryota > Metazoa > Arthropoda > Arachnida > Ixodida > Ixodidae > Rhipicephalus > Rhipicephalus sanguineus. The sequence continues at coordinate 179,923 of NW_023615247.1, forward strand.
ACTAAAGCTCGTCGCGTAACCTATAAACGACAGTCCGAAGTTATACACCTAACCACAACGCGCAAGTGCATGAGAGCCGTTTTTTTTACCACCGAGCGTCTGAAACGCTATATTCACATGAGATTTAATACTTCTCATCTTTAGGACAACGCCAAGTGCACTTTGCAATGCGCTTGAACCACAGAGCGGCACCTACACTGATATAACTCTCGTGAACGGAGGGTACGACGACACACAGCACTCTCTACAAGTGCACTCACTGATCTTATTGCAGTATATACAGCCGATCAAGGGCAAATACTTCTTTACATCGTGTTAGGCATACGTACGAGCGGTTAAAGTTGCACTAACGCAACGGAACAAACCGCCTTTTGAGGACCTGCATCACGTACGCGCACATGCAAACACAACGTGGCTAGCAGACGACGCATGGAGCAATTCACACTAGGCGCGGTTCAGTCAGAAGCCGCCAGGTGGCGACTCCGAAGCTTAACGTAAACGGCAACGCCGGCAAACGAATCTCGAGGCTGCGAAAGCGCGCGTTCGCTGTGCTTCCGTCATTTCTCTCATGTGCAGCGGTATGCGAAACGCCTTGAACAGTCAACGTCGGCGCTAGTTGCAGCGGCAGCGCCACCGCCGTGGAGCAGAGGAAGGCTCGGGAAGCCGAACGTAAACGTCAGCGTCGGCAAGCGGTAATGCAAACGCCTCGACAACCACTGTCTGAGAAACGGAAACTCGATGCGCACCCTCGCGATGCTTTCGCATCCCACCATGGTTGGCCGTAGGGGGAGATGTGTAATTTTTTCTCGTCGATTCCGCTCGCAGTGGCGTCACTCGGCGTTGCATCATTTGTTGCTTTAGATATTTCCAGAGTTTGCCGGGCGTTTGATCCCAGGCGGCTGGTTGTTTACGGCTGTTTCGAGTGGGCGAGGAGGAGCAGAGGCGCGCCGGCGTCTTTTGACACTTGTTTTAAATGCGAATGCATTTCTTAGTCGGGCTATGTAAGGCATCCGACGTTGTCCGCACGCCTCTCCGCGCTCACTCCCTCTCCATAGCAACAGCTGCGGGCGCGCGCGCTTATCTTCGTCCCTAGCAACCGGAGCAGGTGGTGCGGGCGGAGTAGCGGAGAGTGAGTGGAGAGGAGGAGTGCGCTCTGGCGTGTGAGGGCGCTCGCATCGTGGGAACTCGCCGGAGCTCCCACGTGTGTGGAGAGAGTGTAGGAGAGGGTAGGTGCAGTGCTTCTCCGCTCCTTCTCTCGCCGTTCGCTCTCTCTCCTCCCTGCGCCGACGCCTCAATGCAGTGCGTTTGAAACGCGTTTGTAGCGTTTGTGCTGCCTTGGCACAGCCTGAAAACAGCGCGTTCTAAACGCGTTTGTGCTGCATTGAAGGCGGTGGCAACATCCCTGAGGTGATTACGAACGCACGTAGGAAACGTTCGTTGAAAGAGGCGCCCAAAGGGGAGACACTTGAGCGCGTCGATGTGTCCAGCTTTACGCCATTAAAATTACTACGCCGTGTACTCTCGGCGCAAGAAATGGACTCGCATTTCCTCACGATTCCCTTCGGGGAGGTGGGGGCATTTTAGGGGCGAAGCTCCTTAAAGCGGCACCCGTTCGTCCCCGTCGTAGTGCATAACCAGTCTTAACGCTAGTACCAGATCTTGACCTCTAAGGTGGTGCCGGTGGGAGATTTCTCCTGTGCGTTGTTGAACAATAAAAATTCGCAGCGTGCGCGTTAACTAAAAGCCGACTTCTGTCTCTCATTCCCCATTAGCAGCCATTGGAATGTTCCAGTAGGAGACGTTAGTAAGTAGAAGTGTAAGTGTTAGCTAAAAGCCGACTACTTCTGTCTCTCATTCCCCATTAGCAGCCATTGTTTACCTCCAAGGTAGTGACTGGTGAGATTCTCCTGTGCGTGATTAACAATAAAAATTCACAGCGTACATGTAAAATTAAAGTGAGCTGCAAGTCGCCATGGCTCTCATCGACCCTTTAGTATAAACCGGCGATCTCACGTCGTTGATGATGTACTGGGCGTGAAGCTGCGCGACGCCGCCGCCAAGATCCTGCCGTACGAGAGCTTCGCCCCATCATCATCATTCACCCCGTGGATATGCTGTGGAATTTTTTTCGTTGCGCGCGCTTGTTGTGCGAGCGGCCGGCGTCGTGGTTTCTCGCTGTCGTCCACTCTAAGAAAAAATCGAGTATTTGGGGAGTGTTCCTGCCACACAATAATCGTCATCTGACTTGCTCGTGTTTCCTCTCTTGAAAATCCGGCTTTCGTCATTTTCGTGTCAAGAATGCTACGTCACGCTGATAACGCGCGCGCCGTTCGTGACCGGGAAGTACCTGGACCGGGTGATAACGCGAGGAAACGCGCGGTTGATGACGATTGTTGTGTGGCAGAAATACTCCCCAAATACTCGATTTTTTTCTTAGAGTGTCTGAAAGGGGCGGCGCGCGCGCTTTATTGACGCGCTCGTTTGTGACAATGGCTCTCTTCGCTGAAGTACGGCAGCAATGAGCTGGAAAAGAATGTGGATACAGGTGTCTCTTCATTGCAAGTCGAAGCACCACGCGACCACGGCCTACGCTCTTTGTTTCGAGCTGCGAATCCGCTGTGTGACCCTTCTGCCAGAGAAGGGAGAAACTCTATTCGTTATGCATTATTGGTAGCGCGTGCCTAGTACAAACCATGCACAAACAGGTGCAAATGGTAACTGTTATCAATCGAGCCAGCTGAACAGACAACGCTACACTAACACACGGCTTCACGCATCAAAGCAGCAGATGTTCCCTGACAGGGGCGTAGCCCGAAATTTTTCGGGGGGGGGGGGGGTCAGCCATACATTATGTATGTTCGTGCGTGCGTTTGTATGTGTGCGTGTATATATACCCAAGCAAAATTGAAAAATTTCGGGGGGGTTTGAACCCCCCCCCCCCTTGGCTACGCCCCTGTTCCCTGACATAGCGCCAACAGCGCGTAGTTAGCTTCGTTTGGTAGATTACTGTCGTTAAATATAGCGAGCGTCTCAGGATCTGGCACCGTTCTTTTTGTTCCATCATGGCGGAAGCCATGCGGTTATAGGTTTCAAAGCATTGGCCCGCTTTTCCTCTAGAGTCAGTATATCAACTCAATGGTACGTTCCTTTTTTTCGGTAATGGTAATGGTAATGGTAATGCGTTAACTTTTTTTGTAGGTAACGTAGGGCGGTAACGCAAACCGCCACGATTGCTGCAAGCTACCATATGATAAGCTAGACAAAGCAAGTTAATCGAAGACTAAAGCGTAAACCTTTTTTATCTCTCCCTGTTTTGCCCAACTGAAACAGTTCACACTTCTGAGCAGTCATGTTGTTCCTTTTCGACGAAAGAAAATCAATTTTCTGAAACAGGATGAGCGTTTCATCGGCCCATAAAACGTTTGCTGGTTCCCGCCCGTATTGGCGTCGTAGATGACGTAAATTCCATGCCAGGCAGAGTAGAATGAAAGCATTAGAGCCCTTGCTCAGCGGTGAACTCCTCTGCAATGCTGAAGCTCAAGGCGCGACAGCATCGCATAGGCGGCCTGCACCGCAGAGAGCTACAGTGCGTAGTCGCAAGGCATGGATGAAAATCACAGCCGAAGCATAGAAAAAATTTCGTTTTAATTATGTTATCGCTGTGTTGAAGGAAAACTTCGCCTCAGTTGTTGGTTTTCCCAACGGTGGAGGCAGGGTGATTGGAACGCCTGCGTGAGAACGGGCACCGCCAACAGGAACGATAAGGGAGATAGAGTGCCGGCGCGGGGGAACTCGGCGGCCGAGAGAGGAGACATTCGAGCAAGGATAGATGAAGCACCCTTCTTTAGCTCCCTAACAGTTGTAAATATAAATAAACCCTTTTGTATCACTTAGAAACCTCAGCGCCATCGAGTTATTGAAATCGAACCTTTTTATAACGCACTGCTGTAAACTCGCCAAAGCGCACTTTTCTGTACTTTTGAGGCAGGCGCCAAGCTGTTTCCCAGCTTTTGTAGCGTTAGCTACACTTGGCTAGCCGGAGCCGATTTCGCGTGGATCCTCATGAGCGTGCTGCGCATGCGCGAGGATCAGTATGTCACACAGCTGGCTCACCGGAGCCGGCATCTCACGCGCTCTCCGCCACCACCGCGCGTGACTCGCCGCTGCTGGTCTGCGCGTTCGGGAGGAGTGGCCGAGTGGCGTCGTAGCCGCGGTAGACACAGTGGCCCCGGCACGCGCGCAGACTCCTCCACCACCGCACGCGAGTCGCCGCTGCTGGTCTGCGCATTCGAGAGGAGTGGCGTCGTAGCAATGGCACACACACTGGCGCCGGCGCGCGCAGCTATTCGCCTTCGATGTGCAGTCGCCGTCTGACACTGCGCTGGAGCCGCTTGATAGCGCCTCTGACTGGCGTTTGCAGGTGGGTGGCGCCATGAAGGAGAGCGCAAATGCTGCTCAACGGTGCAGAAGAGCCGAGAAGCTTATCTCGTCGGATCCCTAAGTAGTTGCCTGGCAATTAGCGGTTCAGCGTACGAAGAATGAACAGAAGAAGGCTAATAATTCGTAGACAATCTGGAAAGCTACGAATAATCAGGTGGACCTTTTCTAACGCTACGTATATCCTGGCATAGCCGAGCTAAGCCACTGCAATTTTTTTCTCCCAGCCTCCCGCACCTTCTTGATGAAAAATAAAGGACCTACTATTATTATTCTCAATACTCCCAAGTCTTAAATGAAATATCTGAACACGAAAACATACGAACACACTAAGTGTATTTAGATGTCTATAAGGTTGGAACGCTCAAACACATATACACACAAGCACAAATACTTGAATGCAATCCATCTACGTTCCTTCGTATTACAACTCAAAGCTCGTTGTAAAAGACGCAAGCATACTTTACGAGGTTGCTGCCGCTGATGGCGCGCGCTCCTTTCGATTGATGATTCTCAGCTTTGAAAATGCCCTTTGAACGTTGAAAATGATCTTTTAAAAGCGGAGTTTGTCAGATAAATCCGAATGGTCAAGAATTTTAGCGGCTAGTGTTTATCGGATATTTTCGGATTTACCCGAAAACACGGAGCCCTAGTGAAGCAACACTCCGAGCCCCTTCGCACCATATGTACTGCATTACTGTGGTTATTTATATTTTTTCCTTCACGCTATCATCTTTCTCCTTAGAGATGTGCTCGATGTCCTCTGCACCTGAACCGATCGACCGGGACTCGCTCTTGAGATGAGAGAATTGATCACGCGAGGTAGGCCGGCACAGCCTCTTGAGAGAAGACAACGAAGTGATTTGGTATGCTCGCGCACGCGGGTGCCCCCAGAACGCGCTCTTCGTCCAGTTCGAGCAAGGTGACCATCGCGTAAGGTTAAAAATGTGCTGCTTGATTAGCGCTTTGTTTTACATAGCAGTAGGCTTCTTTGCCTTTTTCCAATACAACGAAACGGTCACGGCCTTGATAGATCAAGATGAAGTGAGTAACCATATGTGTTGTTTGTAGTTCTGTTTAATCACATTCATGGTTCCTGGGTACCAAAATAATGTAAATACTCTTCTGCCTTTTCATACTACAGTAGAGCGGGTACGTGACCGTCTGACGCTGCATAAGGGAGGAAATGACAACTTGGGCCTTCCTTTGCTCAGCACTAAGCTTCTTCAGGATCGTCATTGCCGCCTGCATCACGCACAAGTTCATACACAGAGGCGCCGGCGCACTATGGCTGCTGGGAGCCATCCTCACCTGGATCTCCTCCTGTTGCCATTGCTTCGGGAGTCACCCTGCTCTGAGTGGTCGCCTACCCAGCGAAACGTATCCACGGGAGCACGCAGCGGCGGTCGTTGTATTTGCTGCATCCGTCGTATTTGCGGTGGACTCACATAGGCAGCTTCTATGTGTTCAAGACACAACACGTGAGCTATTCATCATTAGTGCAATGATTTCGCGGGTACATTTCACCAACTTGGTCATCGCGATTCCGCTTAGCACATTCTATAAACAATTAAGCAGCATGTTTCACTGTCTACAACGCCTGCTGCACATTTCCTGAGCATTACATTCTGCAATTGGAGAGAAGGAGCTAGAGGTTGGATAGACGAAAAAGGCTATTTCTGCGACCATATTTGGGAGCATGCCTCGAGGAGAATGTAGGGATTGGGAAGGGGCTGAAAAAAATGGGAAATGAAGATGAAAGCAAAGTGGCAGGACTCGACTGACGGCCTGCACAGCCACGTATCCAATTCCAGTGTCTCCTAGGAAGTGAAGGAGTGCTTTGATGACCTCGGTGTCGTATGGGTGATTCAACCCGCTTGTCTATTAGGAATTCTCGTTTTTTCGGCGGACCACCTAGATTACCTTTCTCTTCGGCACATTCGTCCTCAACCCTACATAAATGTTTTCTCGGTTTAAGCCTTGAGACTTTTTTTGTTTCTGCAAACGTAAATCGCTAAGATATTTTCCGTTAATATTCATTCCTATTTCTTCCCAATCTAGCCTTTGTATACTTCTTTTAGACAAGCAGGGCATAGCAGGCGAGATTGTATCACCTCGACGGACCCCACTATCGATCACGTTTTTCTGCTTTTCTTCAGGAGGAGTAGAGCAGCTGTGGAGTGTGTGATGTATTGGCTATAGCATTGACATATGTTTCAAATACTCCTTGGTGACCATCTTACGAAACAAACACCCCCCTTCTCACATTGCAGGAGGAAGAGCTGGCAAGCATTATGCTACGATGCGCGGTGGCCTGTCTTGTGGTTGATGGGTGTACTCTGTACACCCTCAACCGCCACTTCGAACTCAAGACTGCAGAAAGTGAGTTAGAACTATCGTTATAGCACTGGTTGTCTTTATTACTAACAGCCAAATTTATTTAATTTGACAAGCTGTGACTTAAAGGTGGGTCTTGTTGTGCTAAGTCAGGTGAAAACAAGCCAGGTGTTTCCTTCTTGGTATCTCATTTTTATCTCTTAGCTTTCAAAGGGCCTGTGGCGTGCATTAGTGGCAGTAGAACGAATGACGCTTTATTACTTGTAGCAAGTGTCACAATGCGTATAGACGTACTGTAAATCGAGTAGTTCTGCATGTGACGTGAAATAAACAGGCACACTGACTACTTCCTCATGCCTTAAAGGGAGACTAAAGAGGAAACAATTAATCGGCTTAATCAAGTTCAAAGTTTCATTTTTTAAGTTTCACGCCGAAATCTCCCCGCGTTACGTCACGGATTTCAAAGTGTATTTATCGTATTTGGCGCCATTAGCTCAACAAAATTACTCCAAACTGGTATGTTACATCTATGCCCCCTCAGAGGGCAACGTACTTCACTTTTACGATTAAGAACTGCGTAGTCTCTAGTAGGCTCCGTCAAAACATGCGACGTCACGGCCAATGGCGGAAACTTCAGGTGGCCTTGCCACCTATATTTCGTTCTTGCCCGTTTCTTGCTTACTACGCGTCTCTCGCAGCAAACGTGGTGTTTTTGTATCATGAAAGAGTACTTTACTGATATGAGAAAATCGTTTTGTTCTTTAGCGTCCCTTTAAATGTAGCTTATAGCACGATCTGATGTCAGCAAGCAAACATGCAGTAACCATTAGGCATGTTAAACAGAAATCACATGACATGACACAAACGAAGTACGTTAATCCATTCATTCCTTTAATCAATTAACAAATAACCATTCACCGGTTTAAAATTAATCAATTAATCGCCATCGATTAGCGTCTTCTTTTTAAAAATTAATATTTTGCAGGCACTTTAAGCAAACGCGGTTGATGCCTCAATCATAGGCATCGGTATAACACGAAAGTGAAACGTGCTTCACAGAAGTACTTTAATGTTTATTGTCTCTTGATATAGAGAGCTTGCCCAGAGTCTATTATTGTTTGGCAACTGTAGCACCGTTTGACGTGGATGCACCCCCTTTGACACCTAGTGGCACATCTCCATCATCACGACTAACGCCTATGGTTATGATTACACACCCTTGTGGCAGCTGAAGTTGTTAATGTACATCTGAACACTGCATGTTGTTTCATGCCGGGATGTCGACAACAATAACGTAATAGACACTGATACATGATATACATTGTCAAACTCTTCATTTGGGGAGAGAATGCCAGGGTGCGCTCCCCAGTATTAGGGTAACCTATGCTTGTTCTCATGCATGCACTACCGCACTGTGCTTAACACGAGGCAGAGTTTGTAGCCTGAGCCGTGAATGCAAAGAGGCGTTCTACTTCCCGCTGGCGTGTCTAGCTGCACCAAAGCACTCACTTGCGTGACATTCGGCCATCAACATCGTTGCCTTTTGGTGATGCTTATTACTCGGTACTATCACGCTCCGAGCAGTAGGCTCCGAGAGAAACACCACTGGTGCATGTGAAAGCTGCACTGCTATAGGGATATGTCACATGCTAACCCGACAGGACAGCCAAAGCACGTAACTGCATCGTCATCGAACTGAATCACTTTGTATACCGTATTGCACTGACCGTAGAGTTTCATGCAATACTGCCCCGAAAGCCGCTGCTGCACTGAAGCTATCGAAGCACTCCTTAAAGGGACTGTCTACCGCTCGGAGAAAATTTCTGATAGTGGTGAAAATGAGAAAATCGTTCGTCACATCGGAGGCAACGAGCATGCTTCTGCACCATTAAAGAGGAACTATATTTTTATTTGATGTTGAAAATCGTGAAAGAATGACCGCTAGCGTCACCCAACAACGATGTGGTCAATCTACTGGTAGGACAAAGTCCTCGCAGGCAGACTCATTTGCTTAAAAACAAACACGTATAACTTGAAATTCTCTCTTACGCACTTGAGGCAGCTTTCGGTTGAGTCGGAGAGTAATTTTTTGCTTTTTTTTTCTCACGCATCCAAAAAAGCGCCCGGTAGTGCTGCTTGCGGCGCCGTCTTCGATTTCGTCGGCTTCTACTCATGCGCTATGCCATGCGGCCCTCGATACTGGTCGTACTGTGCCGCTGTATTGTTGTTAGGATGTCTCACAGGTGCTGCGCTGTGAAGGCGTGCATTTATCGTCTCTTTTTGATGAGTCAACTTGGCTTGGATTGGGGCAGTAGTGCTAAAATAAACGCATGGACTGCGATTACTGCAAAAAATGTGTTCTGTAATCGCATAATAAGGCTTCATTTAACAGCTAGCATGCTGAAAATGACTGTTACGTTCATTAGATTAGTGTTCAGCGAAAATAAAGTAATCCTACAGAGACCACATGTGCTTTCGGTTTTAATTTTTACCGGCACTACAATTGTCATCCTGTCCACCAACCAGTGTTGTGGGCACGTTTCACGCCAATGGAAGGAGACCAAATGCAGATCGAAAAATTCTGTTTTAAAAATTTCTACTCACTTATCAGAGAAACTGCTGCAAGGTCAGACACTTCAGGCAGTACGCTTTCTATTGCGGTAAAACAGAAAAGCGATGAAGGACGGTAGACAGTCCCTTTACCACGGTGACTCAGTACTTCACCACTTCCAGGAAGCGACAGCACCCCTGCCGACCAAGAGAGATAAAGTGTGTGTCTTTTTTCTTTCACGAAGCTTCAAAGAAACCACGACCAGTTGTGGCTTCTTTCTCCGACGCATTGTCGGAAGCTTGTAGGTTAGGTCCTTAACAGTAGCAACTTGCCTTTTTATTTTTATATAATAAATACACTACAATTAAAAACTGCTAATAACATCTCTATGGCACACCTCATGGAGGATGACATAGCATCAACATGACAGATGTACATCTATTGGCTGCGAGGGCCTCCACTGGAGGCTGGCGCCGCGATCGATTTGACGTCACAGATAGGACGCTCCTGCTCACCTTGCTGTGTGTTGTTTGGAACAGAACGTTAGGGTCAAATTGCGGTGTGCAACATTCAATCCTAAACGTGTGAAGCTTAATTCGGCCAGCTATTGTTGCCGTTTAAGGAGTGCTAGGTTGCGTGCAAGCAGCATCAGCTTGCTGGTATACTGTTCGGTGCCGCAATGCCAGACGTATACGACAGATCCCGCTGTAAGTTTTCATCAATACCCCAAATGTAAAAAAAGTTCGCTTCACTTGACTGGTAAAGCTGAAAATGGGGAAAGCCGCCAACGCTAACTCGCAGGTCTGCAACAAGCACTTTTGTGGCGAGGATTTTGTTAGACATGTTGAATGGTTTCAGCACGATACAAACGAGGACAGAGGATTTCGTGTACACCGCCACAGCTAAGATGTTCAATAACAGCTGACGAGTGCTAGTGAGTGTTCCCGGCAGCGTATCGCGGGTGATGCTGGAGAACGACAGGCTCACTGTAAATTAACAAAATACATGAATAGAAAAGCACCCATGTCTCAAATATCTCTCATGGCAAGTTCCTTACGAAACGTTAACATTTTATCACGTTTAAGCTTGCATCGAAGGCACTGAAAACTAACATCGATACGTTGCCAACAAGTGAAATCAAGTCGAAAAGTAAAAAAAAAACGGTGATGATTTTCAATCAAGTCGGAGCACAACTACCAAGAGCAGTGGAGGGGATATCGGCCCTTTGTTTTGCAGATCCCATCAGCGCTTCTATGTATGTGCGGCAATGCACTCGGCTCACCATTCCCACGTTTGTTGACAGTAGTGCATGTGCACCGAACGCGTAATGGTATTACTGTTTGGCGGCACGTTTCCCTCATTGTTGCAAGTTCACTCGTTTGTCTTATAGTAAGTCTGAGAATTCTTACAGGGAAAGTATGTCATACTATATTAGCAGCTTAGCTTTCGCGACATCACTTGCATCGTCCTCATGGCATCAGCTGTACCGGCTTTAGATCAGGATTGTAGCATGCTAATTAGACACGCTGGTGCCGGGGGCACCGAGTCGTGGTTTGCTTGTCCGGATTATCGGGTCATACTGCTTCTCTAAGCAGTGAGCTTCAAAACGAGGAGGAAGCATGCGTGGTGGCCAAAGCACAGGAAATGTCATGTTCCAGCAGACGACTCAACCCGCATCCTATGAGTGACGTCACAACTGAGGTGGCGCCACGCTATGTCCTGGAGGCCAATATATTTACTCGTATAAAACCAACGCTGCCTGCCAAACTGTTGGCTCGTTTATTGTAATGGTGACTAGAGCGCAAGTGTGGACATAACACCAGACTATGAAACACCTTTTAGGCATCCCAGTGTTATCGACTGATTGCATCATGCGCGGTCGATTTCCATAGTGGATTCAATCGGTTGTACTTTTCTAGAACGCAACTGTAACCAAAATTAATACCATGAAAAAGTGTTATACAGCTCATCACATATTTGAAAATTGAATAATCGTTGCACACATTTGCTAATACTGGGCTTCCTCCTGCAGCGGAACGCCGAGCTGGCATGATGGTGTGGCCTCGTGCTGTCTGTGATGCCTTTATGCTGCTACAGACAGCCAGCATCTGACAGGTATTTTGACATAAAGCATCTTTTTATTTAAGTTAGGACGATGAAAACTTTGGTGATCATGTATTTACATTTGTACAAGCCAAATATGAACTCAAGTTTTCATGTACCCCTTACCACTAATTGTTTAATTAATCATTAATTAAAATTTTATTTAATCATCTTTTAATAAACTGGCTACTCGGATCCCGCTGAATTAAATATCATTGCAATCTGCATTTATCAATGAGACAAAAAGCAAATTTTATGGTTTAGCTTTCCTACAACAAAAGTTATGAAGCTTCAAAGTTCACCATTCGGTTACTGAGAAAAGATATTTTTCATTTTATTTTTGTATAAATTTACACCTTCCTACAGTGACATAAGGCACTGCTGCACTTACTAAGCATCCAGCTTTTCAGCAATACAAAAATGATCAATATCAAGTGTACCAAAGCTCAGAAACGCTTGTCAGAAGGATGTAACGAGACCAAAAAATTGAAACTGAGAAAATAGCAAAAACAAAACTGTACATTAAAGGAGTGCTAGGCAACAAAATGCGTTGACTGTAGCTTTCTGGTAATATGTGCGCTCTTCATTGCGGAATTAATGCACGAAGCGCGCCGAACTTTATTACTTGTGAGCGAAGCGTATTCTGCCAACGAACAGGGTTGCTCTCGATCCTTCGGCAACAGTCGGTGTTTTCGCAATGGATGACATTCTTGCTTTATTTGTACATGTTCAGCTTGTGTTTCCCCAGTGCTGGGCAGTATCGAAGGTACCTGTATCTTAGATAATATCTTAGATACTCTTTGGGTATCCTGTATCTGTATCGCGATACGTCTCGCAAGACATGTATCAGTATCTGTATTTCCGATACATTGAAGAATGTATCGTGTATCTTAAGATACAAGATACTGCGATCGCACCATCACCGTGCGAAAAATAAACGTTGGCTGAACACTGTCTCAAGCTGATACTGCCGCCACATCAGTCACCATATTAAAACTAAAGGCCGTGACATTATTCTATCTTCCCACTAGAGTTTTCGAGCGAGGATAGGCGATGAGCTGTGAGCGCCCCTATTGGTGGAGCAGAGTCACGTGGGGGAGGTCACGTCGTCTCGATTGACAAGCGCGCGAACGTACGCCCAGCCGACCTTTTGTTTTATGGCTTTTTTTTTAGTGTGTGTCAGTGCCGTGACACTTGGCACTTAAGAACTGTCCTGTGCCGCGTACTCCAATGCGCGCGGCGTCTCGCGCACACATTCTGATGCCGCTGTAGTGCCTTTATCGAAGTTTCTCTTGCGTGGTGCTTCGTTACGAAGTCTGAAGAATGCAAGAATGGCGGGTTTCTTTGTGTCTCGTCGTTTTCCCACAACGGTGATTTGAAGGATCTCTTATATGTAAGTTTGACGTAAATGAAATGAGATTAACTTTATGCAAATACTATTCCAACAGATATTGGCCGCGAGATCGAGCGGAGTCGTCGCCTAGCGGCTTCTTACTGAACCGCGCCTAGTGTGGATTGCTCCATGCGTCGTCTGCTAGCCCCGTTGTGTTTGCATGTGCGCGTACGTCATGCATATCCTCAAAAGGCGGTTTGTTCCGTTGCGTTAATGCAACTTCAGCTGCTCGTACGTATGCCTAACACGATGTAAAGAAGCATTTGGCCTTGATCGACTGTCTATGTACTGTAATAGATCAGAGAGTGCACTTGTCGAGAGTGCTGTGTGTGGTCGTCGTATCCTCCGTTCACGAGTGTCATAACAGATTAGGTGCCGCTTTGTGGTTCAATCGCGTTGCAAAGTGCACTCGTCGTTGCCCTAAAAATGAGTAGTATTAAATGTCATGTGAATATAGCCTTTTAGCGGCGCGGTGGTAAAAAAAAAAGAGGCTCGCATGTACTTGAGCGTTGTGTTATAGAGGAGGTCGTGGTTGTGGTTAGTGTTGTTTAACGTTACTTGACGAGCTTTAGTTGTGTACGGTCCTGGTCTCATTAGAGAGAAATATTTCTGTTATGTCACGTCTGACACTTCGGTACTTAAATTATTCCCCAAAAAGGACAGAAAATGAAATGACACGGAAATCGCAAAACTGAGTTGCCTTGGGCAATTTTAACTTGTGCGAATTTGTAAAAAACACCCGTTACTTAGATTAAGGTGCGTGTTAAAGAGCGCTGATGGTCAAAATTAGTCCAAACAGCGTAGTCTACATTTATGTCGTAGTAATTTCACGCGAAGCCACATCTTTTTTTTTTTTACATTATCTTGAGCGTTGTGTTGCGTTGTTTAGATTGACGGAAGGCAGCGGACATTACTCGTAAGAAAAAACGTACTTTGGTCCCGTAAAATAACCGGACCTTTGTTCCATTACTGTCGTGCAAGTAATGAATCGAAGAAATTTCCGTGCTGTACAGTTACCTTTGTGTACTGTTACTGGAATAAAAGTCACAGTTTCGCCGCAAGGGCGAATCAATGAATGCGATAGCAAGGAACTAATGCTATACGAAGTGAGGCTCGCCAATGGATACTCTCAGTTTGAACAGCGCTTCTGTTGCAAAGGCGGCCGAAGCAGCGAAGGAAACTAGCGTGCTTCAAGTGTCGAGCTGTGACACTTGATAGTTCGCGCTCATCTTCTGTTTGTTCGTTTAGCGGCGTCCCTGAGCTCGAGTGACATTCGTACGCGCCGTAACATGAGCGCGGACATCACGGTGAAAGCGTGAAACATTCCTCTACCCCGCGCCACGAGAAAACCGCGCGAGCAGACAGCGGAAGGGCAAGCTTCTCCCATGCGCAAATATAAGAAGAAGCGAGCGAGCTCGCCGACGACTTTTAAATGCACCCGTCGGGCTCCTAGCGCCACCTCGCTGGTAATGAAGAAACGCTTATTATCGCCTTCTGTCTCTGAGTCCGTCCAGCGCTAAATGGTGTGTATAACGCTCGCCGTTAGCTACGTGGAGGATCTGCGTTTCGTGGCGTAGTGGATAGCGCCGCTCGCTGCGGAGCAAGAAGTCCCTGGTTCGATTCCGCTCTTCGGAAGCATTTTTCTGAGTTATTTTTCTTTGGGTCCTTTATATATATACATACTTATACATATACGGTGCATGACGGCGGCGACGGCGACGGCAAAATCCAGCCGAGACTGTCCATATAATTGCTATCGCAATAAAAACAAGCGTGTGCGTGTTAAACGTCTCTGTAGCTCTAAAGCGCTGTCAGCCACCTAGCTTTCCTCAGTAAACCTATCAGCTGTCCTACATTTCATGGAGAACTGAATAAGAAATGCGAATGAATATTTGAGCAGGGAGTGCACAAGTGCTATTTCAACTTATCGTGTAGGAATAGGGGCTTTTTTTTTTGTTGAGGGGCATGTAAACGAACAACAAGCAGGGGCGTAGCCAAGGGGGGGGGGGGTTCAGACCTTCCCCCGAAATTTTTCAGTTTCGCTTGCGTACATATACACGCACAGATACAAACGCACGCACGAACATACACAAAGTATGGTTGAACCCCCCCCCCCCCAAAAAAAAAAAAAAAATTCTGGCTACGCCCCTGACAAGAAGTAAATAGTTAATTCAGTCGCGCTCTACAGCAGTGCGTAGTAGGTGGAACACAAGCTAAGCATGTACAAATAAAACAACAAGAAAACGTCACTCACTGCGAAAACGCCGACTGTCGCCGAAGGCGAGCAACTCGTTCGTTGCAGAATGCGCTTCTCCACAAGTAATTCTAACGTTCGGCGCGCTTCGTGCATTAATTCGGGAATGAAGAGCGCACATAGTACCACAAAGCGGTAGTCAACGCATTTTGTTTGCCGGAAATCGGGTCACATCGCTCACAACGAATTGCTGTTGTGCACGTTTGTACACGTGCCGACAACCTCCTATCCACACTAGCGCGGCCACGGAGCTGCCACCTGTAGCCCGATCTCGCGGCGAATAGCACCACAGCTAGGTGCTGATCCTGGATCTAACAGAAAAAGCATTCACTTACCAAACGCTATCTTGGCGTGCGTTTTTCTTTTAGGGGCGAAGCTCCTTAAGGCGGCACCCGTTCGTCCCTCGTAGTCGTAGTCGTAGTGCGTAACCAGTCTTACGCTTTGACCTCCAAGGTTGGGCCGGTTGGAGATTTTTCCTGTGCGTTGTTGAACAATAAAAAATTCGCAGCGTGCGCGTTAACTAAAAGCCGAATTCTTCTGTCTCTCATTCCCCATTAGCAGCCATTGGCATGTTCCAGTAGGAAACGTTAGTAGAAGTAGAAGTGTAAGTGTTAGCTAAAAACCGACTTCTTCTGTCTCTCATTCCCATTAGCAGCCATTGTTTACTCCAGGGTAGTGCCTGGTGAGATTTCTCCTGTGCGTGATTAAACAATAAAAATTTTGTTCAAAACGCCGTTGATTGATGAAATAAACCAACGAAAGACGCCAGATGTTTTGTAAAAGCAAAACGAAAGAACGCCACATGTTTCTAAAGGAAAACGAAAAGACGCCAGCTTAACGAAAGACGCCAGATGTTTTCTAAAGCAATGGTTTTCTAAACAATGAAAATTCACAGCGTACATGTAAAATTAAAGTGAGCTGCAAGTCGTTATAACTCTCATCGAACCTTAGTATAAACGCGCCCGATCTCACGTCGGTGATGATGTACTGGACAGAATTCACTGAAGATTCACGGTTTACGATGAACCTCCGCAGCTTCGCCCACTCATCATCATTCACTCCGTGGATATGCTGTGATTTTTTTTCTTTTATTCAAAGCTTTTAAAATCCTAATTGATTGTTAAAAGAAGTTCTTTCTTAGCTGTCCTTCTATTACATCTCATACATTACATACCAATATATATTGTTTTTTTTCTGGTCTGCTTACTGCAACATGCCTTTAACGTACTGCCAAGGTGAGCTCTGATTTATTCTTGCTTTTAACTGTCTTCGTCATTTTTGCTACTGTTCACATACTTGTAGTCCACTTGAATTTATTGTTATGTAATGGCGATGTTGTGAGGAAATATAAATAACCGGGTGCGCCTGGCGTATACAGTAACAAAAATTCGGCTTACCACTAGGCAAAATCGCGAAATTGAGTTTCCATTATAACACAAATTATTAGGAGCCATTTCAATTTGCAAATGTGTTCGAGAGGCTTTGTTACACCAAATGGTCCGTTTTTCTCATGAGCGTCCGAACCAGCCGTTTAACGCTATTTTCCATAGGCACTGAATTTAATTCTCATAGCTATTAGGGGTTACCCGCCGCGGTGGTCTAGTGGTTATGGTTCTTGACTGCTGACCCGAAGGTCGCGGCGGCCACGTTCCGATGGAAAGAAAATGCTAGAGGCCCATGTGCTTATATTTAGATTTTAGAACCCCATGTGGTCAAATTTCTGGAGCCCTCCATTACAGCGTCTCTCATAATCATATCGTGGTTTTGGGACGTCACACGCAACAATACTTATTAGCTCTTGGGGGTGCTGCCTGTATCGTGTTTCTATACGTATTCGCTGTGCTTGATACGCAACCGCTTTTTATTTCACTTAGATATTTGTTTTCCTCGTTAAGGCTTCCCTAAATTATTTTACTGTTACTAATCACCAGATACTCGAGGCCATAAGTGGCATTAGTCTGAACAGCGGCGGTGTCCTGTGGCGCCTTGTGCCACCGTACAATACGTCTGAATCGTTTCTAGGCGGCACATGTTCTCGGTGGGCGTAAACCTGTCCGATGATCTGTTATTGAGAAAACCGCAATACGTTTCGGGCAAGGTAGAACTCCGCAGTGGCATTTGCACCATCGTGCGGAGGCTTCTTATTGAAGTTCTGATGATTACATGGCAGCCCGATAGCTGGTCGGCAAGCAGAGCAGCGGCTCCCATCAATTACAAAAGCGACAAGCAAAAATCTCTATCATTGATGAGTATAAAGTGTTGTCATGTTAAGCAGCTAAAGCAACGTCAATGAGTTGTTTCGGTATGACACTAATATACCTTGAGCTAGATACTTGAGCTGGATCCACGCCATGCGAACGCCCAAGATTCCCGTTTGCTTCGTGCCGATCACCAAGATACCGCCACTCTCGTCGCCTATACTGATGCCAGTGTGAGTGGCACCACCATTCACACCGCTCTTGTATGCCCATCAATACCACAGGCTTGCCAGACATGCTCGTATTTTGCGGATCCCGCACCACCGGCTCACCTTGCTGAGCTGGCTGCCATACGTGACGGATTGGCAGCACTAATACCTTTTCTTGTAACTGACAGATGTTCTCAGCTCATCATTCGTACGGACTCGACGCAAGCTATCCACGATATACGACGAGTATATCGGTCTACGGCACTCTCGGATAGTATTCACCATCTTGCTGCCTCCGCATCTGTGCGGATACGTCTTCAGTGGGTGCCTCGGGCCGCTTTGCCGGACCTTGTCAAAGCTGATTTGGCAACCCACCCACAAGTCACACCGCACGCACTACCGCATTTTCCTGAGGACGCTCAAGGACAGATGCTACGGGAAAAAGAAAGCTTCCGACGTACCACACAGCTCTTATACCTCCGTGGGTCAGACCTCCCAGGTGGTTTAACCCGCCGAGAGGAGGTTACATTGCGGAGGCTTCGCGTTGGTGCTGCGCTTACCCATCCGTGACCACCCTTTGGGCGCAAAAGTACCGCGGCCCATACGGTACATCGTGCCCATTTTGCGACGCCCCAATCAGCGATGTAACAGTCAGACACTTATTGTGGACATGCACGGGTCTGCAATTAAGCGGTCGTCGTCACCTACGTGCACTCGGGCCTGGCCGACCCCGACCTTGACCGCTGGGTTAGTGGACCTCACCATCGCTCGTTACTGGACTTCATACACGAAGCAAATTTATATGTGTATTTCTGAATAAATATTATGCCTAAGGGCAGACTTTCGAAAAAAAAGTACAAAACATTTGAGATACACACATTCGTTCAAATGAAACAAAATGGTCGCAGTTAATACATTTTCAAGCGCACATAAGCAAAGGCATTTAGTGCTACATTATATAGATATATAATAACAAATTTGCGAATGTATCGAAGTATCTTAAGATACAATTGGAATGTATCGTACCGGATACAATCAGTGTTGTAGTATCTTGTATCGTATCGCGATACAATTTCAAATTTCAAAGTATCTTTGCCCAGCCCTGTATAATAATACAGTTTCACCTACTCCGCACTGCTCCAGCGCGACTGAATTATGTATTACTTCTGGTTCATCTGGATACCCCCCAACAAAAAGAAAGCCCGTATTCCTGCACGATGAGTTCAAATAGCACTGTGTGCATTGCGTTCTCAAATATTAATCCGCATTTCTTATTCAGTTCTCCAATGTAGGAGAGTTGATAGGTTTACTGAGAAAAGCTACGTGGATGACAGCGCTTTAGCGCTACAGAGACGTTTAACACGCACACGCTGGTTTTTATTCCAGTAACAGTACACAAAGGTAACTGTACAGCACGGAACTTTCTTCGATTGATTACTTGCACGACACTAATGGAACAAAGGTCCGGTTATTTCACGGGACCAAAGTGCGTTTTTTCACGCGAATAATGTCCGCTGCCTTCCGTCAATCTATTACAACGCAACACAAACGCTCAAGGTAATGTAAAGAAAAAAAGAGATGTGGCTTCGCGTGAAATTACTACGACATAAATATAAAGTACGCCATTTGGATTAATCTAAGTACACCGGTGTTTTTGTATAAATTTCGTCGCAAGTAAAATTGCGCAAGGCAACTCAGTTTTGCGATTTCCGTACATTCCATTTTCTGTTCTTTTTAGGGGACAATTTAGTACCGAAGTGTCAGACGTGACTTGACAAAAATATTTCTGTGTAGTGGGACTAGGACCATACACAACTAAAGCTCGTCGCGTAACCTATAAACGACAGTCCCGAAGTTATACACCTAACCACAACGCGCAAGTGCATGAGAGCCGTTTTTTTTTACCACCGAGCGTCTGAAACGCTATATTCACATGAGATTTAATACTTCTCATCTTTAGGACAACGCCAAGTGCACTTTGCAATGCGCTTGAACCACAGAGCGGCACCTACACTGATATAACTCTCGTGAACGGAGGGTACGACGACCACACACAGCACTCTCTACAAGTGCACTCACTGATCTTATTGCAGTACATATACAGCCGATCAAGGGCAAATACTTCTTTACATCGTGTTAGGCATACGTACGAGCGGTTAAAGTTGCACTAACGCAACGGAACAAACCGCCTTTTGAGGACCTACATGACGTACGCGCACATGCAAACACAACGTGGCTAGCAGACGACGCATGGAGCAATTCACACTAGGCGCGGTTCAGTCAGAAGCCGCCAGGTGGCGACTCCGAAGCTTAACGTAAACGGCAACGCCGGCAAACGAATCTCGAGGCTGCGAAAGCGCGCGTTCGCTGTGCTTCCGTCATTTCTCTATGTGCAGCGGTATGCGAAACGCCTTGAACACGTCAACGTCGGCGCTAGTTGCAGCGGCAGCGCCACCGCCGTGGAGCAGAGGAAGGCTCGGGAAGCCGAACGTAAACGTCAGCGTCGGCAAGCGGTAATGCAAACGCCTCGACAACCACTGTCTGAGAAACGGAAACTCGATGCGCACCCTCGCGATGCTTTCGCATCCCACCATGGTTGGCCGTAGGGGGAGATGATGTGTAATTTTTTCTCGTCAATTCCGCTCGCAGTGGCGTCACTCGGCGTTGCATCATTTGTTGCTTTAGATATTTCCAGAGTTTGCCGGGCGTTTGATCCCAGGCGGCTGGTTGTTTACGGCTGTTTCGAGTGGGCGAGGAGGAGCAGAGGCGCGCCGGCGTCTTTTGACACTTGTTTTAAATGCGAATGCATTTCTTAGTCGGGCTATGTAAGGCATCCGACGTTGTCCGCACGCCTCTCCGCTCTCACTCCCCTCCCATAGCAACAGCTGCGGGCGCGCGCGCTTATCTTCGTCCCTAGCAACCGGAGCAGGTGGTGCGGGCGGAGTAGCGGAGAGTGAGTGGAGAGGAGGAGCGCGCTCTGGCGTGTGATGGCGCTCGCATCGTGGGAGCTCGCCGGAGCTCCCACGTGTGTGGAGAGAGTGTAGGAGGGTAGGTGCAGTGCTTCTCCGCTCCTTCTCTCGCCGTTCGCTCTCTCTCCTCCCTGCGCCGACGCCTCAATGCAGTGCGTTTGAAACGCGTTTGTAGCGTTTGTGCTGCCTTGGCACAGCCTGAAAACAGCGCGTTCTAAACGCGTTTGTGCTGCATTGAAGGCGGTGGCAACATCCCTGA
This sequence comes from Rhipicephalus sanguineus, assembly GCF_013339695.2. Classification (NCBI taxonomy): domain Eukaryota; kingdom Metazoa; phylum Arthropoda; class Arachnida; order Ixodida; family Ixodidae; genus Rhipicephalus; species Rhipicephalus sanguineus. Next base: position 200,633 of record NW_023615247.1, read on the forward strand.
GGTGATTACGAACGCACGTAGGAAACGTTCGTTGAAAGAGGCGCCCAAAGGGGAGACACTTGAGCGCGTCGATGTGTCCAGCTTTACGCCATTAAAATTACTACGCCGTGTACTCTCGGCGCAAGAAATGGACTCGCATTTCCTCACGATTCCCTTCGGGGAGGTGGGGGCATTTTAGGGGCGAAGCTCCTTAAAGCGGCACCCGTTCGTCCCCGTCGTAGTGCATAACCAGTCTTAACGCTAGTACCAGATCTTGACCTCTAAGGTGGTGCCGGTGGGAGATTTCTCCTGTGCGTTGAACAATAAAAACGCTGCGTTAACTAAAAGCCGACTTCTTCTGTCTCTCATTCCCCATTAGCAGCCATTGGAATGTTCCAGTAGGAGACGTTAGTAGAAGTAGAAGTGTAAGTGTTAGCTAAAAGCCGACTACTTCTGTCTCTCATTCCCCATTAGCAGCCATTGTTTACCTCCAAGGTGAGATTTCTCCTGTGCGTGATTAAACAATAAAAATTCACAGCGTACATGTAAAATTAAAGTGAGCTGCAAGTCGCCATGGCTCTCATCGACCCTTTAGTATAAACCGGCCCGATCTCACGTCGTTGATGATGTACTGGGCGTGAAGCTGCGCGACGCCGCCGCCAAGATCCTGCCGTACGAGAGCTTCGCCCCACTCATCATCATTCACCCCGTGGATATGCTGTGGAATTTTTTTCGTTGCGCGCGCTTGTTGTGCGAGCGGCCGGCGTCGTGGTTTCTCGCTGTCGTCCACTCTAAGAAAAAATCGAGTATTTGGGGAGTGTTCCTGCCACACAATAATCGTCATCTGACTTGCTCGTGTTTCCTCTCTTGAAATCCGGCTTTCGTCATTTTCGTGTCAAGAATGCTACGTCACGCTGATAACGCGCGCGCCGTTCGTGACCGGGAAGTACCTGGACCGGGTGATAACGCGAGGAAAGTACGCGCGGTTGATGACGATTGTTGTGTGGCAGAAATACTCCCCAAATACTCGATTTTTTTCTTAGAGTGTCTGAAAGGGGCGGCGCGCGCGCTTTATTGACGCGCTCGTTTGTGACAATGGCTCTCTTCGCTGAAGTACGGCAGCAATGAGCTGGAAAAGAATGTGGATACAGGTGTCTCTTCATTGCAAGTCGAAGCACCACGCGACCACGGCCTACGCTCTTTGTTTCGAGCTGCGAATCCGCTGTGTGACCCTTCTGCCAGAGAAGGGAGAAACTCTATTCGTTATGCATTATTGGTAGCGCGTGCCTAGTACAAACCATGCACAAACAGGTGCAAATGGTAACTGTTATCAATCGAGCCAGCTGAACAGATCACGCTACACTAACACACGGCTTCACGCATCAAAACACAGATGTTCCCTGACAGGGGCGTAGCCCGAAATTTTGTCGGGGGGGGGGGGGAGGATTCAGCCATACATTATGTATGTTCGTGCGTGCGTTTGTATGTGTGCGTGTACATATACCCAAAATTGAAATATTTCGGGGGGGTTTGAACCCCCCCCCCCTTGGCTACGCCCTTCTTCCCTGACATAGCGCCAACAGCGCGTAGTTAGCTTCGTTTGGTAGATTACTGCCGTTAAATATAGCGAGCGTCTCAGGATCTGGCACCGTTCTTTTTGTTCCATCATGGCGGAAGCCATGCGGTTATAGGTTTCAAAGCATTGGCCCGCTTTTCCTCTAGAGTCAGTATATCAACTCAATAGTACGTTCCTTTTTTTTCGGTAATGGTAATGGTAATGGTAATGCGTTAACTTTTTTTGTAGGTAACGTAGGGCGGTAACGCAAACCGCCACGATCGCTGCAAGCTACCATATGATAAGCTAGACAAAGCGTAAACCTTTTTTATCTCTCCCTGTTTTGCCCAACTGAAACAGTTCACACTTCTGAGCAGTCATGTTGTTCCTTTTCGACGAAAGAAAATCAATTTTCTGAAACAGGATGAGCGTTTCATCGGCCCATAAAACGTTTGCTGGTTCCCGCCCGTATTGGCGTCGTAGATGACGTAAATTCCATGCCAGGCAGAGTAGAATGAAAGCATTAGAGCCCTTGCTCAGCGGTGAACTCCTCTGCAATGCTGAAGCTCAAGGCGCGACAGCATCGCATAGGCGGCCTGCACCGCAGAGAGCTACAGTGCGTAGTCGCAAGGCATGGGTGAAAATCACAGCCGAAGCATAGAAAAAATTTCGTTTTAATTATGTTATCGCTGTGTTGAAGGAAAACTTCGCCTCAGTTGTTGGTTTTCCCAACGGTGGAGGCAGGGTGATTGGAACGCCTGCGTGAGAACGGGCACCGCCAACAGGAACGATAAGGGAGATAGAGTGCCGGCGCGGGGGAACTCGGCGGCCAAGGAGAGAGGAGACATTCGAGCAAGGATAGATGAAGCACCCTTCTTTAGCTCCCTAACAGTTGTAAATATGTAAATAAACCCTTTTGTATCACTTAGAAACCTCAGCGCCATCGAGTTATTGAAATCGAACCTTTTTATAACGCACTGCTGTAAACTCGCCAAAGCGCACTTTTCTGTACTTTGGGCAGGCGCCAAGCTGTTTCCAGCTTTTGTAGCGTTAGCTACACTTGGCTAGCCGGAGCCGATTTCGCGTGGATCCTCATGAGCGTGCTGCGCATGCGCGAGGATCAGAGATGTCACACAGCTGGCTCACCGGAGCCGGCATCTCACGCGCTCTCCGCCACCACCGCGCGTGACTCGCCGCTGCTGGTCTGCGCGTTCGGGAGGAGTGGCCGAGTGGCGTCGTAGCCGCGGTAGACACACTGGCGCCGGCACGCGCGACTCCTCCACCACCGCACGCGACTCGCCGCTGCTGGTCTGCGCATTCGAGAGGAGTGGGGTCGTAGCAATGGCACACACACTGGCGCCGGCGCGCGCGCAGCTATTCGCCTTCGCTGTGCAGTCGCCGTCTGACACTGCGCTGGAGCCGCTTGATAGCGCCTCTGACTGGCGTTTACAGGTGGGTAGCGCCATGAAGGAGAGCGCAAATGCTGCTCAACGGTGAAAAAGAGCCGAGAAGCTTATCTCATCGGATCCCGAAGTTTTTGCCTGGCGATTAGCGGTTCAGCGTACGAAGAATGAACAGAAGAAGGCTAATAATTCGTAGACAATCTGGAAAGCTACGAATAATCAGCTGGACCTTTTCTAACGCTACGTATATCCTGGCATAGCCGAGCTAAGCCACTGCAAATTTTTTCTCCCAGCCTCCCGCACCTTCTTGATGAAAAATAAAGGACCTACTATTATTATTCTCAATACTCCCAACTTTAAATGAAATATCTGAACACGAAAACATACGAACACTAAGTGTTTTAGATGTCTATAAGGTTGGAACGCTCAAACACATATACACACAAGCACAAATACTTGAATGCAAACCATCTACGTTCCTTCGTATTACTACTTCAAAGCTCGTTGTAAAAGACGCAAGCATACTTTACGAGGTTGCTGCCGCTGATGGAGGCGCGCTCCTTTCGATTGATGATTCTCAGCTTTGAAAATGCCCTTTGAACGTTGAAAATGATCTTTTAAAAACGGAGTTTGTCAGATAAATCCGAATCGTCAAAAATTTTAGCGGCTAGTGTTTATCGGATATTTTCGGATTTACCCGAAAACACGGAGCCCTAGTGATAAGCAACACTCCGAACCCCTTCGCACCATATGTACTGTATTACTGTGGTTATTTATATTTTTTCCATCACGCTATCATCTTTCTCCTTAGAGATGTGCTCGATGTCCTCTTCCACCTGAACCGATGGACCGGGACTCGCTCTTGAGATGAGAGAATTGATCACGCGAGGTAGGCCGGCAAAGCCTCTTGAGAGAAGACAACGAAGTGATTTGGTATGCTCGCTCACGCGGGTGCCCCCAGAACGCGCTCTTCGTCCAGTTCGAACAAGGCGACCATCGCGTAAGGTTAAAAATGCTGCCTGCTGTGATTAGCGCTTTGTTTTACATAGCAGTAGGCTTCTTTGCCTTTTTTCAATACAACGAAACGGTCACGGCCTTGATAGATCAAGATGAAGTGAGTAACCATATGTGTTGTTTGTAGTTTTGTTTAATCACATTCATGGTTCCTGGGTACCAAAATAATGTAAATACTCCTTCTGCCTTTTCATACTACAGGAGAGCGGGTACGTGACCGTCTGACGCTGCATAAGGGAGGAAATGACAACTTGGGCCTTCCTTTGCTCAGCACTAAGCTTCTTCAGGATCGTCATTGCCGCCTGCATCACGCACAAGTTCATACACAGAGGCGCCGGCGCACTATGGCTGCTGGGAGCCATCCTCACCTGGATCTCCCTCCTGTTTGCCATTGCTTCGGGAATCACCCTGCTCTGAGTGGTCGCCTACCCAGCGAACACGTATCCACGGGAGCACGCAGCGGCGGTCGTTGTATTTGCTGCATCCGTCGTATTTGCTCGGTGGACTCACATAGGCAGCTTCTATGTGTTCAAGACACAACACGTGAGCTATTCATCATTAGTGCAATGATTTCGCGGGTACATTTCACCAACTTGGTCATCGCGATTCCGCTTAGCACATTCTATAAACAATTAAGCAGCATGTTTCACTGTCTACAACGCCTGCTGCACATTTCCTGACGCATTACATTCTGCAATTGGAGAGAAGGAGCTAGAGGTTGGATAGACGAAAAAGGCTATTTCTGCGACCATATTTGGGAGCATGCCTCGAGGAGAATGTATGGGGATTGGGAAGGGGCTGAAAAAAATGGGAAATGAAGATGAAAGCAAAGTGGCAGGACTCGACTGACGGCCTGCACAGCCCGTATCCAATTCCAGTGTCTCCTAGGAAGTGAAGGAGTGCTTTGATGACCTCGGTGTCGTTATGGGTGATTCAACCCGCTTGTCTATTAGGAATTCTCGTTTTTCGCCGGACCACCTAGTATTACCTTTCTCTTCGGCACATTCGTCCTCAACCCTACATAAATGTTTTCTGGTTTAGCCTTGAGACGTTTTTTGTCTTCTGCAAACGTAAATCGCTAGATATTTTCAGTTAATATTCATTCCTATTTCTTCCCAATCTAGCCTTTGTATACTTCTTTTAGACAAGCAGGGCATAGCAGGCGAGAGATTGTATCACCTCGACGGACCCCACTATCGATCACGTTTTTCTGCTTTTCTTCAGGGAGTAGAGCAGCTGTGGAGTGTGATGTATTGGCTATAGCATTGACATATGTTCAACTTACGAAACAAACACCCCCTTCTCACATTGCAGGAGGAGAGCTGGCAAGCATTATGCTACGATGCGCGGTGGCCTGTCTTGTGGTTGATGGGTGTACTCTGTACACCCTCAACCGCAACTTCGAACTCAAGACTGCAGAAAGTGAGTTAGAACTATCGTTATAGCACTGGTTGTCTTTCTTACTAACAGCCAAAGTTATTTAATTTGACAAGTTTGACTTAAAGGTGGGTCTTGTTGTGCTAAGTCAGGTGAAAACAAGCCAGGTGTTTCCTTCTTGGTATCTCATTTTTATCTCTTAGCTTTCAAAGGGCCTGTGGCGTGCATTAGTGGCAGTAGCACGAATGACGCTTTATTAACTTGTAGCAAGTGTCACAATGCGTATAGACGTACTGTAAATCGAGTAGTTCTGCATGTGACGTGAAATAAACAGGCACACTGACTACTTCCTCATGCCTTAAAGGGAGACTAAAGAGGAACAATTAATCGGCTTAGGTAGATAAACTGTGCTCTGAGAACTCTAATGTTAATTTCGCCATCATAGGTTTATTAGTGGAGGAGAAAATCAAGTTCAAAGTTTCATTTTTTAAATTTCACGCCGAAATATCCCCGCGTTACGTCACGGATTTCAAAGTGTATTTATCGTATTTTGGCGCCATTAGCTCAACAAAATTACTCCAAACTTGGTATGTTACGTCTATGGCCCCCTCAGAGGGCAATGTACTTCACTTTTACCGATTAAGAACTACGTAGTCTCTAGTAGGCTCCGTGAAAACATGCGACGTCACGGCCAATGGTGCGGAAACTTCAAGGTGGCCTTGCCACCCATATTTCGTTCTTGCCCGTTTTCTTGCTACGCGTCTTCTCGCAGCAAACGTGGCGTTTTTGTATCATGAAAGAGTACTTTACTAATATGAGAAAAATCGTTTTGCTCTTTAGTGTCCCTTTAAACGTGGCTTATAGCACGATCTGATGTCAGCAAGCAAACATGCAGTAACCATTAGGCATGTTAAACAGAAATCACATGACATGACACAAACGAAGTACGTATAATCCATTCATTCCTTTAATCAATTAACAAATAACCATTCACCGGTTTAAAATAATCAATTAATCGCTATCGATTAGCGTCTTTTTAAAAATTAATATTTTTGCAGGCACTTTAAGCAAAACGCGGTTGATGCCTCAATCATAGGCATCGGTATAACACGAAAGTGAAACGTGCTTCACAGAAGTACTTTATTGTTTATTGTCTCTTGATAATGAGAGCTTGCCCAGAGTCTATTAGTTTGGCAACTGTAGCACCGTTTGACGTGGATGCACCCCCTTTGACACTAGTGGCACATCTCTATCATCACGACTAACGTCTATGGTTATGATTACACACCCTTGTGGCAGCTGAAGTTGTTAATGTACATCTGAACACTGCATGTTGTTTCATGCCGGGATGTCGACAACAATAACGTAATAGACACTGATACATGATATACATTGTCAAACTCTTCATTTGGGGAGAGAAATGCCAGGGTGCGCTCCCCAGTATAGGGTAACCTATGCTTGTTCTCATGCATGCACTACCGCACTGTGCTTAACACGAGGCAGAGTTTGTAGCCTGAGCCGTGAATGCAAAGGGGCGTTCTACTTCCCGCTGGCGTGTCTAGCTGCACCAAAGCACTCACTTGCGTGACATTCGGCCATCAACATCGTTGCCTTTTGGTGATGCTTATTACTCGGTACTATCACGCTCCGAGCAGTAGGCTCCGGAGAAACACCACTGGTGCATGTGAAAGCTGCACTGCTATAGGGATATGTCACATGCTAACACGACAGGACAGCCAAAGCACGTAACTGCATCGTCATCGAACTGAATCACTTTGTATACGTATTGCTGACCGTAGAGTTTCATGCAATACTGCCCCGAAAGCCGCTTCTGCACTGAAGCTATCGAAGCACTCCTTAAAGGGACTGTCTACCGCTCGGAAAAAATTTTCTGATTGTGGTGAAAATGAGAAAATCGTTCGTCACATCGGAGGCAACGAGCATGCTTTTGCGCCATAAAAAAGGAACTATATTTTTAATTTGATGTTGAAAATCGTGAAAGAATGACCGCTAGCGTCACCGAACAGCGATGTGGTCAATCTACTGGTAGGACAAGAAGTCCTCGCAGGCAGACTCATTTTCCTTAAAAACAAACATGTATAACTTGAAATTCACTCTTACGCACTTGAGGCAGCTTTCGGTTGAGTCGGAGAGTAATTTTTTGCTTTTTTTTTCTCACGCATCCAAAAAGGCGCTCGGTGGTGCTGCTCGCGGCGCCGTCTTCGATTTCGTCTGCTTCTACTCATTCGCTATGCCATACGGCCCTCCACAATGGTCGTACTGTGCCGCTGTACTGTTGTTAGGATGTCTCACAGGTGATGCGCTGTGAAGGCGTGCATTTATCGTCTCTTTTTGATGAGTCAACTTGGGTTGGATTGCGGCAGTAGTGCTAAAATAAACGCATAGACTGCGAGTACTGCAAAACAAGTGTTCTGTAATCGTATTATAAGGCTTCATTTAACAGCTAGCGTGCTGAAAATGACTGTTACATTCATTAGATTAGTGTTCAGCGAAAATAAAGTAATCCTACAGAGACCACATGTGCTTTCGGTTTTAATTTTTACCGGCACTACAATTGTCATCCCGTCCCACCAACCAGTGTTGTGGGCATGTTTCACGCCAGTGGAAGAAGACCGAATGCAGATCGAAAAATTCTCTTTTAGAAATTTCTACTCACTTTTCAGAGAAGCCGCTGCAAGGTCAGACACTTCAGGCAGTATGCTTTCTATTGCGGTACAAAACAGAAAAGCGATGGACGGTAGACAGTCCATTTAACACGGTGACTCAGTACTTCAGCACTTCCAGACAGCAACAGCACCCCTGCCGACCAAGAGAGATATAAAGTGCGTTTCTTTTTTCTTTCACGAAGCTTCAAAGAAACCACGACCAGCTGTGGCTTCTTTCTCCGACGCATTGTCGGAAGCTTGTAGGTTCGGTCCCTAACAGTGGCAAGTTGCCTTTTGTATTATTATATATTAATTAATACACTACAATCAAAAACTGCAAATAACATCTCTGGCACACCTCATCAAGGATGGCATAGCATCAACATGACAGATATAAATCTATTGGCTGCGAGGGCCTCCACTGGAGGCTGGCGCCGCGATCGTTTTGACGTCACAGATAGGACGCTCCTGCTCGCCTTGCTGTGTGTTGTTGTGGAACAGAACGTTAGGGTGAAATTGCGGTGTGCAACATTCAATCCTAAACGTGTGAAGCTTAATTCGGCCAGCTATTGTTGCCGTATAAGGAGTGCTATGTTGCGTGCAAGCAGCTTCAGCTTGCTGGTATACTGTTCGGTGTCGCAATGCCAGACGTATACGACAGATCCCGCTGTAAGTTTTCAATAATACCCCAAATGTAAAAAAATGCCCCCACCTCCCCGAAGGAAATCGTGAGGAAATGCGAATGCATTTCTTGCGCCGAGAGTACAGGGCGTAGTAATTTTAATGGCGTAAAGCTGGACACATTGATTTCAATATTGCTGTTGCCGCTGCCACATTTTGCCTTGTTGTTTTTGCTCTTGTGTGTTGTTCTTCTTGCATTGTTCTTTTATTCAAAAATGACACCTGATCCTGAGATGCTGAAAATGTTGAAAGAAATGAAGCAGGAAATTCGCGACATGCGCGCTTCTTTGGAAAGGGAATTCAGAAAGGAAAATAGAGAAGTGAAAGCTAGCATGGAACTGATAAATCAAAGCTTCGAGGAAATTAACGCTACCATGAAAACCATTCAGAAGGAAAATGCAGATGTTAAGGCTCAGAATGCCGTCCTTTTGTCCGAGTGTGCGCTCCTAAAGAAACAGGTGCAGGAAAATGAATTAAGGATAGTGCAACTGGAGCAGTACTCACGAAACAGGAACCTAGAAGTCAAAGGTAATTCCAGTTTCGCAGGATGAAAGTCTACCGAAAATCTTGGAAAAAATTGGTGATGCTGTCGGCGAACCCATTGCACAGAGTGATATTGAGGTGTGTCACAGGATTCCAGCGAAGGTCTCAACGCAGTCGAACATTCTTGTGCAGTTTTGCAGCAGGTCAAAACGCGATGCAGTTTTGGAAAAGGCAAGAAAGAAAAAGTTTTCAACTGCTAATATCGGTTTCGCACAGTCTGCCCCTGTATATATCAATGAGCACTTATGTTTCGAACTGAAGAAGCTACTGGGCATGACTATCTCGAAAAAGAAAGAAAAAAATTGGCGTTTTGCATGGACAAAAGACGGCAGGATTTTCGTAAGGAAAACTGAATCTTCTAGAGCACTGCGCATAGCTTGTGTCTCGGATCTCGATAAGATCGATTAGGAAAATCATGGCTTCTTTCGATGACGTCATATCCATGAACAGCTCTCGTTCTGCTTATCTTTCGCCTTGCGAAGTGGGTAGCTTATACGCAAGAAACAAAAATTCTTTATCTTTCATCCACATTAATGCACAATCTGTTGGAAACAAGGAAGAACAAATTGTTGCCCTTTTTGCCTCTTTCGGTTTCACTCCAGATGTACTGATGATAACTGAAACTTGGTTTAAAAATGACGCAGATGTTTTCAAGATGCCCGGATTTAACACATTTTTTGTAAATAGGCCTTCTCGAAGAGGAGGAGGCGTTATGTTAATGGCAAAAAACACGCTACATTGCCAACTTATTGAGTCATTTTCCTTCGTTACTCTGGATTACGAAGTGCTTTCGGTCAAATGCAATAATAATGTGTACTGTGTGTTATATAGACCTCCAGGTACGAGTATACCTAGCTTTTTGTCTTTTATGGACGATTACCTAAACTGGATTAATGATAACCATTTCAAACTCATTATGGGAGGCGATATAAACATTGACTTTTTGAAGACTTCGAAACCGCGAGGTGACTTATATAGGACTCTTGAATCTAACGGTTTTGCAAATCTGATAAATGCTCCTACTCATGTTTCACTTAACTCAACTACACACACAGCGCTCGTGTGTGTCAAGCCTCTTCTCTGTCTTCGTCTTTTGCGCTTTCAACCTGTGTCATGCCAAACCAACAAGCCCAAACAGCTACCCTAGTGTACATTGATAGACGTCTTCATAACCAATGTTGAAATTACACATTTATCATGAGGTGTTGTGAGCACGCACATTAGCGATCATCTCCCAATTTTTCTACTCCTTAAACAAACCATGCCTCTTGAAACCGCAAATCCTTTACCTTTGACTGTACGGGATGTGAATGCACACAGCTTAAACAACTTTCGTAATGAAATATTGCTCATTGATTGGTCACCTTTACTGCTCATTATTGACCCCGAAACCGCTTACGATTATTTTCATGAGAAGTTGCTTATGAAAAATGTTTTAGGTACAAGGTAGTTAAACCTGCGCGCAGAAGTAGAAAGCCATGGATCACAAAACAATGCTTACAGGAAATAAGCATTAAAAATAGCTTGTTTCATAATTTTATTTCAACGCGGTCTGAGGAAACCCTGCGCCAGTTTAGGGTTCAAAGGAATAAAGTAAACAGCCTTCTACGTCGTGAGAAAAGATTATACTTACCACATTTATTTAACGTTGACGTTACGAAAAAATCAGATATTCTTTGGAAACGCATTAACTTTGTTCTTGGCCGAGATGTCTGTAAGGAGACTATTAAAGAGATTACGATTGATGACAATATAATGTCAGGAAAGGACTTGGTGGAAGCGTTCAATGAATATTTTACTAGTTTGGTAAAGAGTTCTCACGATCCCAACTGTTTAAATTTTCTAAGTTCGCGGACGAGCCAGTCTGCATTTTTGGCTCCTACGACACCTAAGGAAATAACTGACGCATTTTTGTCCATTAGAAATAGTAAATGTTGCGATATAGATGGTTTCGAAATCGGACCCGCAAAGTACGTATTAGATGCCATCACTCCGGCACTGACCCATAATTACAATCTAGTTCTATCTGATGGTACCTTTCCAAAAGCACTCCAGGTTGCTAAGGTTATAGTGTTGCATAAGGGCGGGGATAAAAACGCACTAACTAACTATAGACCAATATCAGTCTTACCAATTTTTTCAAAAGCGCTGGAAAAATTAATTCACAGCCGTGTTACATCATTTATAACTAAGCATAAATTAATGAGAAATAAATAAAAAAAAAATATGCAGTTTGGATTTACGAAAGGGCAGTCTACTGAAACTGCGCTTCTAACACAGAAGGAAATTATATTAGATTCTTTCGAACGTCAGCTATGTACTTTGGGTATTTTTGTGGACTACTCAAAGGCGTTTGATTGCATCAATCGTACCACACTTATAGAAAAATTTAAATATTATGGCTTTCGCGGGGTTTTTTGAAATTATTAAAATCATGTTTTCAGCACCGTATGCAAAAAGTAGTTATAAATAGTCACGTGTCCGATTTGAAACCAGTTATTGCAGGAGTACCCCAAGGAAGTATTTTGGGGCCCTTGCTTTTTTGTATTTATATTAATGACGTAGTTAGTATTGATAATGACGTAAAATTTATTATATATGCAGACGACACTACAGTTCTAGTAACCGCGAAAGATGCTGAAGATGTCATGATTAAAGCCAACAATGTACTGTCAAAATTATCATCCTGGAGCACCGCTAACTCGTTGAAAATAAATGTCAGTAAAACAAAGGCCGTACTTTTTAGAACGAAAAATCAAAACGTTGCTACTACAACAAATTTGCATCTCAATAACTCATTTTGCCTATTGTGCCTACCTTTAAATGTCTGGGTGTTGTATTGAGCAACATTTATCATGGAATGCTCATGTGGAAATGGTAGTAGGTAAGCTCTCTCGGCTAACTGGAATACTATGCAAGTTGCGCTTTTTTCTTCCTGAAAGTGTTAAACTTCTACTGTACAAATCCCTGTTCCTGTCGTACGTACACTATTGTCATCGTCTGGGGCACTACGACACTTACTAACATCATTACCCTGCATAGAATGCAGAAAAAAGCCGTGCGTTGCATTTTAGATGTGCCTTACTTAACGCCAACTAGTCCTCTGTTCGAAAAACTAAATTTGGTACCAATGCCTAACATTTACGAAAACCTATTAATAAGAAGTTATAAGAATGCTATTAAAAAGAACAATGACACTCTAAAACGTATTTCTAATTTAACGCGAAAGCATAAAATGGCCAATACAAGGAGCTCTGAAATATGGGAACTACCGAGGTCTAGAACGAGCTATACCTATCAGATGCTACGTTATAGACTACCCTATCACTTAAATACAAAAAATGTAATATAACTCTTCATAATGTCAAAAAAAAAACATGTATGCAACTGCAGTGCCTATGTTGATGTACTATGTTTATTTACTGAAATGCCAATGTTTATGTATTAGTGCTTATAATGCTGGGTACTTCTTGTGTTATTCTTGCATTCCTGTTATATGTTTCGGTGTATTGATAGTGTAATTATTGTGTATTTTTTGTGTATTTCTTGTGTTTCATGTAATTCTTGTATTCTTGTAACATCATGCGGGTGTATTTATAGTTTAATTCCGGTGTATTTCTTGTTTTTCCCGTTTTGTCACTGCCTGAAAAATGGGCAATGGACCCTGTCAAGCCTTGCTGGCTTTTAGTTCATTCTCCACGACATCGCTTGTATGTTGAAATAAATTTGATTTGATTTGATTTGACATTGACACGCTCAAGTGTCTCCCTTTTTGGGCGCCTCTTTCAACGAAAGCTTCCTACGTGCGTTCGTAATCACCTCAGGGATGTTGCCACCGCCTTCAATGCAGCACAAACGCGTTTAGAACGCGCTGTTTTCAGGCTGTGCCAAGGCAGCACAAACGCTACAAACGCGTTTCAAACGCACTGCATTGAGGCGGTAGCGCAGGGAGGACGGCGAGAGAAGCGAGAGAGCGAACGGCGAGAGGAGCGCGTGCGCTTGCAGCTGTTGCTACGGGAGAGGGAGTGAGAAAGGAGAGGCTCACATAGCCCGACTAAGAAATGCATTCGCATTTAAAAAAATTTGCTTCACTTGACTGGTAAGGCTGAAAATGGGAAAAGCCGCCAACGCTAACTCGCAGGTTTGCAACAAGCACTCTTGTGACGAGGATTTTGTTAGACATGTTGAATGGTTTCAGTGCGATACAAACGAGGACAGAGGATTTCGATAGACATGTTGAATGGTTTCAGCACGATACAAACGAGGACAGAGGATTTCGTGTACACAGCCACAGCTAAGATGTTCAATAACAGCTGCCGGGTGCTAGTGAGTGTTCCCGGCAGCGTATCGCGGGTGATGCTGGAGAACGACAGGCTCACTGTAAATTAACAAAATACATAAATAGAAAAGCACCCATGTCTCAAATATCTCTCATGGCAAGTTCCTTACGAAACGTTAACATTTTATCACGTTTAAGCTTGCATCGAAGGCACTGAAAACTAACATCGATACGTTGCCAACAAGTGAAATCAAGTCGAAAAGTAAAAAAAAAAATGGTGATGATTTTCAATCAAGTCGGAGCACAATTAGCAAGAGCAGTGGAGGGGATATCGGCCCTTTGTTTGCAGATCCCATCAGCGCTTCTATGTATGTGCGGCAATGCACTCGGCTCACCATTCCCACGTGTTTTGACAGTAGTGCATGTGCACCGAACGCGTAGTGGTATTACTGTTTGGCGGCACGTTTCCCTCATTGTTGCAAGTTCACTCGTTTGTTTTAGTAAGTCTGAGAATTCTTACGGGAAAGTATGTCATAATATTAGCAGCTTAGCTTTCGCGACATCACTTGCATCGTCCTCATGGCATCAGCTGCACCGGCTTTAGGTCAGGATTGTAGCATGCTAATTAGACACGCTGGTGCCGCCGGGGCGCCGAGTCGTGGTTTGCTTGCCGGATTATCGGGTCATACTGCTTCTTAAGCAGTGAGCTTCAAAACGAGGAGGAAGCATGCGTGGTGGCCAAAGCACAGGAAATGTCATGTTCCAGCAGACGACTCAACCCCATCCTATGAGTGACGTCACAACTGAGGTGGCGCCACGCTATGTCCTGGAGGCCAATAATTTACTCGTATAAAACCAACGCTGCCTGCCAAACTGTTGGCTCGTTTATTCTAATGGTGACTAGAGCGCAAGTGTGGACATAACACCAGACTATGAAACACCTTTTAGGCATCCCAGTGTTATCGACTGATTGCATCATGCGCGGTCGATTTCCATAGTGGATTCAATCGGTTGTACTTTTCTAGAACGCAACTGTAACCAAAATTAATACCATGAAAAAGTGTTATACAGCTCATCACATATTTGAAAATTGAATAATCGTTGCACACATTTGCTAATACTGGGCTTCCTCCTGCAGCGGAACGCCGAGCTGGCATGATGGTGTGGCCTCGTGCTGTCTGTGATGCCTTTATGCTGCTACAGACAGCCAGCATCTGACAGGTATTTTGACATAAAGCATCTTTTTATTTAAGTTAGGACGATGAAAACTTTGGTGATCATGTATTTACATTTGTACAAGCCAAATATGAACTCAAGTTTTCATGTACCCCTTACCACTAATTGTTTAATTAATCATTAATTAAAATTTTATTTAATCATCTTTTTAATAAACTGGCTACTCGGATCCCGCTGAATTAAATATCATTGCAATCTGCATTTATCAATGAGACAAAAAGCAAATTTTATGGTTTTAGCTTTCCTACAACAAAAGTTATGAAGCTTCAAAGTTCACCATTCGGTTACTGAGAAAAGATATTTTTCATTTTATTTTTGTATAAATTTACACCTTCCTACAGTGACATAAGGCACTGCTGCACTTACTAAGCATCCAGCTTTTCAGCAATACAAAAATGATCAATATCAAGTGTACCAAAGCTCAGAAACGCTTGTCAGAAGGATGTAACGAGACCAAAAAATTGAAACTGAGAAAATAGCAAAAACAAAACTGTACATTAAAGGAGTGCTAGGCAAACAAAATGCGTTGACTGTAGCTTTCTGGTAATATGTGCGCTCTTCATTGCGGAATTAATGCACGAAGCGCGCCGAACTATACTATTACTTGTGAGCGAAGCGTATTCTGCCAACGAACAGGGTTGCTCTCGATCCTTCGGCAACAGTCGGTGTTTTCGCAATGGATGACATTTTCTTGCTTTATTTGTACATGTTCAGCTTGTGTTTCCCCAGTGCTGGGCAGTATCGAAGGTACCTGTATCTTAGATAATATCTTAGATACTCTTTGGGTATCCTGTATCTGTATCGCGATACGTCTCGCAAGACATGTATCAGTATCTGTATTTCCGATACATTGAAGAATGTATCGTGTATCTTAAGATACAAGATACTGCGATCGCACCATCACCGTGCGAAACAATAAACGTTGGCTGAACACCGCTTCTCAAGCTGATACTGCCGCCACATCAGTCACCATATTAAAACTAAAGGCCGTGACATTATTCTATCTTCCCACTAGAGTTTTCGAGCGAGGATAGGCGATGAGCTGTGAGCGCCCCTATTGGTGGAGCAGAGTCACGTGGGGGAGGTCACGTCGTCTCGATTGACAAGCGCGCGAACGTACGCCCAGCCGACCTTTTGTTTTATGGCTTTTTTTTTAGTTGTGTCAGTGCCGTGACACTTGGCACTTAAGAACTGTCCTGTGCCGCGTACTCCAATGCGCGCGGCATCTCGCGCACACATTCTGATGCCGCTGTAGTGCCTTTATCGAAGTTTCTCTTGCGTGGTGCTTCGTTACGAAGTCTGAAGAATGCAAGAATGGCGGGTTTCTTTGTGTCTCGTCGTTTTCCCACAACGGTGATTTGAAGGATCTCTTATATGTAAGTTTGACGTAAATGAAATGAGATTAACTTTTATGCAAATACTATTCCAACAGATATTGGCCGCGAGATCGAGCGGAGTCGTCGCCTAGCGGCTTCTTACTGAACCGCGCCTAGTGTGGATTGCTCCATGCGTCGTCTGCTAGCCCCGTGTGTTTGCATGTGCGCGTACGTCATGCATATCCTCAAAAGGCGGTTTGTTCCGTTGCGTTAATGCAACTTTAGCTGCTCGTACGTATGCCTAACACGATGTAAAGAAGCATTTGGCCTTGATCGACTGTCTATGTACTGTAATAAGATCAGAGAGTGCACTTGTCGAGAGTGCTGTGTGTGGTCGTCGTATCCTCCGTTCACGAGTGTCATAACAGATTAGGTGCCGCTTTGTGGTTCAATCGCGTTGCAAAGTGCACTCGTCGTTGCCCTAAAAATGAGTAGTATTAAATGTCATGTGAATATAGCCTTTTAGCGGCGCGGTGGTAAAAAAAAAAGAGGCTCGCATGTACTTGAGCGTTGTGTTATAGAGGAGGTCGTGGTTGTGGTTAGGTGTTGTTTATACGTTACTTGACGAGCTTTAGTTGTGTACGGTCCTGGTCTCATTAGAAGAAATATTTCTGTTATGTCACGTCTGACACTTCGGTACTTAAATTATTCCCCAAAAAGGACAGAAAATGAAATGACACGGAAATCGCAAAACTGAGTTGCCTTGGGCAATTTTAACTTGTGGCGAATTTGTACAAAAACACCCGTGTACTTAGATTAAGGTGCGTGTTAAAGAGCGCTGATGGTCAAAATTAATCCAAACAGCGTAGTCTACATTTATGTCGTAGTAATTTCACGCGAAGCCACATCTTTTTTTTTTTACATTATCTTGAGCGTTTGTGTTGCGTGTTTAGATTGACGGAAGGCAGCGGACATTACTCGTAAGAAAAAACGTACTTTGGTCCCGTAAAATAACCGGACCTTTGTTCCATTACTGTCGTGCAAGTAATGAATCGAAGAAATTTCCGTGCTGTACAGTTACCTTTGTGTACTGTTACTGGAATAAAAGTCACAGTTTCGCCGCAAGGGCGAAGCAATGAATGCGATAGCAAGGAACTAATGCTATACGAAGTGAGGCTCGCCAATGGATACTCTCAGTTGAACAGCGCTTCTGTTGCAAAGGCGGCCGAAGCAGCGAAGGAAACTAGCGTGCTTCAAGTGTCGAGCTGTGACACTTGATAGTTCGCGCTCATCTTCTGTTTGTTCGTTTAGCGGCGTCCCTGAGCTCGAGTGACATTCGTACGCGCCGTAACATGAGCGCGGACATCACGGTGAAAGCGTGAAACATTCCTCTACCCCGCGCCACGAGAAAACCGCGCGAGCAGACAGCGGAAGGGCAAGCTTCTCCCATGCGCAAATATAAGAAGAAGCGAGCGAGCTCGCCGACGACTTTTAAATGCACCCGTCGGGCTCCTAGCGCCACCTCGCTGGTAATGAAGAAACGCTTATTATCGCCTTCTGTCTCTGAGTCCGTCCAGCGCTAAATGGTGTGTATATAACGCTCGCCGTTAGCTACGTGGAGGATCTGCGTTTCGTGGCGTAGTGGATAGCGCCGCTCGCTGCGGAGCAAGAAGTCCCTGGTTCGATTCCGCTCTTCGGAAGCATTTTTCTGAGTTATTTTTCTTTGGGTCCTTTATATATATATACATACTTATACATATACGGTGCATGACGGCGGCGACGGCGACGGCAAAATCCAGCCGAGACTGTCCATATAATTGCTATCGCAATAAAAACAAGCGTGTGCGTGTTAAACGTCTCTGTAGCTCTAAAGCGCTGTCAGCCACCTAGCTTTCCTCAGTAAACCTATCAGCTGTCCTACATTTCATGGAGAACTGAATAAGAAATGCGAATGAATATTTGAGCAGGGAGTGCACAAAGTGCTATTTCAACTTATCGTGTAGGAATAGGGGCTTTTTTTTTGTTGAGGGGCATGTAAACGAACAACAAGCAGGGGCGTAGCCAAGGGGGGGGGGGGGTTCAGACCTTCCCCCGAAATTTTTCAGTTTCGCCGCCGTACATATACACGCACAGATACAAACGCACGCACGAACATACACAAAGTATGGTTGAACCCCCCCCCCCAAAAAAAAAACAAAAATTCTGGCTACGCCCCTGACAAGAAGTAAATAGTTAATTCAGTCGCGCTCTACAGCAGTGCGTAGTAGGTGGAACACAAGCTAAGCATGTCAAATAAAACAACAAGAAAACGTCACTCACTGCGAAAACGCCGACTGTCGCCGAAGGCGAGCAACTCGTTCGTTGCCAGAATGCGCTTCTCACAAGTAATTCTAACGTTCGGCGCGCTTCGTGCATTAATTCGGGAATGAAGAGCGCACATAGTACCCCAAAGCTGTAGTCAACGCATTTTGTTGCCGGAAATCGGGTAACATCGCTCACAACGAATTGCTGTTGTGCACGTTTGTACACGTGCCGACAACCTCCTATCCACACTAGCGCGGCCACGGAGCTGCCACCTGTAGCCCGATCTCGCGGCGAATAGCACCAGCTAGGTGCTGATCCTGGATCTAACAGAACAAGCATTCACTTACCAAAACGCTATCTTGGCGTGCGTTTTTCTTTAGGGGCGAAGCTCCTTAAGGCGGCACCCGTTCGTCCCTCGTAGTCGTAGTCGTAGTGCGTAACCAGTCTTACGCTTGACCTCCAAGGTTGGGCCGGTTGGAGATTTTTCCTGTGCGTTGTTGAACAATAAAAATTCGCAGCGTGCGTGTAACTAAAAGCCGAATTCTTCTGTCTCTCATTCCCATTAGCAGCCAGGCATGTTCCAGTAGGAAACGTTAGTAGAAGTAGAGTGTAAGTGTTAGCTAAAAGCCGACTTCTTCTGTCTCTCATTCCCATTAGCAGCCATTGTTACCTCCAAGGTAGTGCCTGGTGAGATTTTCCTGTGCGTGATTAAACAATAAAAATTTTGTTCAAAACGCCGTTGATGATGAAATAAACCAACGAAAGATGCCAGATGTTTTGTAAAAGCAAAACGAAAAAAGAACGCCACATGTTTCTAAAGCAAAACGATAAGACGCCAGCTGCTTAACGAAGACGCCAGATGTTTTCTAAAGCAATGGTTTTCTAAACAATGAAAATTCACAGCGTACATGTAAAATTAAAGTGAGCTGCAAGTCGTTATAACTCTCATCGAACCTTTAGTATAAACGCGCCCGATCTCACGTCGGTGATGATGTACTGGACAGAATTCACTGAAGATTCACGGTTTACCGATGAACCTCCGCAGCTTCGCCCACTCCTCATCATTCACTCCGTGGATATGCTGTGATTTTTTCTTTTATTCAAAGCTTTTAAAATCCTAATTTGATTGTTAAAAGAAGTTCTTTCTTAGCTGTCTATTACATCTCATACATTACATACCAATCTATATTGTTTTTTTTTCTGGTCTGCTTACTGCAACATGCCTTTAACGTACTGCCAAGGTGAGCTCTGATTTATTCTTGCTTTTAACTGTCTTCGTCATTTTTGCTACTGTTCACATACTTGTAGTCCACTTGAATTTATTGTTATGTAATGGCGATGTTGTGAGGAAATATATAATAAACCGGGTGCGCCTGGCGTATACAGTAACAAAAATTCGGCTTACCACTAGGCAAAATCGCGAAATTGAGTTTCCATTATAACACAAATTATTAGGAGCCATTTCAATTTGCAAATGTGTTCGAGAGGCTTGTTACACCAAATGGTCGTTTTTCTCATGAGCGTCCGAACCAGCCGTTTAACGCTATTTTCCATAGGCACTGAATTTAATTCTCATAGCTATTAGGGGTTACCCGCCGCGGTGGTCTAGTGGTTATGGTTCTTGACTGCTGACCCGAAGGTCGCGGCGGCCACGTTCCGATGGAAAGAAAATGCTAGAGGCCCATGTGCTTATATTTAGATTTTAGAACCCCATGTGGTCAAATTTCTGGAGCCCTCCATTACAGCGTCTCTCATAATCATATCGTGGTTTTGGGACGTCACACGCAACAATACTTATTAGCTCTTGGGGGTGCTGCCTGTATCGTGTTTCTATACGTATTCGCTGTGCTTGATACGCAACCGCTTTTTTATTTCACTTAGATATCTTTGTTTTCCTCGTTAAGGCTTCCCTAAATTATTTTACTGTTACTAATCACCAGATACTCGAGGCCATAAGTGGCATTAGTCTGAACAGCGGCGGTGTCCTGTGGCGCCCTTGTGCCACCGTACAATACGTCTGAATCGTTTCTATGCGGCACATGTTCTCGGTGGCGTAAACCTGTCCGATGATCTGTTATTGAGAAAACCGCAATACGTTTCGGGCAAGGTAGAACTCCACAGTGGCATTTGCACCATCGTGCGGAGGCTTCTTATTGAAGTTCTGATGATTACATGGCAACCCGATAGCTGGTCGGCAAGCAGAGCAGCGGCTCCCATCAATTACAAAAGCGGCAAGCAAAAATCTCTATCATTGAGTATAAAGTGTTGTCATGTTAAGCAGCTAAAGCAACGTCAATGAGTTGTTTCGGTATGACACTAATATACCTTGAGCTAGATACTTGAGCTGGATCCACGCCAGGCGAACGCCAAGATTCCGTTTGCTTCGTGCCGATCACCAAGATACCGCCACTCTCGTCGCCTATACTGATGCCAGTGTGAGTGGCACCACCATTCACACGCTCTTGTATGCCCATCAATACCACAGGCTTGCCAGACATGCTCGTATTTTGCGGATCCCGACCACCGGCTCACCTTGCTGAGCTGGCTGCCATACGTGACGGATTGGCAGCACTAATACCTTTTCTTGTAACTGACAGATGTTCTCAGCTCATCATTCGTACGGACTCGACGCAAGCTATCCACGATATACGACGAGTATATCGGTCTACGGCACTCTCGGATAGTATTCACCATCTTGCTGCCTCCGCATCTGTGCGGATACGTCTTCAGTGGGTGCCTCGGGCCGCTTTGCCGGACCTTGTCAAAGCTGATTTGGCAACCCACCCACAAGTCACACCGCACGCACTACCGCATTTTCCTGAGGACGCTCAAGGACAGATGCTACGGGAAAAAGAAAGCTTCCGACGTACCACACGAGCTCTTATACCTCCGTGTCGGTCAGACCTCCCAGGTGGTTTAACCCGCCGAGAGGAGGTTACATTGCGGAGGCTTCGCGTTGGTGCTGCGCTTACCCCATCCGTGACCACCCTTTGGGCGCAAAAGTACCGCGGCCCATACGGTACATCGTGCCCATTTTGCGACGCCCCAATCAGCGATGTAACAGTCAGACACTTATTGTGGACATGCACGGGTCTACAATTAAGCGGTCGTCGTCACCTATGCACTCGGGCCTGGCCGACCACCCGACCTTGACCGCTGGGTTAGTGGACCTCACCATCGCTCGTTACTGGACTTCATACACGAAGCAAATTTATATGTGTATTTCTGAATAAATATTATGCCTAAGGGCAGACTTTCGAAAAAAAAGTACAAAACATTTGAGATACACACATTCGTTCAAATGATACAAAATCGGTCGCAGTTAATGCATTTTCAAGCGCACATAAGCAAAGGCATTTACAATGTGCGCGCGGCGTCTCGCGCACACATTCTGATGCCGCTGTAGTGCGTTTATCGATGTTTCTCTTGCGTGGTGCTTAGTTACGAAGTCTGAAGAATGCAAGAATGGCGGGTTTCTTTGCGTCTCGTCGTTTTCCCACAACGGTGATTTGAAGGATCCTTATATGTAAGTTTGACGTAAATGAAATGAGATTAACTTTTATGCAAATACTATTCCAACAGATATTGGCCGCGAGATCGAGCGGAGTCGTCGCCTAGCGGCTTCTTACTGAACCGCGCCTAGTGTGGATTGCTCCATGCGTCGTCTGCTAGCCCCGTTGTGTTTGCATGTGCGCGTACGTCATGCATATCCTCAAAAGGCGGTTTGTTCCGTTGCGTTAATGCAACTTTAACTGCTCGTACGTATGCCTAACACGATGTAAAGAAGCATTTGGCCTTGATCGACTGTCTATGTACTGTAATAAGATCAGAGAGTGCACTTGTCGAGAGTGCTGTGTGTGGTCGTCGTATCCTCCGTTCACGAGTGTCATAACAGATTAGGTGCCGCTTTGTGGTTCAATCGCGTTGCAAAGTGCACTCGTCGTTGCCCTAAAAATGAGTAGTATTAAATCTCATGTGAATATAGCCTTTTAGCGGCGCGGTGGTAAAAAAAAAAGAGGCTCGCATGTACTTGAGCGTTGTGTTATAGAGGAGGTCGTGGTTGTGGTTAGGTGTTGTTTATACGTTACTTGACGAGCTTTAGTTGTGTACGGTCCTGGTCTCATTAGAAAGAAATATTTCTGTTATGTCACGTCTGACACTTCGGTACTTAAATTATCCCCTAAATAGGACAGAAAATGAAATGACACGGAAATCGCAAAACTGAGTTGCCTTGGGCAATTTTAACTTGTGGCGAAATTTGTACAAAAACACCCGTGTACTTAGATTAAGGTGCGTGTTAAAGAGCGCTGATGGTCAAAATTAATCCAAACAGCGTAGTCTACATTTATGTCGTAGTAATTTCACGCGAAGCCACATCTTTTTTTTTTTTTTTACATTATCTTGAGCGTTTGTGTTGCGTTGTTTAGATTGACGGAAGGCAGGGGACATTACTCGTAAGAAAAAACGTACTTTGGTACCGTAAAATAACCGGACCTTTGTTCCATTACTGTAGTGCAAGTAATGAATCGAAGAAATTTCCGTGCTGTACAGTTACCTTTGTGTACTGTTACTGGAATAAAAACAAGCGTGTGCGTGTTAAACGTCTCTGTAGCTCTAAAGCGCTGTCAGCCACCTAGCTTTCCTCAGTAAACCTATCAACTGTCCTACATTTCATGGAGAACTGAATAAGAAATGCGAATGAATATTTGAGCAGGGAGTGCACAAAGTGCTGTTTCAACTTATCGTGTAGGATTAGGGGCTTTTTTTTTTGTTGAGGGGCGTACAAACGAACAACAAGCAGGGGCGTAGCCAAGGGGGGGGGGGGGTTCAGACCTTCCCCCGAAATTTTTCAGTTTCGCTTGCGTACATATACACGCCCAGATACAAACGCACGCACGAACATACACAAAGTGTGGTTGAACCCCCCCCCCCAAAAAAAAAAAAAATTTCTGGCTACGCCCCTGACAAGAAGTAAATAGTTAATTCAGTCGCGCTATACAGCAGTGCGTAGTAGGTGGAACACAAGCTAAACATGTACAAATAAAACAACAAGAAAACGTCACTCACTGCGAAAACGCCGACTGTCGCCGAAGGCGAGCAACTCGTTCGTTGCCAGAATGCGCTTCTCTCACAAGTAATTCTAACGTTCGGCGCGCTTCGTGCATTAATTCGGGAATGAAGAGCGCACATAGTACCACAAAGCTGTAGTCAACGCATTTTGTTTGCCGGAAATCGGGTCACATCGCTCACAACGAATTGCTGTTGTGCACGTTTGTACACGTGCCGACAACCTCCTATCCACACTAGCGCGGCCACGGAGCTGCCACCTGTAGCCCGATGTCGCGGCGAATAGCACCACAGCTAGGTGCTAGCTGGATCTAAGAAACAAGCATTCACTTACCAAACGCTATCTTGGCGTGCGTTTTTCTTTTTTTTATTCAAAGCTTTTAAAATCCTAATTTGATTGTTAAAAGAAGTTCTTTCTTAGCTGTCCTTCTATTACATCTCATACATTACATACCAATCTATATTTTTTTTTTTCTGGTCTGCTTACTGCAACATGCCTTTAACGTACTGCCAAGGTGAGCTCTCTGATTTATTCTTGCTTTTAACTGTCTTCGTCATTTTTGCTACTGTTCACATACTTGTAGTCCACTTGAATTTATTGTTATGTAATGGCGATGTTGTGAGGAAATATATAATAAACCGTGTGCGCCTGGCGTATACAGTAACAAAAATTCGGCTTACCACAAGGCAAAATCGCGAAATTGAGGTTCCATTATAACACAAATTATTAGGAGCCATTTCAATTTGCAAATGTGTTCGAGAGGCTTTGTTACACCAAATGGTCCGTTTTTCTCATGAGCGTCCGAACCAGCCGTTTTACGCTATTTTCCATAGGCCCTGAATTTAATTCTCATAGCTATTAGGGGTTACCTGCCGCGGTGGTCTAGTGGTTATGGTTCTTGACTGCTGACCCGAAGGTCGCGGCGGCCACATTCCGATGGAAAGAAAATGCTAGAGGCCCATGTGCTTATATTGTGAAGAAGAAGATGCGCCTCCATCGGAGCAGCATCGCCAACGCTCGGCTCGCTCGGCTCGTGTTTCGGATCGCCGCTGTGCCTCTGGACGCTTCTTCTCGCTTGCTTGCCGCTGACGACCATTACGTCTTTCAACGACCAATAAACCTCTTCACATTTGGTGGAGGGTGCTGTTCATCCCCGTCGCTACACCCTGGAGCTGCGTAGCCGGACGCTACCGCCGATCATGACTGACCACGCAAACCCACCGGCGCCTTCGTCCCTGTCCGTCACCTGCACCGGGCTTCCTCGGCTCCGGGACCCAAAGGTCTTCAGCGGTGCAGATGAGACCGACGTGGAAGACTGGCTTGACCACTACGAACTGGTGAGCGCGCATAATAAGTGGGATGACCCCGACAAGCTAGGCTACGTCATATTTTATCTGACTGGCGTCGCCGAATTGTGGTACAACAACCACAAACAGAACATCCCCACATGGACCGTCTTCAAGACGTCCTGCTCTGAAGTATTCGGTCGACCAGCTGTCCGCAAGCAGCGCGCAGAGCAACGCTTGCGCGTCCGCTCACAGCAGACTGGAGAAAGCTTCACAAGCTATATTGAGGACGTCGTCGACCTTTGTCGACGTGTCAACGACACCATGCCCGAAGCTGACAGGATCAAACAAATCCTGAAGGGCATTGACGATGGCGCATTCCAAATGCTCTTGGCTAGGAATCCGGGCACAGTTTCAGAAGTCGTCAGCTTGTGTCAGAGCTACGACGAGTTGAAGAAGCAGCGCGCTCTGACTCGGCAGCCTCCACGGGGTGGCGAGTCGCTGTGCAGTCTCGACACCATGCCTGACCATTCGACGTTGCTTCAGCAGGTTCGAGACTTCGTCCGCGAGGAAGTTGCCCGCCAACTTTCCTTAATGCCTTTTACTCACGAGCCTACCACCCGTCTGCCCACCCCGCTCCGCACTGTTATTTCGGAGGAGGTTGCCCACGCTGTTCCCCTTGCGCGCCGCGAGCCGCCTCCATCCAGCCCTGTTCACTACGCGCGTGCATCGGAGCCTGTGGCCGCTCCTGTCGCCTATGCGCAAGCCGTGCAGCCTGTAGCCGCGCCCCTCACGTATGCTGACGTTCTGCGTAGGCTTCCGCAACCACCTTACACTACGCACTCGCAGCCCACGCAACCGCCTGTCTATCCTTCCACTTGGGCAGCACCGACAATCGCCAATCCATGGAGGACGCCTGATAATCGACCGATTTGCTACGCCTGCTACACTCCTGGACACGTCGCCCGCTATTGCCGCCGTCGCCCCCAAACTTTCGGCGACCGTGCCCGGTCGTCGCAAGCCGGAAGCCAGCCCTTCCTCCAATACGTTCCTGGCCCATCACCGCGCGATGCCCCTACTCACCGCCCTGACTTCCAGCCGCAGCGCTCACCATCTCCTCGGCGGCGATCGCCGTCCCCCATGCGTCGCCGGCCCGGACCCTCCGACCAGGAAAACTAAACGCCGCAGTTCAAGAGGCAAGAACTGCGCCATCTCCGAACTGTCCAAGCCCTCACTCCTCCCCAACTAACGTGGTCGCCATAACTGTTGAAGGTGTTCGTACTTTTGCCCTTGTGGACACCGGCGCCGCCGTTTCTGTCATAGCCGCTAATCTCTGCCGTGTATTACGAAAGGTAACGACGCCGCTTTCGGGACTGTCGCTCCACACCGCAAGCGCGCAGCAAGTGACGCCTCTCGCAGCCTGCACTGCAAGAGTGGTCATTGAAGGCAATCTGTACATCGTTGAGTTCATTGTCCTTTCTGCCTGTTCGCATGACGTCATCCTCGGGTGGGACTTCCTATCCCGCCATAATGCCGTCATCGACTGCGCACGCGCCGAAGTTGAGTTTTCCCCATTGTGTGACGCCCCATTACTTGACGCTCTTCATCAGCCGCCCAAGCTGCTCGTTCGTGAGGATACCGACATTCCGCCTGGCACTTTCGCACTGGTCCCTGTTTCCTGCAACGCCCACACCGACGCTACAGTCTTTTTCACGCCGTCCGATGTCTTCACGAGTCGTAGAGCTCTGCCGCTACCTTTCGCAACGATTGACATCGCCGCCGGCAGCAGCAATATATTCGTCTTGAATCCGCTCTCTGCACCTGTCACGCTGCTTGCAGGCGAATGTCTCGGCCGCGTGGAAGATCTCGACTCTTCGTCTTTGGTTGACGTCCCGGATGACTGCTGCGACCCACCAAATGCCCTGTCGGCACTCGGGGAGTCATCCAGTGATATATTTTCCAGTGCCATCGCCGATACCCTCACCCCTGCCGAACACGCTGACCTACTTGCTCTTCTGCACGAGTTCCGGAATTCTTTCGATGTGTCGCAACCTCAACTGGGCCGCACGTCGCAAGTACAACATTACGTCGACACCGGTTTACACCAGCCGCTGCGTCAAAGACCATACCGCGTCTCCGCTGAAGAGCGCCGCGTCATTAACAACCAAGTCGAAGACATGCTTCGTAGAGACGTTATTCGACCATCGCACAGTCCCTGGGCGTCTCCTGTCGTACTGGTGCGTAAGAAAGATGGATCTATCCGGTTTTGCGTGGACTACCGTCGTTTGAATAAGATAACCCGCAAGGACGTCTATCCTTTGCCGCGCATTGACGACGCCATTGACACCCTTCACGGAGCAGAATTCTTCTCGTCACTGGACTTGCGGTCTGGCTATTGGCAAGTTCCTATGGCTGAAGCCGATCGCCAGAAGACTGCGTTTATTACACCTGATGGCCTATACGAGTTTAACGTCATGCCCTTTGGACTTTGTAACGCGCCTGCTACGTTTGAACGACTTATGGATAATACACTACGTGGTCTAAAGTGGTCTATGTGCCTGTGTTACCTCGACGATGTCGTGGTTTTCTCCCATGATTTCCCTACACACCTCCGTCGCCTCAGGCACGTTTTGACTTGTCTGACCAACGCTGGCCTTCAGCTTAACCTCAAGAAATGCCGCTTCGCTGCCCGGGAGCTCGTCATCTTAGGCCACATCGTGTCCAAACAGGGCGTATTACCTGACCCTGCAAAACTTCGTGCAGTCGCGGAATTCCCTAAGCCCACGACCATGAAGGAACTTCGAAGTTTTGTAGGTCTATGCTCCTATTTCCGGCGCTTTGTTCGCAATTTTGCATCCATCATGTCACCGTTAACCCAGCTTCTTCGCGGCGACGTGAACCTCTCCTCCTGGTCCTCTGCATGTGACGTAGCCTTCGCTACACTGCGCCGCCTGCTCACTTCCCCACCTATTCTTCGTCACTTCGATCCGACGGCTCCTACCGAAGTACACACAGACGCCAGCGGGGTCGGGCTTGGCGCTGTCCTCGCTCAACGAAAGCCCGGCTATTCCGAATACGTCGTCGCCTACGCTAGTCGCACGCTGACGAAAGCCGAAACGAATTACAGCGTGACTGAAAAAGAGTGTTTGGCTCTGGTGTGGGCGCTTGGAAAGTTCCGGCCGTACTTATACGGCCGCCCGTTCGATCTAGTAACCGATCACCACGCGCTTTGCTGGCTCGCCACGTTGAAGGACCCTTCTGGCCGCCTAGCGCGATGGGCACTTCGCATCCAGGAGTACGACATTCGCGTCGTATACCGCTGCGGACGCAAACACTCTGACGCTGACGCCCTCTCCCGCTCACCTTTACCGCCAGATCCAGCGTGCGCAACCACATGCGTCCACCCCTTGTCATCTCTCGATCTCGACTCCATTGCCACCGAACAACGTCGTGACCCGTGGATCGCTTCTCTTCTTGATTATCTATGTGGAACATCCACCATTCCTGTATCTCGATCCCTCCGTCGTCAAGCTTCCCATTTCACCATCCGCGATCAACTGCTTCATCGCCGCAACTACGCTGCCGATGGCCGCCGATGGCTACTGGTCATTCCACGCAGCTTGCGATCACAAGTATGCGCCTCTCTTCACGACGATCCGCAATGTGGCCATGCCGGGGTGTTCAAGACATACGAGCGCCTTCGCCATCGCTATTACTGGCGCGGCATGTACAATTTTGTGCGGAAATTCGTGCAGTGCTGTCCTGACTGCCAACGACGCAAATCGACACCTTTACGTGCGACCGGCGCATTGCAGCCGCTTCCATGCCCTGCCAAGCCATTTGATCGCGTCGGCGTTGACCTCTACGGTCCCCTTCCAATGACCGCAGATGGCAACCGGTGGATTATCGTGGCTGTCGACCACCTGACACGCTACGCCGAAACTGCCGCTTTGCCTAGCGCTACCGCTCGGGATGTCGCCTCTTTCATTTTACGTCACTTTATCCTTCGACATGGCGCCCCTCGAGAGCTCCTTAGTGACAGAGGCCGCGCTTTTCTCTCCGAGGTCGTCGAAGCTCTGCTCTCGGAATGCCACGTCATTCATCGGACAACCACAGCATACCACCCGCAGACTAACGGGCTCACGGAACGGTTTAACCGCACCCTGGGTGATATGCTCTCGATGTACGTCGCATCTGACCATACCAACTGGGACCGTGTTCTCCCTTATGTAACATTCGCATACAACACCGCGATACAAACAACTACCGGATTTTCGCCTTTCTTTCTCCTTTACGGACGCGAGCCTTCACATACTATTGACACCCTACTTCCCTACCGTCCTGATGCTTCCGAGTGTCCACCTGTCTCCGAAGCTGCTCGACAAGCCGAAGAGTGCCGCCAGCTCGCCCGCACGTTTACCTCGCAAGAGCAGCAGCGACAGAAAGAAAACCGCAGCACTTCACTTCCAGACCCTAGCTATGCCCCAGGGTCTCTCGTATGGCTCTCTGTCCCATACCAGACTCCGGGACTCTCCTCGAAGCTCGTTCCAAGGTACGAGGGCCCTTACACCATCTTGGAGAAAACCTCTCCAGTTAATTTTCTTATCGAGCCAGTTTCTCGATCGGATGACATGCGCCGGCGTGGACGTGACATCGTCCATGTTTCCCGCCTCAAGCCGTACCATGAGCCTCTACCTGAAACTTCTTAGGTCGCCAGGATGGCTCCTTTTTCAGCGGGGGCGATTGTGAAGAAGAAGATGCGCCTCCATCCAGCAGCATCGCCAACGCTCGGCTCGCTCGGCTCGTGTTTCGGATCGCCGCTGTGCCTCTGGACGCTTCTTCTCGCTTGCTTGCCGCTGACGACCATTACGTCTTTCAACGACCAATAAACCTCTTCACAATATTTAGATTTTAGAACCCCATATGGTCAAATTTCTGGAGCTCTCCATTACAGCGTCTCTCATAATCATATCGTGGTTTTGGGACGTCAAACGCAACAATACTTATTAGCTCTTGGGGGTGCTGCCTGTATCGTGTTTCTATACGTATTCGCTGTGCTTGATACGCAACCGCTTTTTTATTTCACTTAGATATTTTTGTTTTCCTCGTTAAGGCTTCCCTAAATTATTTTACTGTTACTAATCACCAGATACTCGAGGACATAAGTGGCATTAGTCTGAACAGCGGCGGTGTCCTGTGGCGCCTTGTGCCACCGTACAATACGTCTGAATCGTTTCTAGGCGGCACATGTTCTCGGTGACGTAAACCTGTCCGATGATCTGTTATCGAGAAAACCGCAATACGTTTCGGGCAAGGTAGAACTCCACAGTGGCATTTGCACCATCGTGCGGAGGCTTCTTATTGAAGTTCTGATGATTACATGGCAACCCGATAGCTGGTCGGCAAGCAGAGCAGCGACTCCCATCAATTACAAAAGCGACAAGCAAAAACCTCTATCATTGATGAGTATAAAGTGTTGTCATGTTAAGCAGCTAAAGCAACGTCAATGAGTTGTTTCGGTATGACACTAATATACCTTGAGCTAGATACTTGAGCTAGATCCACGCCAGGCGAACGCCCAAGATTCCCGTTTGCTTCGTGCCGATCACCAAGATACCGCCACTCTCGTCGCCTATACTGATGCCAGTGTGAGTGGCACCACCATTCACACCGCTCTTGTATGCCCATCAATACCAGAGGCTTGCCAGACATGCTCGTATTTTGCGGATCCCGCACCACCGGCTCACCTTGCTGAGCTGGCTGCCATACGTGACGGATTGGCAGCACTGATACCTTTTCTTATACCTGACAGATGTTCTCAGCTCATCATTCGTACGGACTCAACGCAAGCTATCCACGATATACGACGAGTGTATCGGTCTGCGTCACTCTCGGATAGTATCCCACCATCTTGCTGCCTCCGTATCTGTGCGGATACGTGTTCAGTGGGTGCCTCGGGCCGCTTTGCCGGACCTTGTCAAAGCTGATTTGGCAACCCACCCACAAGTCACACCGCACGCACTACCGCATTTTCCTGAGGACGCTCAAGGACAGATGCTACGGGAAAAAGAAAGCTTCCGACGTACCACACGAGCTCTTACACCTCCGTGTGGGTCAGACCTCCCAGGTGGTTTAACCCGCCGAGAGGAGGTTACATTGCGGAGGCTTCGCGTTGGTGCTGCTCTTACCCCATCCGTGACCACCCTTTGGGCGCAAAAGTACCGCGGCCCATACGGTACATCGTGCCCATTTTGCGACGCCCCAATCAGCGATGTAACAGTCAGACACTTATTGTGGACATGCACGGGTCTACAATTAAGCGGTCGTCGTCACCTACGTGCACACAGGCCTGGCCGACCACCCGACCTTGACCGCTGGATTAGTGGACCTCATCATCGCTCGTTACTGGACTTCATACACGAAGCAAACTTATATGTGTATTTCTGAATAAATATTATGCCTAAGGGCAGACTTTCGAAAAAAAAGTACAAAACATTTGAGATACACACATTCGTTCAAATAAAACAAAATTGGTCGCAGTTAATACATTTTCAAGCGCACATAAGCAAAGGCATTTAGTGCTACATTATATAGATATATAATAACAAATTTGCGAATGTATCGAAGTATCTTAAGAAAAAATTGAATGTATCGTACCGGATACAATCAGTGTTGTAGTATCTTGTATCGTATCGCGATACAATTTCAAATTTCAAAGTATCTTTGCCCAGCCCTGTATAATAATACAATTTCACCTACTCCGCACTGCTTCAGCGCGACTGAATTATGTATTACTTCTGGTTCATCTGGATACCCCCCAACAAAAAGAAAGCCCGTATTCCTGCACGATGAGTTCAAATAGCACTGTGTGCACTGCGTTCTCAAATATTAATCCGCATTTCTTATTCAGTTCTCCAATGTAGGAGAGTTGATAGGTTTACTGAGAAAAGCTACGTGGATGACAGCGCTTTAGCGCTACAGAGACGTTTAACACGCACACGCTGGTTTTTATTCCAGTAACAGTACACAAAGGTAACTGTACAGCACGGAACTTTCTTCGATTGATTACTTGCAC
Organism: Rhipicephalus sanguineus; assembly: GCF_013339695.2. Lineage (NCBI taxonomy): Eukaryota > Metazoa > Arthropoda > Arachnida > Ixodida > Ixodidae > Rhipicephalus > Rhipicephalus sanguineus. The sequence goes on from NW_023615247.1 coordinate 232,415, forward strand.
GACACTAATGGAACAAAGGTCCGGTTATTTCACGGGACCAAAGTGCGTTTATTCACGCGAATAATGTCCGCTGCCTTCCGTCAATCTATTACAACGCAACACAAACGCTCAAGGTAATGTAAAGAAAAAAAGAGATGTGGCTTCGCGTGAAATTACTACCACATAAATGTAAAGTACGCCATTTGGATTAATCTAAGTACACCGGTGTTTTTGTATAAATTTCGTCGCAAGTTAAAATTGCGCAAGGCAACTCAGTTTTGCGACTTCCGTACATTCCATTTCCTGTTCTTTTTAGGGGACAATTTAAGTACCGAAGTGTCAGACGTGACTTGACAAAAATATTTGTGTAGTGGGACTAGGACCATACACAACTAAAGCTCGTCGCGTAACCTATAAACGACAGTCCCGAAGTTATACACCTAACCACAACGCGCAAGTGCATAGAGCCGTTTTTTTTTACCACCGAGCGTCTGAAACGCTATATTCACATGAGATTTAATACTTCTCATCTTTAGGACAACGCCAAGTGCACTTTGCAATGCGCTTGAACCACAGAGCGGCACCTACACTGATATAACTCTCGTGAACGGAGGGTACGACGACCACACACAGCACTCTCTACAAGTGCACTCACTGATCTTATTGCAGTATATACAGCCGATCAAGGGCAAATACTTCTTTACATCGTGTTAGGCATACGTACGAGCGGTTAAAGTTGCACTAACGCAACGGAACAAACCGCCTTTTGAGGACCTGCATCACGTACGCGCACATGCAAACACAACGTGGCTAGCAGACGACGCATGGAGCAATTCACACTAGGCGCGGTTCAGTCAGAAGCCGCCAGGTGGCGACTCCGAAGCTTAACGTAAACGGCAACGCCGGCAAACGAATCTCGAGGCTGCGAAAGCGCGCGTTCGCTGTGCTTCCGTCATTTCTCTCTATGTGCAGCGGTATGCGAAACGCCTTGAACACGTCAACGTCGGCGCTAGTTGCAGCGGCAGCGCCACCGCCGTGGAGCAGAGGAAGGCTCGGGAAGCCGAACGTAAACGTCAGCGTCGGCAAGCGGTAATGCAAACGCCTCGACAACCACTGTCTGAGAAACGGAAACTCGATGCGCACCCTCGCGATGCTTTCGCATCCCACCATGGTTGGCCGTAGGGGGAGATGATGTGTAATTTTTTCTCGTCAATTCCGCTCGCAGTGGCGTCACTCGGCGTTGCATCATTTGTTGCTTTAGATATTTCCAGAGTTTGCCGGGCGTTTGATCCCAGGCGGCTGGTTGTTTACGGCTGTTTCGAGTGGGCGAGGAGGAGCAGAGGCGCGCCGGCGTCTTTTGACACTTGTTTTAAATGCGAATGCATTTCTTAGTCGGGCTATGTAAGGCATCCGACGTTGTCCGCACGCCTCTCCGCTCTCACTCCCTCTCCCATAGCAACAGCTGCGGGCGCGCGCGCTTATCTTCGTCCCTAGCAACCGGAGCAGGTGGTGCGGGCGGAGTAGCGGAGAGTGAGTGGAGAGGAGGAGCGCGCTCTGGCGTGTGATGGCGCTCGCATCGTGGGAGCTCGCCGGAGCTCCCACGTGTGTGGAGAGAGTGTAGGAGAGGTAGGTGCAGTGCTTCTCCGCTCCTTCTCTCGCCGTTCGCTCTCTCTCCTCCCTGCGCCGACGCCTCAATGCAGTGCGTTTGAAACGCGTTTGTAGCGTTTGTGCTGCCTTGGCACAGCCTGAAAACAGCGCGTTCTAAACGCGTTTGTGCTGCATTGAAGGCGGTGGCAACATCCCTGAGGTGATTACGAACGCACGTAGGAAACGTTCGTTGAAAGAGGCGCCCAAAGGGGAGACACTTGAGCGCGTCGATGTGTCCAGCTTTACGCCATTAAAATTACTACGCCGTGTACTCTCGGCGCAAGAAATGGACTCGCATTTCCTCACGATTCCCTTCGGGGAGGTGGGGGCATTTTAGGGGCGAAGCTCCTTAAAGCGGCACCCGTTCGTCCCCGTCGTAGTGCATAACCAGTCTTAACGCTAGTACCAGATCTTGACCTCTAAGGTGGTGCCGGTGGGAGATTTCTCCTGTGCGTTGTTGAACAATAAAAAGTTCGCAGCGTGCGCGTTAACTAAAAGCCGACTTCTGTCTCTCATTCCCCATTAGCAGCCATTGGAATGTTCCAGTAGGAGACGTTAGTAGAAGTAGAAGTGTAAGTGTTAGCTAAAAGCCGACTACTTCTGTCTCTCATTCCCCATTAGCAGCCATTGTTTACCTCCAAGGTAGTGACTGGTGAGATTTCTCCTGTGCGTGATTAAACAATAAAAATTCACAGCGTACATGTAAAATTAAAGTGAGCTGCAAGTCGCCATGGCTCTCATCGACCCTTTAGTATAAACCGGCCCGATCTCACGTCGTTGATGATGTACTGGGCGTGAAGCTGCGCGACGCCGCCGCCAAGATCCTGCCGTACGAGAGCTTCGCCCCACTCATCATCATTCACCCCGTGGATATGCTGTGGAATTTTTTCGTTGCGCGCGCTTGTTGTGCGAGCGGCCGGCGTCGTGGTTTCTCGCTGTCGTCCACTCTAAGAAAAAATCGAGTATTTGGGGAGTGTTCCTGCCACACAATAATCGTCATCTGACTTGCTCGTGTTTCCTCTCTTGAAAATCCGGCTTTCGTCATTTTCGTGTCAAGAATGCTACGTCACGCTGATAACGCGCGCGCCGTTCGTGACCGGGAAGTACCTGGACCGGGGTGATAACGCGAGGAAAGTACGCGCGGTTGATGACGATTGTTGTGTGGCAGAAATACTCCCCAAATACTCGATTTTTTTCTTAGAGTGTCTGAAAGGGGCGGCGCGCGCGCTTTATTGACGCGCTCGTTTGTGACAATGGCTCTCTTCGCTGAAGTACGGCAGCAATGAGCTGGAAAAGAATGTGGATACAGGTGTCTCTTCATTGCAAGTCGAAGCACCACGCGACCACGGCCTACGCTCTTTGTTTCGAGCTGCGAATCCGCTGTGTGACCCTTCTGCCAGAGAAGGGAGAAACTCTATTCGTTATGCATTATTGGTAGCGCGTGCCTAGTACAAACCATGCACAAACAGGTGCAAATGGTAACTGTTATCAATCGAGCCAGCTGAACAGACAACGCTACACTAACACACGGCTTCACGCATCAAAACGCAGCAGATGTTCCCTGACAGGGGCGTAGCCCGAAATTTTGTCGGGGGGGGGGGGGGAGGGTTCAGCCATACATTATGTGTGTTCGTGCGTGCGTTTGTATGTGTGCGTGTATATACCAAGCAAAATTGAAAAATTTCGGGGGGGTTTGAACCCCCCCCCCCTTGGCTACGCCCCTGTTCCCTGACATAGCGCCAACAGCGCGTAGTTAGCTTCGTTTGGTAGATTACTGTCGTTAAATATAGCGAGCGTCTCAGGATCTGGCACCGTTCTTTTTGTTCCATCATGGCGGAAGCCATGCGGTTATAGGTTTCAAAGCATTGGCCCGCTTTTCCTCTAGAGTCAGTATATCAACTCAATGGTACGTTCCTTTTTTTCGGTAATGGTAATGGTAATGGTAATGCGTTAACTTTTTTTGTAGGTAACGTAGGGCGGTAACGCAAACCGCCACGATGCTGCAAGCTACCATATGATAAGCTAGACAAAGCAAGTTAATCGAAGACTAAAGCGTAAACCTTTTTTATCTCTCCCTGTTTTGCCCAACTGAAACAGTTCACACTTCTGAGCAGTCATGTTGTTCCTTTTCGACGAAAGAAAATCAATTTTCTGAAACAGGATGAGCGTTTCATCGGCCCATAAAACGTTTGCTGGTTCCCGCCCGTATTGGCGTCGTAGATGACGTAAATTCCATGCCAGGCAGAGTAGAATGAAAGCATTAGAGCCCTTGCTCAGCGGTGAACTCCTCTGCAATGCTGAAGCTCAAGGCGCGACAGCATCGCATACGTACAGTGCGTAGTCGCAAGGCATGGATGAAAATCACAGCCGAAGCATAGAAAAAATTTCGTTTTAATTATGTTATCGCTGTGTTGAAGGAAAACTTCGCCTCAGTTGTTGGTTTTCCCAACGGTGGAGGCAGGGTGATTGGAAAGCCTGCGTGACAACGGGCACCGCCAACAGGAACGATAAGGGAGATAGAGTGCCGGCGCGGGGGAACTCGGCGGCCCAGGAGAGAGGAGACATTCGAGCAAGGATAGATGAAGCACCCTTCTTTAGCTCCCTAACAGTTGTAAATATGTAAATAAACCCTTTTGTATCATTTAGAAACCTCAGCGCCATCGAGTTATTGAAATCGAACCTTTTTATAACGCACTGCTGTAAACTCGCCAAAGCGCACTTTTCTGTACTTTTGGGGCAGGCGCCAAGCTGTTTCCCAGCTTTTGTAGCGTTAGCTACACTTGGCTAGCTGGAGCCGATTTCGCGTGGATCCTCATGAGCGTGCTGCGCATGCGCGAGGATCAGAGATGTCACACAGCTGGCTCACCGGAGCCGGCATCTCACGCGCTCTCCGCCACCACCGCGCGTGACTCGCCGCTGCTGGTCTGCGCGTTCGGGAGGAGTGGCCGAGTGGCGTCCTAGCCGCGGTAGACACACTGGCCCCGGCACGCGCGCAGACTCCTCCACCACCGCACGCGAGTCGCCGCTGCTGGTCTGCGCATTCGAGAGGAGTGGCGTCGTAGCAATGGCACACACACTGGCGCCGGCGCGCGCGCAGCTATTCGCCTTCGCTGTGCAGTCGCCGTCTGACACTGCGCTGGAGCCGCTTGATAGCGCCTCTGGCTAGCGTTTGCAGGTGGGTAGCGCCATGAAGGAGAGCGCAAATGCTGCTCAACGGTGCAGAAGAGCCGAGAAGCTTATCTCATTGGATTCCGAAGTAGTTGCCTGGCAATTAGCGGTTCAGCGTACGAAGACTGAACAGAAGAAGGCTAATAATTCGTAGACAATCTGGAAAGCTACGAATAATCAGCTGGACCTTTTCTAACGCTACGTATATCCTGGCATAGCCGAGCTAAGCCACTGCAAATATTTTCTCCCAGCCTCCCGCACCTTCTTGATGAAAAATAAAGGACCTACTATTATTATTATTCTCAATACTCCCAAGCCTTAAATGAAATATCTGAACACGAAAACATACGAACACACTAGGTGTATTTTAGATGTCTATAAGGTTGGAACGCTCAAACACATATACACACAAGCACAAATACTTGAATGCAAACCATCTACGTTCCTTCGTATTACACTTCAAAGCTCGTTGTAAAAGACGCAAGCATACTTTACGAGGTTGCTGCCGCTGATGGAGGCGCGCTCCTTTCGATTGATGATTCTCAGCTTTGAAAATGCCCTTTGAACGTTGAAAATGATCTTTTAAAAACGGAGTTTGTCAGATAAATCCGAATCGTCAAAAATTTTAGCGGCTAGTGTTTATCGGATATTTTCGGATTTACCCGAAAACACGGAGCCCTAGTGATAAGCAACACTCCGAACCCCTTCGCACCATATGTACTGCATTACTGTGGTTATTTATATTTTTTCCTTCACGCTATCATCTTTCTCCTTAGAGATGTGCTCGATGTCCTCTTGCACCTGAACCGATCGACCGGGACTCGCTCTTGAGATGAGAGAATTGATCACGCGAGGTAGGCCGGCAAAGCCTCTTGAGAGAAGACAACGAAGTGATTTGGTATGCTCGCACGCGGGTGCCCCCAGAACGCGCTCTTCGTCCAGTTCGAACAAGGCGACCATCGCGTAAGGTTAAAAATGCTGCTTGCTCTGATTAGCGCTTTGTTTTACATAGCAGTAGGCTTCTTTGCCTTTTTCCAATACAACGAAACGGTCACGGCCTTGATAGATCAAGATGAAGTGAGTAACCATATGTGTGTTTGTAGTTCTGTTTAATCACATTCATGGTTCCTGGGTACCAAAATAATGTAAATACTCCTTCTGCCTTTTCATACTACAGGAGAGCGGGTACGTGACCGTCTCACGCTGCATAAGGGAGGAAATGACAACTTGGGCCTTCCTTTGCTCAGCACTAAGCTTCTTCAGGATCGTCATTGCCGCCTGCATCACGCACAAGTTCATACACAGAGGCGCCGGCGCACTATGGCTGCTGGCAGCCATCCTCGCCTGGATCTCCCTCCTGTTCACCATTGCTTCGGGAGTCACCCTGCTCTTAGTGGTCGCCTACCCAGCGAACACGTATCCACGGGAGCACGCAGCGGCGGTCGTTGTATTTGCTGCATCCGTCGTATTTGCTCGGTGGACTCACATAGGCAGCTTCTATGTGTTCAAGACACAACACGTGAGCTATTCATCATTAGTGCAATGATTTCGCGGGTACATTTCACCAACTTGGTCATCGCGATTCCGCTTAGCACATTCTATAAACAATTAAGCAGCATGTTTCACTGTCTACAACGCCTGCTGCACATTTCCTGACGCATTACATTCTGCAATTGGAGAGAAGGAGCTAGAGGTTGGATAGACGAAAAAGGCTATTTCTGCGACCATATTTGGGAGCATGCCTCGAGGAGAATGTATGGGGATTGGGAAGGGGCTGAAAAAAATGGGAAATGAAGATGAAAGCAAAGTGGCAGGACTCGACTGACGGCCTGCACAGCCACGTATCCAATTCCAGTGTCTCCTAGGAAGTGAAGGAGTGCTTTGATGACCTCGGTGTCGTTATGGGTGATTCAACCCGCTTGTCTATTAGGAATTCTCGTTTTTTCGCCGGACCACCTAGTATTACCTTTCTCTTCGGCACATTCGTCCTCAACCCTACATAAATGTTTTCTCGGTTTAAGCCTTGAGACGTTTTTTGTCTTCTGCAAACGTAAATCGCTAAGATATTTTCCGTTAATATTCATTCCTATTTCTTCCCAATCTAGCCTTTGTATACTTCTTTTAGACAAGCAGGGCATAGCAGGCGAGAGATTGTATCACCTCGACGGACCCCACTATCGATCACGTTTTTCTGCTTTTCTTCAGGAGGAGTAGAGCAGCTGTGGAGTGTGTGATGTATTGGCTATAGCATTGACATATGTTTCAACTTACGAAACAAACACCCCCCTTCTCACATTGCAGGAGGAAGAGCTGGCAAGCATTATGCTACGATGCGCGGTGGCCTGTCTTGTGGTTGATGGGTGTACTCTGTACACCCTCAACCGCAACTTCGAACTCAAGACTGCAGAAAGTGAGTTAGAACTATCGTTATAGCACTGGTTGTCTTTCTTACTAACAGCCAAAGTTATTTAATTTGACAAGTTGTGACTTAAAGGTGGGTCTTGTTGTGCTAAGTCAGGTGAAAACAAGCCAGGTGTTTCCTTCTTGGTATCTCATTTTTATCTCTTAGCTTTCAAAGGGCCTGTGGCGTGCATTAGTGGCAGTAGCACGAATGACGCTTTATTAACTTGTAGCAAGTGTCACAATGCGTATAGACGTACTGTAAATCGAGTAGTTCTGCATGTGACGTGAAATAAACAGGCACACTGACTACTTCCTCATGCCTTAAAGGGAGACTAAAGAGGAACAATTAATCGGCTTAGGTAGATAAACTGTGCTCTGAGAACTCTAATGTTAATTTCGCCATCATAGGTTTATTAGTGGAGGAGAAAATCAAGTTCAAAGTTTCATTTTTTAATTTCACGCCGAAATCTCCCCGCGTTACGTCACGGATTTCAAAGTGTATTTATCGTATTTTGGCGCCATTAGCTCAACAAAATTACTCCAAACTTGGTATGTTACGTCTATGGCCCCCTCAGAGGGCAATGTACTTCACTTTTACCGATTAAGAACTACGTAGTCTCTAGTAGGCTCCGTCAAAACATGCGACGTCACGGCCAATGGTGCGGAAACTTCAAGGTGGCCTTGCCACCCATATTTCGTTCTTGCCCGTTTTCTTGCTTACTACGCGTCTTCTCGCAGCAAACGTGGCGTTTTTTGTATCATGAAAGAGTACTTTACTAATATGAGAAAAATCGTTTTGCTCTTTAGTGTCCCTTTAAATGTAGCTTATAGCACGATCTGATGTCAGCAAGCAAACATGCAGTAACCATTAGGCATGTTAACAGAAATCACATGACATGACACAAACGAAGTACGTATAATCCATTCATTCCTTTAATCAATTAACAAATAACCATTCACCGGTTTAAAATTAATCAATTAATCGCTATCGATTAGCGTCTTTTTAAAAATTAATATTTTTGCAGGCACTTTAAGCAAAACGCGGTTGATGCCTCAATCATAGGCATCGGTATAACACGAAAGTGAAACGTGCTTCACAGAAGTACTTTATTGTTTATTGTCTCTTGATATATGAGAGCTTGCCCAGAGTCTATTATTGTTTGGCAACTGTAGCACCGTTTGACGTGGATGCACCCCCTTTGACACCTAGTGGCACATCTCTATCATCACGACTAACGCCTATGGTTATGATTACACACCCTTGTGGCAGCTGAAGTTGTTAATGTAAATCTGAACACTGCATATTGTTTCATGCCGGGATGTCGACAACAATAACGTAATAGACACTGATACATGATATACATTGTCAAACTCTTCATTTGGGGAGAGAAATGCCAGGGTGCACTCCCCAGTATTAGGGTAACCTATGCTTGTTCTCATGCATGCACTACCGCACTGTGCTTAACACGAGGCAGAGTTTGTAGCCTGAGCCGTGAATGCAAAGAGGCGTTCTACTTCCCGCTGGCGTGTCTAGCTGCACCAAAGCACTCACTTGCGTGACATTCGGCCATCGACATCGTTGCCTTTTGGTGATGCTTATTACTCGGTACTATCACGCTCCGAGCAGTAGGCTCCGGAGAAACACCACTGGTGCATGTGAAAGCTGCACTGCTATAGGGATATGTCACATGCTAACACGACAGGACAGCCAAAGCACGTAACTGCATCGTCATCGAACTGAATCACTTTGTATACCGTATTGCACTGACCGTAGAGTTTCATGCAATACTGCCCCGAAAGCCGCTGCTGCACTGAAGCTATCGAAGCACTCCTTAAAGGCACTGTCTACCGCTCGGAAAAAAATTTCTGATTGTGGTGAAAAATGAGAAAATCGTTCGTCACATCGGAGGCAACGAGCATGCTTTTGCGCCATAAAAAAGGAACTGTATTTTTAAGTTGATGTTGAAAATCGTGAAAGAATGACCGCTAGCGTCACCGAACAGCGATGTGGTCAATCTACTGGTAGGACAAGAAGTCCTCGCAGGCAGACTCATTTTGCTTAAAAACAAACATGTATAACTTGAAATTCTCTCTTACGCACTTGAGGCAGCTTTCGGTTGAGTCAGAGAGTAATTTTTTGCTTTTTTTTTCTCACGCATCCAAAAAGGTGCTCGGTGGTGCTGCTTGCGGCGCCGTCTTCGATTTCGTCTGCTTCTACTCATGCGCTATGCCATGCGGCCCTCCACACTGGTCGTAATGTGCCGCTGTATTGTTGTTAGGATGTCTCACAGGTGATGCGCTGTGAAGGCGTGCATTTATCGTCTCTTTTTCATGAGTCAACTTGGCTTGGATTGCGGCAGTAGTGCTAAAATATAAACGCATAGACTGCGATTACTGCAAAACAAGTGTTCTGTAATCGTATAATAAGGCTTCATTTAACAGCTAGCGTGCTGAAAACGACTGTTACATTCATTACATTAGTGTTCAGCGAAAATAAAGTAATCCTACAGAGACCACATGTGCTTTCGGTTTTAATTTTTACCGACACTACAATTGTCATCCCGTCCCATCAACCAGTGTTGTGGGCATGTTTCACGCCAGTGGAAGAAGACCGAATGCAGATCGAAAAATTCTGTTTTAGAAATTTCTACTCACTTTTCAGAGAAACCGCTGCAAGGTCACACTTCAGGCAGTATGCTTTCTATTGCGGTACAAAACAGAAAAGCGATGAAGGACGGTAGACAGTCCATTTAACACGGTGACTCAGTACTTCACCACTTCCAGACAGCAACAGCACCCCTGCCGACCAAGAGAGATATAAAGTGCGTTTCTTTTTTCTTTCACGAAGCTTCAAAGAAACCACGACCAGTTGTGGCTTCTTTCTCCGACGCATTGTCGGAAGCTTGTAGGTTCGGTCCCTAACAGTGGCAAGTTGCCTTTTGTATTTTTATATATTAATTAATACACTACAATTAAAAACTGCAAATAACATCTCTGGCACACCTCATCAAGGATGGCATAGCATCAACATGACAGATATAAATCTATTGGCTGCGAGGGCCTCCACTGGAGGCTGGCGCCGCGATCGTTTTGACGTCACAGATAGGACGCTCCTGCTCGCCTTGCTGTGTGTTGTTGTGGAACAGAACGTTAGGGTGAAATTGCGGTGTGCAACATTCAATCCTAAACGTGTGAAGCTTAATTCGGCCAGCTATTGTTGCCGTATAAGGAGTGCTAGGTTGCGTGCAAGCAGCACTCCTTATACGAAGCTTATACGAAGCGCGATCAGCCCCACCTGGGCTGATCGCGCGCGAAAACCACCGCCAGCCCCCGCCCGGAAGACTCCAATCCACAACAACGATGGCGAGCTCAGGGCCCTGCGGGAGGAGGTAAGCCGCCTTACAGCCCTGACGCAGCGCTCACTAGCCCCTTCCACCACTTCTCTTCCAGTTTCACCACCTACCATTCAAACGCATGCTAACACCACTCCCCATGCTCCACCCACCATTCAAACGCATGCTAACACCACTTCCTATTCTCCATCCACTATTGAAACGCATGCTAACACCACTCCCCATTCTCCGCCCTCCAAAAAAACAGCGCACGATCTCTCAACCCTAATTTCAGGTTCGATGGATATTAATGCAAAGCTGAAAAATATGTCCGATAAATTTGACCAACAACTCCAGGAACTTGAAGGTCGCATTGAAAGCAAATTCAATGCCCTTCTCATTGACATAACCACAAGATTAGGGGCACGCACGGAACAATGTATGGAATCTATTCTTCAAAGGATGGTTGCTCTTTTGGAGGCACGCCTCACACAGCTACCTCCGCTTGCCACCCCCTTTCCCCTCACGGCACAACCTGCTGCCACGGACCCCCACATCTCCGTTAACGAGGGTCTAGCACCCCTTATTCATCCCCCTAAACTTCACTATGGCGGGCAGGACCAATAGCCATTCCCTTCGTATCATAACATGGAACTGCCGTGGCGGGGAAACATCCCTTGCGGGGAAACATCCCTTGCTGATCGGCGGAGATCTCAATAGCCAACATACTGACGGGGATACAAAACAACCACACACAGAGGTCGCAGACTTTGGCTGCTCCTGCAGAACCTCCAACTCTCCGTCCACAACGACTTCCAGATGCCTACACGCATAGGCAACAGTGTTAGTATGGACACTAGTCCAGATCTTGTGCTTAGTCGCTCCCTTCGCACTGTCACATGGACGAGAACACAGCACACATTAGGCAGTGATCATTACATTATACAAGTCTCTGTCCCGTTCAAACCGCCCCGGTATACCTACATGACACACAAACTCGTTAAGTGGGACGCTCTCCGTGGTGCGCGTACCGCCCGCGCAGACAATCCCATCACCGACATCAACGACTGGGTGGACTCCCTTCAGACTGACATTCAACATCACACGCAGCTGATTGAAACCACCACAGACACCCCAACCGTGGACAACCGACTCGCCCACCTATGGGACGCCTACCACAGCCTTCTAGAACGGTGGAAGCGGGGTAAACATAACAGAACACTAAAGAAACGCTTAGCCACTCTACGATCTCAAATCCAAGAACATTCAGAGGAATTATGCCGCTCCAATTGGGGGCAGGTATGCGACGACATCGCTGGCAGACTGACTACAGAAAGGGCTTGGCACATCCTCTGACACCTCCTCGACCCATCGCACACGAAAACCACTACCCAGCACCACGTCACCAGGCTTATACACGCACACATGGACAACCCCATTGATCTCATGGATACACTCCGCGACACCTACACATCACACGGCATACCAAGTGCTCTTCCCTCGTACACAGGACAACCGAACCCCGAACTCGACACCGATATAGCCGAGGCGGAAGTCAGAGCCGCTCTATTGACTCTTCGCACTAAATCCGCACCCGGCGCCGACTTGATTACCAACGCAGCACTGCGTAATATGGATGACAAATCGATTACTCGCATCACGGAGTACTTCAACCAATGTTGGAGGGAAGGCACGCTTCCACAGTCCTGGCGTCACGCAAAAGTAATGTTCTCACCGAAACCCAATAAACCACTTACACTCCAAAACCTTCGCCCAATCTCGCTAACTTAATGTTTGGGCAAGCTTCTCGAACATGTTGTATTGGCAAGGCTCACACAGCATATGACAGAGCATGACTTATACCCTCACAGCATGGTTGGATTTTGCCCCCATTTATCCACACAAGACGCCATGCTACAAATCATTCATGACATCTTCGACCCGCTCATTCCGGGCCACACCAAGGCAGTCCTGGCTCTGGTCTTATCCAAAGCCTTTGATCGCGTTGAGCATAATGCAATCCTAACAGCACTTTCTCCATTGAATGTGGGTGCACATACGTACACTTACATTGAGACCTTTCTCACAGCACGCACGGCCGAACTTCAGTTCGGCCCGCTGACCTGCCCAACATGCACACTAAAGAGTGTAGGCACCCCCGAAGGGTCCGTCCTCTCACCTTTATTATTCAATATCACTCTCACCCCCCTAGCTCGACGTTTGGCAACTGTCCCTCACCTGAAACATAGTTTATACGCAGACGACATCACGCTCTGGTCAACCCATGGCAGTGACGGTGACATTCAGAACACCATTCAAACAGCCGCCAACCTAACTCAAAACTATGCAGCCAGTGTAGGCCTCACCTGTTCTCCAGAGAAGTCCGGACTGCTCTGCATCCGTCCCAAAAGCCACAACTCCCCCTGCTCCCCTATCGTAATCGAACTGGATGGCAGACCAGTACCAGAGGTCGACGCCCTCCGGATACTGGGCATGCATTCCACAGTGATGGGAAGAACACAAACACAATTCGGAGACTCAAGCAGGTCGTAGGGGCGATTTCGCACCTCATCCGACGGGTCTCAGGCCGCCATAGGGGCATGAAGGAGGGCGACCTGTGTCGTCTTATTCATGCCTTTGTACTCAGCCGCGTGCTCTACTCCATCCCATACCTCCAACTCTCTCGCCGCGACACTGACGCTGTGGATGTCCTCATCCGTCGGGCATACAAAGTAGCCCTCCACCTTCCCATAAGTACAGCTACCGATCGACTTCTCCATCTAGGCCTTCACAACACTATCGGAGAACTCATAGACGCGCACCGCCAAGCACAATACCTTCGTCTCACTCAAACCGACACTGGTCGGCATATTCTGCATTCTCTTGGAATCCCGATACCCGCCAGTGATCCGACATTACTCCCCATACCAAAACCCCTGCATCGCGAACTCATCATTACACCACTTCCCCGCAACATGCACCCCGACCACGACGATAAACGCCGCAGAGCTCGAGCTAAAGCTCTACACCGATGTTACGGCTCCGAAACAGACGCCGTAAGGGTAGACGCAGCCTGCGTGGGCGATGAAGCGGTCGCTGCCGTGGTGGATCACAATCTCTCCCCCAGAGGTCCACTCACACTCACACTTCCTCCCAGAACCTCCCCGGAAGCTGCAGGGAAAGCTGCCATTGCCTTAGCAATCGTAAACACAGAGGCACGGTATGTCTTATCAGATTCCAAAACCGCGATCCTAAATTTTGCGCGAGGTCGAGTTCACGTCCCTGCTTTTTGCATAATGGACTCGCCCGCTGCACCCCCTCCCCGTCAAGTGGAGTTATCTGGGTGCCCGCGCACTGCGAGAATCCTGGAAACGAGGCTGCCAACCTCTTAGCCCGAGGTTCTTTAAACCGGGCTCTGGCGGCCTCCGATTCGGGATTCACGAAGGAGCGCGCGCACAGTTTCAACGAGCTGACTCAAGCCTACAGGGCAGCTCCTCAGCTATATCCCCCACCACATACGTCCCTCAGCAACAGACAGGCAACTCTCTGGCGCCAGCCACAAACTCACACTCTTCCCTCTCCTCTCATTCTATCACACTATCACCCCCTCTTCCTTACCTCAGCCTGTACTATTTGCCCTGAAGCTCACGCTTCTGATATTAGAGAGTAATAGCTAAGCGCCTCAGCGGGCCAGCGGGCCCAGCGCACGAGCGGAGATGCCAACTGCGCATGCGCGGCACGCTGGGGCCATCAGCGTTTTTACGGAGCGGACCGCTCAGCCGCTGGTATCCTCTGCTCAGCGGAGCGTGGCCAGCGGACCAGCGTTTTCACGAGACAAGAGGGCTACCCCCAACACAAGCGGCAGCGGCATGTTGTCGGCGATACCCGCCAACATAGCGCTCGCTCTGCTCCAGGCGAAAAAGTCCCGGCGCTGATTTTCAACATAAGAAGACCTCTGAAGACGAGGGCATTTGGAGATGACCTAAAGTGGAGATGACCTAAAGCTCGTGTTGATCTTTTATTTCGAAATTGGAGACAAGAAGACACAAGAAACTTGAGAAAGTATAGGTGCTACTTTGACATCTTTTTCGTACAGATTACATTTGATCGCGTGTTCACAGACGTGCAGAGAACTGCATACATTTCGCGTTTTTCGCAAGCGCGTCTTGTCGAGACGCGGTCAGCTTGGCTGCAAAACGACGGCGAAACCTAGTGGACGCACCTTCACGCTACGCTCAACTGACTCCACAGCGGAACGCGAGGTGCGTTCTACGTTCAACGAGCGGGGCGACGCTAGGCCGCTTAGCTATTACTCTTCATTTCTTCTCGCGCTCCGCTGATCTCTCCGCTCTTCCGCTGGGACCGCTGGTCCGCTGAGCCGCTTAGCTATTACTCACTATTCACATCCTCTCAAAGCGCCCGGCGGATCCTCCCCTGCGGGCCCTAGCACACCTAAGGACATGGGAGGATTGGGAGGCCCTACTGCGTTCAGAGGACCCGGTTACGCAGACTATGGCTGCCGGCCGGGCTGCCAGCGTCATGGACCACCACCAAATGAACGCTTGAACGCAACGGGGTCGTGCGGGGGCCCGGGAGCTTGCGAGCTCCAAACTCCTCTGTTTATTCAATAAAGTTTTTCTCCTCCTCCTTCTCTGCCCATCTACTCTCCTTCATATTTCTTAGCCTTTCTTCGAACCTTATTTTGCTCTGAGCTTCCCTCGCCTCAAAACATGCCCATCCGCTGAGCACTCAACGCGACGCGTCCCACAGTCCTTTGATTTACATCCATTCCCGATTGCATCTCTGCCCTCATCCACACCACTGAGTTCCCAAAAGTAAGCCCTGGAACCCTTCCACAGACCTCGGTCGCCATTTATCCAAACGCCACCTGTTCGCCAGTATGCCCAGTATGCGTGCGCTAATTTGTTTAACACACAGGCTGTACTACTTGCGATCATCCGGTTATTCAATTGGGCGTTTTGAGACATATTCCTAGTGTTGCATTATTCTATTGGAAATGGATCGACAACCCCTTCGCAACTCATCGCCACGGTCACGATGCCAAGGACATCGACATTTTTTGATGGCCGCACGCGCGGCGCTCCAGAACAAAACGGCGTTGTCCGGACGCTCTAAAGTAGGCAAGGTTCTGTTTGGTGTCGCAGAAGTCTGTTGCGAGACTTGGGGGTATTGGCCCCTGCAGTTCTAGCTTTCCCGTAAGGCTGCTGTGTAATCCGATGGCAGGCGCATTGCCTGGCCTCGAGAGACGTTTCAACGCTATAGACATCGATGGTTTCCCACAAACGGGAGTACATTATTTTCCTGTTGCTCAGTGAAAGCCCTCTGCGCCCTTTGGGCGCGGAAACCTAATAGTGGCTTCGCCCTCGCTTCGCGAGTGCGGCCATATCGCTCACGCTCAGTGGCCGGTTGGCAGGGTCTCAGTGGCGTACCAACTCGTGCGCGAGTGGGGGGGCTGGCGTCGCTCACTCTGTCCGCCGTGTGTATATATATATATATATATATATATATATATATATATATATAGCAAGTCAACTGATCTGCTCTATGAATATAAAATTCACCTCAAATCAGATATGTTGTGAAATCGCATATATATATATATATATATATATATATATATATATATATATATATATATATATATATATATATATATATATATATACAGTGCTGGGCAGTATCGAAGATACATGTATCTTAGATACTATCTTAGATACTCCTTGGGTATCTTGTATCTGCATCGCGATACATCTCGCAAAACGTGTATCAGCATCTGTATTTCCGATAGATTGAAGAATGTATCGTGTATCTTAAGATACAAGATACTGAGATCGCAGTACCACCCTGCGAAACAAGCTTTAGCTGAACTCCGCTTCTCAAGCTGATACTGCTGCTACTAAGTCAGCAGAGCAAAAGGAAAGGCAGCGACATTATTTTACCTTTCCGCCAGTGTTTTCTGGCGAGGATAAGCGCTGAGCTTTGAGCGTCCCTACATGTTGGTGAGGCAGAGTGACATGGTGGCGCTCGCGCCGTCTCGACAGACAAGCGCGCGAACGTCGCCGTCACCAACAAGCCTGCATCGCAACCCTCATCTGCGCCCAGCCGACACTTTATCTTGTTTTCTTTCTTCTTTTTAGTTGTCAGCGCCATGACACTTGGTACTTAGATACTGTCCTGTACGCGTACTCCCATACATTACCTATGACTCTTATATTATTTTTTTCTGGTCTGCTTACTGCAGTATGCCTTCAACGTGCTGCCAAAGATAAGCTCTCTGCTTTATCTCTGCTCTCTGCTAAACCTCTGCTTTAATTGTCGTCAGTTCTGATATTTTTTACATACTGAATTTACTGTTATGTAAAGGCGGTGTTAAGAACAAATACATATTAAACCGGGAGCGCCTGGAGTCTACAGCAACAAAACTTCTGCTTACTACTAAGTAAAATAACGAAATTGAGTTCGCACTATAATAACGTAAGTTATTAGGAGCCATATTAAATTTGTTAGCAAAGGTATTCGAGAAAAGTTCTTATACCAAATGCTCCGTTTTTCCCATTAGCGTTCCAACAAGCCGTTTTACGCTATTTTCCATAGGCAGTGAATTTAATTGTCGTAGCTATTAGGGGCTACTCGCCGCGGTGATCTAGTGGTTATGGTGATTTACTGCTAGTTGACCCGAAGGTTGCGGCGGCCGCATTTCGATGGAAGGAAAATGCTAGAGGCCCGTGTGTTTATATTAGATGCGAAAGCATGTTATGCTCGGGGCAGTGTCCGTTCTGCGGCGTCCGCACCCATACTGCGCATGTGCCAACTCTCCCCCTCTGCTCGCGTGAGCGCGAGGAGGTGGGAGGAGGTTGCGTGAGCGCAGCTTCCGCTTCGTTTCTCCTCTCCCGTTTCTCTTTCTCTCGGCCACAGCTGTGCGCTCGTGTATAATGCGGCTCCCGTTGCACTCTTCGCAATGGCACTATTGATGCTCGCGAAGCTGAACGTAAACGGCAACGCCGCCAAGCGTTGCACCCTCCTTCGCAACGGCGCTATGGACGCTCGTAAACGGCAACGCCGCCGAGCGTTGCACTCTCCTTCGCAACGGCGCTATGGACGCTCGTAAACGGCAACACCGGCAAGCGTTGCACTCTCCTTCGCAACGGAGCTATGGACGCTCACGAAGCTGAACGTAAACGGCAACGCCGGCAATCGAATCTCGAAGCTTCGAGGCTGCGAAAGCGCGCGTTCGCTGTGCTTCCATCATTCTCTGTGCAACGGTGTGCGAAATGCCATGAACGTCAAAGTCGGCGCTAGTTGCAGCGACAGCGCCACCCCCGCGGAGCAGATGAAGGCTCGGGAAGCCGAACGTAAACGTCAGCGTCGGGAAGTGGTCATTCAAACGCCTCGACAACAACCGTCTCATAAGCCACATAAGAGTAACGGAAACTCGATGCGCATCCCCCGCGATGCTTTCACATCCCACCATGGTTGCCCGTAGGAGGAGATGATTAGGTTTTAGAACCCCGCGTGGTCGTAATTTTCGGAGCCCTCAATTACAGCGTCTCTCGTAATTATATTGTGTATTTGGGACGTAAAACGGAACAATTATCATTAGCTCTTAGTGGTACCGCCTGTATGGCGTTTCTATATTTATTCGCGCTGTTTAATACGCAACCGCTTTTTTTATTTTACTTAGATATATTTGTTTTCCTTTTTAGCCTTCCGTAAATAATCTTACTGTTATACTAATCACCAGACAGTCGAAACTAATAGTAGGAATAGTGTGAATAGCTGCTGTGTCCTGGGGTGCTCTGTGCAACTGTGCAATACGCCTGAAATGTTTTTGGGTTGCGCATGTTCTTGGTGGCGTACACCTGTCCGGTGATCAGTTATTGCGAAAACCGTAATACACGTACGTTCACGAGCAAGGTAGAACTCCACAGCGCTATTTGCGCCATCGTGCGGATGCTTCCTATTAACGCGAGAGCGTTAAAGAGCTCGTATCGCAGAAATTCCGCCGTCGGCGTCGGCGCCGTTGGTTGTGAGCGAAAAATCATCATCTTGTCCGTGACCGAAAAATCGAAAAAGCTGCAAATAAAATAAATAATAAAAATGTTGGGTCCGAGTGACAATTGAACCCAGGCCGTCTGCGTGGCAAGCAGGTGTTCTACCACACAGTCACGCCTCTGCTTGGAGCTGCACTGAAAGTAACTTTCATGCTTCCCAAAAATACGCGTCCTGTCTACAGGTGTCACAGTACGAGATGTAATATCGCAGTAATATTGCGTGGTACAAGCGTACATTGCCATCGGGCGTCACACCATGTCAATATCCTAACGACTTGTTGGTTTAAAGACAGCCACCCATTACAAAAGGCACACACATTTCTGCGCGTATTCCCACGTAGTGGGTGCATCGCAACTTCGAAAACGTTTCTCGCGCATTATTGCTCCTGGTTTAAAGCATCCTACCCATTACATAGGGCACACACCTCAGTGTGCGCATTCTGCTACACACACGTAGCGGTCGAAGTGCACACTAGGGGCAGGATATCGCTATCGCGTTCAACTCTTAAAGGCGAAGCTTAAGCGTCCCCCGATTTTTGAAGTTCTTGTGTTTACATGGCAACCTGCTAGCTGGTCGGCAAGCAGAGCAGCGACTGCCATCAATTACAAAAGCAACAAGCAAAAACCGCTGTCCCCGAAGTCTACAAAGAGCTGTGACGTTAAGCAGCTAAAGCAAAGCCAATAAGTTGTTTCGGAATGAAACTAATAAACTTTGAGCAAGAAGTACAATACATTTCATACTAACAGATATTTTATTCAAATGAAAGCAAATTGGTTGCATTCAATTTATTTTCAGACGAGCATTTTTGCGCATAAGAGTTTAGTGCTACGTAATATAGATATATTGTCACGCTGCATGAGTTCGCTGGAGCCAAGAAAAAGAGGAAGGAGAAGGGCGCACGAGCAGCGAGCCGTTGTGGGGCTGACCGTCCTGTCCCTTGCGCTGCACCAAACATCTCTCATTATTCTCAGCCTGTAAATAAATCCATACCATCGTTACAGTTTAGGTGGAGGTGCGGGGTACGTAACACTGGACGACCGAGCTCTACCGCCCCCTCGACGCAGTAAACGGTTGGCCGGGCTACCACCGGTAGACGTTACCATGAATGACGCGGACAGACGTGATGATGGGCATGAAAGAACCGCACAAGAGACTGCTCGCCCAAGACAGGCGGGCTGCACTCCTTATCGGGAGCCGCGCACATTCTCGGGAAGAGAAGATGAGGACGTCGACGACTGGTTGCGGCACTATAAGAGGGTGAGCCGCCTTAATGAATGGAGCGCCTCTGCACAACTCTCGCATGTTGTCCTGTACTTTGCCGGAACTGCACTTCTGTGGTTTGACAACAATGAGGATGTACTGACAACTTGGGAGAACTTCGTCGACGAAATAAAGAAGTGCTTCGGTGATTCGCTCTCGAAAAAGAAAAAGGCCGAGCAGACACTTTCACGCCGAGCACAGCTACCTGGAGAGACGTGCACGACCTACATAGAAGAGATACTGAAGCTATGTGGAATAGTGAATCCAAACATGTCAGATGAGGACAAGGTGGGACATTTGCTCAAGGGAATCGCCGAAGATGTTTATAATTTTGTTATCTCTAAGGAAGATGTCACGACGCCATCCGACTTGAGGCGTCACTGCCGTGCCTTTGAAGCTCTCAAAACACGGCGGGTACTTCCGAAGTTCGGCCGACTGGACAACGTCACGACTGTAGCAAGCGTAGACATCTCTTCCTCTGACGACATCGCCGCTATGATACGGCGTGTTGTCAGAGACGAACTGGCTCACTTTCAAGGTGGAGATGCCAACCGCGTGTGTCACCAATGTGCATTGGATGAGCGCTATCTGGAAGTACCGGTCTCCTGGTCGCGACCTGCATACACCAACCGCGATGACGTCCATATGGAGAGCACCATGACACAGCCTCAAGTGACGACTTTTACGCGTCGACAGGACGTGCCGCCTCGGCGAGTGTCTTCCGACTACGTTATGCCCAGGAGACCTGTGTCCTACAACAACGAGAACCACCGTAACCCATCTGTCTGCTTCAATTGTGGTGTTCAGGGACACATCTCGAGGTACTGCAGACGTCGTCCGCAACGCACTGCAAGAGATCGTCCGTATCCGCTTCGCATGCAAGACGCCGCACCCTGGCAACCATCTGGCCCCGCTAGCCCTTTTCGTCTGCCACCTCGAGAATACATGCCCAGGAATGCGTCTCCGCCATCACCGCGCCGCCCGCCTACACCACCCCAGCTGGGAAACTAGCTGGTGCGACCGATGGAGGTGAGGTCGCAGGACGGTCATCTTCGCAAATTCCTCCGCCTGTCGTCATGTCAAAGAACAAAGTGTGTGTTTGTATTGAGGGTGTTAGCACTGTTGCCTTAGTAGATACTGGTGCTTCCGTGTCTGTGATGTCCCTTTCTTTCAAGAATCGCCTAGGACAGAAAGTGATGTTTGCCTGGGGCGGGAAGTCCACATTTCGTGGAGTTGGCGGCGAACTGTTGCGACCTGTTGGAGTATGTTCAGTTTTGGTTACTGTGGGTGAACAGGAGTTTCGAACTGAATTCACCGTGCTAGCACGCGCTACTCATGACGTGATTCTTGGAATCGACTTTTTGCGAGACTGTGGAGCGACATTAGACTGCAGAGCTGGTGAAATTTCCCTGCGAACTGATCTACTACCACATGCTTGTGACGAAATGCCATCTGATCGAGTTGAGGTATTTTCCGTGTCCAGTGATGTGCTTTTGCCTGCGCGAACAGCAAAGTTTGTTCCAGTTACTTCATCTCGCCCGCGTGAAGGTTTGTCCTGTGGACTGATTGAGCCGGACTACTCTAACACGCTAAAGAAAAGCATTGTAGTCCCGCGTGCACCACTGCATCAATACTGGTGCCGCAGCCCCCATTCGACAGAAGCCGTACCGCGTCTCTCCCACCGAGAGGAAGGTGATCGACGACCAAGTTAAGGAGATGCTACAGAAAGGTGTCATCCAAGAGTCCTGAAGTCCTTGGGCAGCTCCCGTTATACTGGTCAAGAAAAAGGATGATTCGTGGCGATTCTGCGTCGACTATAGACGCCTAAACGCAGTAACGAAAAAGGATGTCTATCCGCTCCCACGAATAGACGATGCCATAGACTGCCTACATTCCGCTTCATACTTTTCATCTGTCGACTTGCGCTCAGGCTACTGGCAAATACCTATGAACCCACAAGACAAAGAGAAGACCGCTTTCATTACGCCGGATGGCCTCTTTGAGTTTAATGTAATGCCCTTTGGCTTGTGTAATGCTCCAGCAACCTTCGAGCGATTCATGGACACGATCCTTCGCGGCCTCCGATGGGAAATATGCATGTGCTACCTTGACGACGTGGTCATTTACGGCAAGACATTCTACGAGCACAACCAACGGCTTGAAGTTATTCTCGACTGCATCCGCCGTGCGGGACTGATCCTTAACTCGAAAAAGTGTCACTTTGGTGAGCGTCAAACGATTGTCCTTGGTTTTCTTGTCGACAAGGAAGGTATCCGTCCCGACCCTCAGAAGCTTGCCGCCGTCCGAGACTTCGAGCAACCGAAGACAGTGAAAGACCTCCGCAGCTTCCTTGGGCTGTGCTCGTATTTCCGACGTTTCATCAAGGACTTTGCACGTCTAGCTCATCCACTTACGTCTCTGCTTCACAAGGACACACCCTTCGCATGGACTGCTGAGTGCGAGTCTGCGTTCAGTGAGCTAAAGTTTTTACTTACCTATGCTCCAATTTTACGCCATTTTGATCCTGAGGCACCAACTGAGCTTCACACCGATGCTAGTGGTGTGGGCATTGGAGCGGTACTTGTACAGATACATAGCGGACGCCAACAAGTCATCGCCTATGCAAGCCGTACACTCACAAAGGCAGAACGGAACTATACCGTCACCGAAATGGAATGCCTCGCGGTAGTGTTCGCCATTCAGAAGTTTCGACCATACCTTTACGGCCGTCCCTTCAGGATAGTCACCGACCACCACTCACTTTGCTGGTTGGTTGGACTACGCGACCCCACCAGCCGGTTAGCTCGCTGGTCATTACGACTGCAAGAATACGACTTTTCCGTCACATACAAGAGTGGTCGCTGTCACACCGATGCTGACTGTTTATCTCGACTTCCGTCAGCAAGCACCTGAGATGGGGAGGATGACTTGGACGAATATCTTTTCAGAATATCCACGGAGTTTCCCGATGCCGCCGCCTTCAAGCGTGAACAGGAGCAAGACCCTTCCGTGAGAATTCTTCTTGATGCCGCTCGGTCAGCAGCACGGAGTTCACCTTTCACCATATCCGCAGGTTTATTGTACAAGAAGAACTATTCCGCTGAAGGTGCTCCACTCCTCCTCGTCGTGCCCCAGAATCTAGACCCGAGATCCTTCGCGCCATGCACGATGACATTACATCAGGTCACCTAGGCTTCGCTCGGACGCTGCACCGTGTGCGTCAGCGTTTCTACTGGCCCAAGCTCTGGAGGACAACAAAACAGTACGTTGCCAGCTGTGCGATTTGCCAACGTCATAAACAACCAACAACGCCTCAGGCGGGTGCCTTGCAGCCAGTTAAGCCACCAACCCTTCCCTTTGAAAAGATCGGCGTCGATTTGCTTGGCCCCTTCCCTAAGTCATCTGCTGGGTGTCGATGGATTATAGTGTGTGTGGACTACCTGACGCGGCATACTGAGACGGCGGCGCTCACTTCCGCTACAGCAGCTGACGTCTCATTCTTCCTGCTGCACTCTGTCATTCTTCGTCACGGTGCTCCGCGTGCTGTGATTAGTGACCGAGGACGGCAGTTTACAGCGGATGTTGTTGAAGAACTATTACTCCTTTGTGGATCTGACTATCGGCATTCGTCACCTTACCACCCTCAAACAAACGGCCTGACTGAGCGCACGAATCGCACCTTGACCAACATGATTGCCATGTATGTGTCCAATGACCACAAAAATTGGGACTCTGTTTTGCCATTTGTTACGTACGCATACAACACGGCGAAGCACGAAGTCACCGAGTATGCGCCTTTCTTCTTGCTCTACGCTCGCCATCCCCAAAGCTTTATCGACACGATACTTCCCTGGTCTCCACATGAAGACTTCTCAGTAGCCCGGACTTTATGTCGTGCTGAAGAAGCTCGTCGACTGGCTCGCCTCAGGACTATTTCGTCACAAGATCGAGCCAAAACTCGTTATGACGCTCGACACACGCCTGTCACATTTGTTCGTGGAGACTTTGTTTTGCTCTGGACGCCTGTGCGGAAAAAAGGATTGTGCACGAAGTTTTTGTCCAGGTATACCGGACCATACGTCATATTGAGACGTTTGAGTGACGTCACGTTCGTCATCGCCAAAGTGTCCTCTGACAACCGGCGGTCACATAGAACCCAAGCAGTACATGTTGCCCGCCTAAAGCATTACCACCATCGGGCTACTTAACTCGCTCGGAGAGCTTCGTCTGCACTCGGGGAAATTGTCACGCTGCATGAGTTCGCTGGAGCCAAGAAGAAGAAGAAGGAGAAGGGCGCACGAGCAGCGAGCCGTAGTGGGGCTGACCGTCCTGTCCCTTGCGCTGCACCAAACATCTCTCATTATTCTCAGCCTGTAAATAAATCCATACCATCGTTACAATATAATAAGAAATTTGCGAATGTATCGAAGTATCTTAAGATACAATTGCAATGTATCGTATCGGATACAATCAGTGTTGCAGTATCTTGTATCTGTATCTCAAGTACTTCTTGCCTGAGTATCTTGTATCGTATCGCGATACAATTTCAAAGTATCTTTGCCCACCCCTGTACAGTATATATATATATATATATATATATATATATATATATTATATAATATATATTATATATATATATATATATATATATAATATATTATATATATATTATATAATATATATATATATATATATATATTGTAGGCATTAATTGGACTTCATCTTCCTCATCTGTAAATAACGATCATCAGTCATTGGCTCGGGCGTCTTCTTCGTCGGCGCAATCTTGCCTTTGGCGTAATAGTCCACTGAGACTATTCTCCTACCTCAAGGTTCTGCGGTGACCTGTTATGTGGATACACAACCGGTATCTTTCGTCCTTCTTGACGCCAATGCTTCGTCACTCGGACAGACCACAGTTGCGTCTCATCGTATTAACACTGATGGGCAGAATATTGTACGCCGTCGTCCCTATCGAGTCTCCTTGGCCGAACGCAAAATCATTGAGGATAACGTGGCCGACATGCTCAAAAGAAACATCATACGACCCTCTGCCAGTTGTTGGTCATCACCCGTTGTATTGGTACAAAAGAAGGATGGATCGGTACGATTTTGTGTTGATTACCGCGCGCTCAACAAGATCACCCGAAAGGATGTATATCCGATGCCTCGTATAGATGATGCACTTGACTCTTTGCAAGGCGCGCAGTACTTCTCCACCCTTGACCTTCGTTCCGAATATTGGCAAATTCCGATGGACGAAGCGGACAAAGAAAAGACCACCTTTTCTACGCCGGACGGTCTTTACGAGTTTAACGTAATGCCCTTCGGCCTATGTAATGCCCCCGCCACATTTGAAAGGATGATCGACACTGTTCTTCGCGGCCTCAAGTGGAAAGCTTGTCTATGCTATTTGGACGATATCGTCGGGTTTTCTTCCACTTTCGATGACCACTGCAACGCCTCGACGAAGTGCTTCACATGCCTCTCCAATCTGGCCTCAACTAAACCAAAGAAGTGCCACTTCGGTAGCACAACGATCAAGTTCTCGGACATCTCGTTAACAAAGATGGCTCCATCCCGATCCGACAAAATTTCCGCAGTGCGCAGCTTCCTTGGGCTCGCAATCATACTTCCGACGCTTCATCCGGAACTTTGCCACCATTGCCTCGCCTCTCCACAAGCTCCTTGCTAGTACCGCTCCCTTTGATTGGAATCAGTGCTAAGCCGCATTCCAAGAACTCAAGCGCGCACTGACATCCCCACTGGTTCTTTGTTATTTCAATGACAAGGCACCTACGGTACTACACACTGACGCTAGTGGGCAGGGAATTGGTGCCGTACTGCTACAGCGTGACCGTCAATTTCGCGAGAAAGTTGTCGCGTATGCATGTCGCACTCTCACCTCTGCAGAGAAGAAGTACTCGATAACCGAACAACAGTGCTTGGCTGTTGTCTGGTCCATCCAAAAATTTCGTCCGTACCTCCATGGTCGACATTTCACTGTTGTGACAGACCACCGTGCGCTATGCTGGCTGTCGACAATCAAAAACTTGTCGGGACGCCTTGGCCGCTGGATTATCCGATTACAAGCATATGACTTTGACGTCATTTACAAGATCGGAAAGAAGAATCAAGATGTCGATGCTCTGTCACGATGTCCATTGCCGCCAACATCGGAGCACGTCACGTCACCTTGTCAATTGGCCGCACTGAGGACGCATCCTCGATTGCATCAATTTCTTCCCTGCCTTCAGCCAACCGCCCTTCAGTGCTTTCCACTCACCACCGTGCTGATTGTTATTGCAGTGACATCATCAGTCGCCTAAGTGGTGCTTCGTCTTCTCCTAATGACAGGCTACGTAAACAGCTCAAGCTGTTCAAGTTTGAAGACGACGTACTCTATCGATACATTTTTCACCCGGAAGGCCATCGATGGGTCCCCGTCGTACCGCGGGCTCATCGCGGTGAAGTTCTTCGGGCTTCACACGACGACCCAACGTCAGGCCACTTTGGCTACCACAAAACCCACGAGCGCATCCGCAGCCGGTTCTTCTGGCCAGGTCTTTCCACGAGCGTAGCTAAATATATTGCCTCGTGCGCGCTTTGCCAACACCGCAAGCGGCCTACTACTGTCCCAGTCGGGACCCACCAACCACTTCCTTGCCCAGCACAGCCGTTCTCTGTCGTCGGAATTGACCTATTCGCGCCCCTCCCAACTACCCCAGACGGCAAGAGATGGATCGTCACCGCTGTTGATCACTTGACCCGGTACGCTGAGACGGCCTCGATCACTTCAGGAACTGCTTCCGAAGTAGCAACCTTCTTCTTGAAAGCTATCTACCTACGGCACGGAGCCCCTCACGTTCTTTTGAGCGACCGAGGCAAGGCGTTTTCTCAGCAAGCGCTCAGTGAAGTTCTCCAAGCGTCAAACACAATACACAAGACAACGTCTAGCTACCACCCACAGACAAATGGTTTGACGGAGAGATTTCATCGCACGCTGTGCGACATGTTATCCATGTATATACAACCTGACCATCGTAACTGGGATGCGTTTTCTCCATTTGTAACGTTTGCGTATAATATCGTCTGTTCAACGGACCACAGGCTACTCTCGTTTTTCTTAGTATACGGACGCCAGCCAACCTCATCACTCGACGTTTCTTTCTTCTCTGGACCCGTCAACTCTTCAACGTTCATTTGCGACCAGTTTCTGTACCGGGTTGCCCAATGCCGTCGTCGCGCCCGTATAAACACCGAAGCTAGCCAAGAAGATCGCAAAAACCGCTACGATGCCACTCACCGCGACGTTTTCTATCGCCCTGGCGACGCTGTACTCCTATGGACGCCTGCACGGACACCTGGCTTATTCGAAAAGCTTGAGTCTCGCTATATTGGCCCCTATACAGTTATAGACCAGACCTGGCCGGTGAATCACCGTGTTACACCTGTTCATGCCTCCACTGACCAACGCTGCCGCGGCACAGAGGTTGTGCACGTTTCGCGTCTCAAGCCTTTTCATCTGCGTTCCACGATGTAATTCGCCGCCAGGCTGGCCGCTTTCGTCAACGGGGGAAATTAGTGTAGGCATTAATTGGACTTCATCTTCCTCATCTGTAAATAACCATCATCAGTCATTGGCTCGGGCGTCTTCTTCGTCGGCGCCATCTTGCCTTTGGCGTAATAAAGCGTCGGCTGAACAGCTTTATTTCAATATATATATCTGTGATTTCACAACATATCTGATTTGAGGTGATTTTTTATATTCACAGAACAGATCAGTTGACTTGCTTTTCAAGACTGTTCGTTTTAAATCAAGGAAGAATCTGCACAAACAGATTGTGCAGGCTGGGCCGCCGTATACCGGGACAACACAGCAGTGTTTAATAACATTTTGGAAATATTACCGTGAAGTTTAAAAAGTACACCCACATTTAACCTGTTCATCTGAGCATTGCATCAGCAAACTTCACAGACTTAGTTTGGCGTTGTAGATACGATCAGTATGAAGAACCTGTTATGACTCTAGTACCTTCAATTCTCACTTATTAAACAAAACATGTGGCTGACAAAGCAAGGTACCTCGCAGAAGTCTTCAGTATATTCCGAGTGCCATTTTTTTCCTCTTAGAGTCCTCTAATATAAAGTCTTTCTTAAGAAGAAGACCAAGTTCAGTCGATTAATACTTAAGCAAACCACATTGAGCTGGTTATGTATAGTTGTAAGATTATAAATGATTACGAATTTATATAATAGGATTCGTTCCTTGCCCTCCTACTTTTCCCAGCTTGAGTGGGTGGACGAAAAAGCGGTGAAGTGGCCCTGTACTCCTCCCCTCCGGTTCCTCCAAGTAAATAGCCTACGTAAACTGTGTAAGCTCAATTTTCCTCGAAAAGCTGTGAGCGATTACAACGTTAAACTAACCCGCATTGTTTCCTTCCGTATAGTTCGTTAGTTGTTAATGATTGGTCAAAATTTTCTGGGTCATGCCCACAGCACCTGCTCGTAAAACGACGCAACAAATGACGCGTAAGTGATCCACCGCGTAATTACCACGTACGCATGACTGCGTAAAATATATTAATAATGAACTATTTTCAGTATTGCGTATTGTTTGTCATTTGTTCTTCGCTATTCGACAAAAATTTTCAATGTGCCATAAAATCGCCTCCGTGTTACGCGACGTCACAAGTCTGCAAAACTCGCGGCGTTAAAATGAAGTGTGCACAATGAGCAGCATATTGCTGTGCTGAACAATAACTCTTTTTTTTTGGAATAGCCAGACAGTGTCGCTTTCTGAACGCAATTTAAAGAAGGCTGCCCGCCAATCACATTCGCAGCGGCTACTTATAGCAACAGGCAAGATGGATCCATACATGTTAATATATATTTCAGTTGTAGAATAATGATGTTGAGCTGTTTTTGCACGTATACAACTCTCTGGGAACTCATCGTTGCTGACAAATAGGTAGAGAGAGAAATAAACATTATTAGGAAGAGACATCCTCGCAACCTTGTTGTGAATAAACACAATTCAAAATACACAATCCTTTGCAGGTAGGCAGCCTTCTTATAGTCCAGAAAACCCGTGGACGCTGATTATCTCCCTGGTGAGGTAGATCAAAAGAAGAAGAACGTGTTGTTGGGCGAGTTGGTGCTTGCTGAATGACATAATGCAGCGCTAAAAACACACACACCACAAAGTAAGGAACACAAACCGACGGGACAGGCGCTACTCACAACTTTAATGAAGACTGCAAGATTCTGGCACATATATGCACATACCAATGCGCGAACGCAACGTCACAAACCATAGGGGGCGTATCATATTGCCGTCCCTGGACAGACTACGAAAACGCACGCTACTTTTCGTCAATGGACTTGAAAAGCGGCTACTGGCAGATTGAAGTGGATGAGAGAGACCGTGAGAAGACCGCCTTTGTCACGCCCGACGGACTTTATGAATTTCAGGTTCTTCCTTTCGGTTTGTGTTCGGCGCCAGCAACGTTTCAGCGTCTAATGGACACTGTACTATCAGGACTTAAGTGGCAAACCTGCCTGGTGTACCTCGATGACGTGATTGTCTTTTGTGCTACGTTCGATGAACACTTAAGAAGACTGGAAGCAGTTTTCGAAGCAATACGCGTAGCCGGTCTTACATTGAAACCTGAAAAATGCCACTTTGGCTTTCACGAACTTCAATTCCTCGGACACGTCGTCAGCAGCCAGGGGATCCGACCCGATCCGGATAATATTGCTGCCGTGGCGAAATTTCCTACCCCATCAGACAAAAAATCAGTGCGACGTTTTTTGGGACTATGTGCCTACTATCGGCGGTTTATTGCCAATTTTTCGCGCATCGCATGGCCATTGACACAGCTCACCAGGGAAGACGTCCCCTTCGCATGGGGCGAAGACCAGCAACGGGCATTTCACGAGCTTCGTCAACGCATGCAAACGCCTCCCGTGCTCGCCCACTTCGATGAAGACGCGCCGACGATATTGCACACCGACGCTAGTAACGTGGGTCTTGGAGCAGTGCTCGTACAATTGGCAGGACAACAGTGAAAAGGTGATCGCCTATGCCAGTAGGACGCTGTCCCGAGCAGAAGCCAACTACGCTACGACCGAGAAAGAATGCCTCGCCATGGTATGGGCAGTTCTGAAATTCCGTCCGTATTTGTACGGTCGCTCGTTCACCGTTCTCAGCGATCACCATTCACTCTGTTGGTTAATTAATCTGAAAGATCCATCCGGCCGTCTCGCACGATGGAGTCTCCGGCTCCAAGAATTCGACTTCACTGTTGCTTACAAATCAGGAAAACGACACGCCGATGCCGACTGTCTTTCTCGGTCTCCTGTTGAGACAGCAGCCCAAGATGACGACGACACGGCCTTCTTGGGCGTCGTTGACACTGCCGCTTTTTCACAACAGCAGCGGGACGATCCTGAACTGCTACCGCTTATTCATTACCTGGAAGGACGAACCAGTAGCGTGCCGAAATTATTCGCAAGGGGGCTGACGTCGTACTGCTTGCGCAATGACGTACTTTATAGGAAGAACTTCTCACCTACTGGCAGCAGCTAGTTACTCGTCGTTCCCTCGTCGCTTCGACGTGAGGTCCTACACGCCTGCCACAACGAACCGACCGCTGGTCACTTGGGCTACACCCGGACATTGGCGAGGATTGGGCAACACTATTACTGGCCGAGACTTGCTGCGGCCGTAAAAACTTACGTGCAGACATGTCTCGATTGCCAGCGTCGCAAACCGCCATCCGTCAAGCCAGCCGGTCTGTTGCAGCCTGTCCAAGTGCCGACAACACCGTTTGCACAAATCGGCATGGATTTTCTGGGCCCCTTCCCAACGTCTGCTGCCGGAAATAGGTGGATAATCGTCGCCACAGATTACCTCACCCGATACGCCGAGACGGGCGCTTTGCGACGGGCAACAGCACATGAAGCGGCGCGATTTTTTATCGAAGCCATCGTTTTAAGGCACGGTGCTCCTGCAGTAGTTATCACCGACAGAGGTACTGCGTTCATGGCCGAGCTTTTGGACACCGTTTTTCGACTCAGTGGTACCGCTCACAGGAAAACAACGGCGTATCATCCCCAGACCAACGGGTTGACTGAACGTCTCAATAGGACCCTGGCTGACATGATAAGCATGTACGCAGATGTAGAGCACAAGAACTGGGACGACATTCTACCTTACGTCACGTTCGCGTACAACACGGCACGTCAGGAGATCACTCGGAAGACACCCTTCAGTCTCGTTTACGGCCGTGAAGTTACGACAACATTAGACGCAATGCTCCCTCACGAAAATGATGATAATGAGATGGACGCTGAAGAGTTTACACAGCGAGCAGAAGAAGCTAGACAACTTGCCCGGTTGCGAATCAACCAACAACAAGGCTATGACGCCAGACAGTACAATCTCCGACACAGACCCGTCACATACAACGTGGGCGACAAAGTGTGGGTCTGGACACCTATTCGTCGGCGTGGGCTCTCCGAAAAGCTATTGCGAAGATACTTCGGACCTTACACAGTTATCCGACGCATCAGTGAGGTCAACTACGAGGTTGTTCCGGACGGCTCTCAGAGCTCAAAGCGCCGAAAGCATTCGTCTGAAATTGTTCACGTGCTTCGGATGAAGCCATACTTGCAGTGACTAACTGCGCAGTTTCTTTTTTTTTACCTTGCTTTCTGAACGTTGAACATCGGGGCGATGTTTATTTTTAAAGGGGGAATAATGCCGCGCGTATGTGCCAGTGGCGACGGCAACGAAGCAGCGCGAGTGTTTTTGGCCCATCGCGGGGACGAAGAAGACGTGGCAGTTTTCTCTGAATGATAAAGCGTGTTTGCCTATCGTTCTCCGTGTCCTCGTCGATCCCACGTCGTTACAATATCAAAGATTTGAAAAAAATGTGTTCCGCATTGTACAGGAAGACTGACGTCTGACTGACGCAATCATCATTCTTCTCTTTGATGTAGAAAGCCTCGAGAAGTTCACGCGCCGTTTTGTCATGGCTTCTGCCCAGAATCCTCACATCATTAAATCTTGGCACACAAGAGCAGGTCTTACAATGCGCCGAAAGGTGCGCAGTGAAATCCTTCTTTAGATTGTATGCGTGTTCCCTCATAGCGAAGAACAAATGACAAACAATACGCCGTACTGAAAATAGTTCATTATTAATATATTTTACGCAGTCATGCGTACGCGGTAATTACGCGGTGGTAATTACGCGGTGGTAATTACGCGGAGCCGGTGATACGTTTTCAACACGCCAGCGTGAGCATGTTGCGGATCGGCATGAAAATACGCACATACGTTGGATCGCATGTGGCTTGGTATAACCAAGAACCATTTACGACCATCCGGTTGGTAGTTTCTGCGGTATAATAGCCCGTCCCGCATCTCAAAATGTGTGGCTTGGCGGCGAAGGGCACGTGGGTATGCAGACGCTGAAGTGTCAGAAAGGATGTTAAGCAGAGAGGCAATCCATGGGTCTTTTCGCTGCTCAGATGACATGTTCGTGACAGAAATGGCAGCGATTGAAAAGTCAGCGTCTGAGTGCGGGTCTGCGTTGGATCTCACTGGTGATCGTGAGAGCGCGTCCGCGTCAGAATGTTTTCTTCCTGAGCGGTAGATGACACGAATGTCAAATTCTTGTAGGCGAAGAGCCCAACGTCCAAGGCGGCCTGAAGGATCCTTTAGCGAAGCCAACCAGCAGAGTGCGTGATGGTCTGTTACGACGTCGAAACTCTGTCCGTACAAGTATGGACGAAACTTGTTTAATGCCCATACTATTGCGAGGCACTCTTTTTCGGTGACTGAGTAGTTAACCTCCGCTTTTGTGAGTGCGCGGCTAGCATATGCGACGACGTACTCTGAAATGCCGGGCTTACGTCGCGCGAGTACAGCGCCAAGACCAACGCCACTAGCATCCGTGTGTACTTCAGTCGGAGCAGTGGGGTCATAATGGCACAGAATGGGTGGTGACGTAAGCAGGCGGCGCAGTGTATGGAAGGCTTCGTCACATGCTGGAGTCCAATTAGAAAGTTTAGCGGGGCCAGCCAGTTGTTGCGTAAGTGGTGCTATTATAGATGCAAAGTTACGGACGAAACGACGAAAATATGAGCACAAGCTGATGAAACTCCGAAGTTCATTGAGTGAAGTCGGCTTCGGAAACTCGGCTACTGCACGAAGTTTTTCCGGGTCCGAAGAATTCCATCCTTTGACACAACATGACCAAGTATCGTGATTTCGCGAGCCCCGAAGTGGCACTTCTTCAGATTAAGCTGAAGGTTTGCCTCAGTAAGGCACTGAAGAATGGTGCGCAAACGGTCAACGTGTGTAGAAAAATCTGGCGAAAAGACGACATCATCAAGGTAGCATAAGCATATTTGCCATTTTAGGCCACGTAAAATGGTGTCCATCATCCGTTCAAACGTCGCAGGCGCATTGCACAGACTGAATGGCATTACCGTGAATTCATATAGGCCGTCTGGTGTGACGAACGCGGTCTTGGGTCGGTCACACTCTGCCATCGGGACCTGCCAGTAACCCGATCGTAAGTCAAGTGAAGAAAAGAATTCGGCACCTTGTAGGCAATCGATGGCATCGTCGATGCGGGGACGAGGGTAGACATCTTTCCGCGTAATTTTGTTCAGTCGTCGATATAGTCCACACAAAATCTAATCGAACCGTCCTTTTTTCTAACTAGTACGACAGGGGAAGACCAGGGGCTAGCAGAAGGCGTGATGACACCGCGCTGAAGCATGTCATCG
Organism: Rhipicephalus sanguineus; assembly: GCF_013339695.2. Lineage (NCBI taxonomy): Eukaryota > Metazoa > Arthropoda > Arachnida > Ixodida > Ixodidae > Rhipicephalus > Rhipicephalus sanguineus. Next base: position 266,080 of record NW_023615247.1, read on the forward strand.
ACTTGCTCCGCAATTATACTACGTTCCTTCGTCGATACCCGGTAGGGGCGTTGACGCAAAGAGGGTGAGTTCCAGTGTGGATAGTGTGAGCAACTGCGTTCGTTTGACTCAGCGCCTTCTGCGGAAGGTCGAACGAATCTCGAAATTCATGCAGAAGGGCGATAAGTTGTGCCCGTTGATCCCGAGGAAGCTGGCTGTCGATGGAGCGGTTGAATATATCCGATGAGATGTCATCCGGCGTAAGACGAGGTGTGACAGCGTTCAAGTGAAGGTTTTGGCCACTGTCGTGGGATTGAATGGGCAATATAGCATTTTCGTCTGCAGGGTGAACGTGGCCAAGCGTCTCATGAATATGTAAGGTGATAGGGCACAAGCTGGGGTTGCAAACGACATTTCCAGTCGCATCGTGGTGAGGCGGCAGAACGGCATATGGCAGAGACGTACCGTGGCGGCGACTGAAAACGTCAGATGGCGTGAACACGACGGTGGAGCCAGAAAATTCGGTGCGATAAACAGGGACAATGACGGCACTAAGAGGAGGAACGTCGGTGTCGGTGGCAACAAGGAGCTTGCCAACGCGAGGTCGTTCGGTGTCAGTGGACGGAGCATCGGAAAACACAGAAAGTTCCACTTGAGCGCGAGCGCAGTCAATGACGGCGTGGTGGCGCGACAAGAAATCCCATCCGAGGATCACGTCGTGGGAACACGTGGCCAACACGAGGAACTCTGTCATACAAAACATCCTGAATGATGACTCTCGCAGTACATGCGCCAACCGGTCGAAATTGTTGCGCGCTCGCTGTACTCAGCGAAAATTCGGAAGGCGACGTCGTTACTTTTCGTAAAGAGCGGCAAAGTTTTCGGCTCATCACAGGTATGGCAGCACCGGTGTCAACAAGCGCGAGAGTTCGTAAACCTTCGACAAACACTTCCATAACATTGGCGGGGGACAGGCGAGGACTTGTACAATGTGACGACGACGCAGCTCGTGCCTCCGGAGCTGCGGCAGTCAGTTTTCCGTCTCCAAGGGGCTCGGTCGGCGACGCAGGGGTGACAGAGAACGGCGCCGTGGTGAGGGTGAGCGACGAGGAGCGAATGATCGGTACTCGGGAGTACGTTGGCGGTCTCGTTCTGCTGGTAGCGGGTCACGTTGAGGGGGCAGTTCTCGTTGCGCGTCGTACGGCGCCCGGAAATAGTAGTCGGAGTATCTCGATGCAGCCGGGGTCGCTGCGAAGCGCCGACGGCAGAAGCGCGCGACATGTCCTGGGTACCCGCAGGCATAGCAGATTGGACGATTGTCAAGTGTGCGCCAGGGGTTGCCGTTGTAGCATTGCTGTGTACCAGGAAGTGGCGTCGTCGGTGCTCGCACAGGTCGGGGAGTCGACAGAGGTAGAGGCCGCGGTGGAGTAGCAGCAACAGCCGCATAACTCAGTGGGGCAGCGACAGGTGTTGGTTGAGAGGCCGACGGCAGTGCCTCGGAGACTTGCTCCTGTATCGCCTGTCTGATGGCGGGCGCGAGTTGCTGAGTAGCGGGTTCTGCTGTCGGTAAATACGACAGGCATGAGAGTTGTCGTGCGACTTCTTCACGAACATGCCGTTTGATCTCTGACAGCAGCGCGTTGTGCTCGCCACCGAGGGTCAACGCCGCGAGCGATTCGTCTGTTGCAGCTGCTCGCCGCGCCAAGACCCGTTGTTTCCGCAGTTCGTCGAAACTCTGGCACAGAGTGGCGACTTCAGACACGGTCCGCGGGTCCTTGGCCAGCAACATCTGAAAGGCGTCGTCGTCTATCCACTTCAAGATGTGTTTAATCTTGTCTCCTTAACTCATCGAAGGCGCTTGCACAAGTCCAGTACGTCTTCAATGCAACTCGTGAAGCCTTCTCCCTGCAGCTGTGCACGGCTCCGTAGGCGCTGTTCAGCACGGAGCTTTCGTACCTCGGGGCGACCGAACACGTCGGCAATACGTTGCTTAAAAGCACCCCAAGTGGTGAATTCCGACTGGTGGTTGTGAAACCAGAGGCTTTCTACCTCTTTCAAGTAGAAAGACACATACTGAAGCTTCGATGGATCATCCCACTTGTTGCTAGCCCCCACCTTTTCAAATGTCCACAGCCAATCTTCGACGTCTTGTTCATCGGTGCCGTCGAAGAAAGGTGGATCGCGCAGGCGTAGCGCCGTGGGCACGATGACCATCGGGGGTTGGGCCGCGCCTTGCTGGGTGGTTTTCGTCGGCCATTTCCGGGGGAGCGGGCAGTCTCTTGTTTCGTAGTTCCAGGTTGAGTACCCCGCACCTCCACCACTCTGCAACGGGGTTTATTGGCGACAAGTAGCGCTTGAGAAGGAGGCTTACGGACGCTGAAGGCGGGCAGCGAAAACCAACACAAGAGGCACAGTCCAAGCGCCAACAGCTCGAGCTCGGCTCTCTCAGCTAAGGTAGTGGCCCACTGCGGCATATGATCTTCTTCCTCCTTACAATACTTTTGCTAATGATGGGTGAAAACCCCTTCATGAACAGGTAACGTACGCCATAGCAGGTCCCTACAAGACGCTTTTCATAAATTGATCACGCTTATGATGGGGCTTTTGTTGCTGTTAGGTTCTTGTAAGCCTAATGGATACTTACAATATTGCATCACCACATGTATGGCCGAGGAGTGAGTGGCGCTTTGTTTGATAGGGCGGCATCGCAAATAGCCAGAGCAAATATACCCGAAATATTTAAAAAAAGTTAGAGAAAGTCTGCAACTAAATACGCCATGTTGAAGCGCAATTGTTTGGGCTCCCATTTCTGACGCATCTTGTCGTCATAACCAGGCCTCTGTCGTCTTCGCAAACGAACTCTACGCCGCGGCGAAGAAACTATGCCGCACGTAAAGTTACATTGAAATAACTAATTTGCAGCAGAATCTGGTCAACAAAAACGGCTGGTCGGCCAAAATACCCAATTGGACCACTTATTACTTGCATTTGGTATGCAGTGCTTGTGTATTTGTTTTGTATCTCAGGATTTTCTATTACAATTCAACTTTATTGGCGGTATTTATGTGTGTTACAATATCTTACAGTAACATTAATGCTTACTTTTTGCAGGACAAAGCGCATCTGGTCTTTGACTGACGACTGCATGGGACCATAACCAACATCTCGTGGTGAACCTCCACCTATAATGATGACGAAGGCGACGAAAAATACACCACAGTAGATAGATTTAGGACATAAACTTGTATCAGGTAGTACTGTAAATGTATACGCAGACGCACCCTACAAGTGTCACAGAAATGAACTAAGAGTGAAGTGCATTACAATCAAAGAACGAAATTCGCGCAGACTCAAGCAATAGCAGACGGCAAGGAATGTTTTCAATAAAGGCTAAAAAATTAAGGAAAGCAGTAAAGGGTAGAAGCCAGATAAGATTTATTGGCAGTAACTTGCATATGCTTCAAACGGAAGTGAAAATAGATAATATTAAGGTGAGCGTGACAGCTGGAAACAGTAAAAAGTAAGTCAATACACTGAAGACTAGTGTCCTTCCAGGTAGGTAACCTCCATATTACTCAGTGAAACCGACGATATACTAATGCAGCCGTCTTGTCCCTTGTTAGTGGGAAATGCTTCTACAATTTCCCTGCTAAATTGGTTCCCACGCGGAAAAACCACGGTGGCGTCATTGAACAGTGGCGAGGATCCACACTGAGCACAGTGTGCATTTATGTGAGAATGACTGCTTGCCCCTAATGACGTGTTATGCTATAACAACCTGGTGTTCACACAAGGACCCATCTGGCCGACGTATACATTTTTGCGCGATAGGGGCAAGCAATATGCGACGGATAATTTGCGTTTAACAAACTTCGTTGTATGATTTACAGTGCATCCGTTGGCATTGGTTTTCACTGCTACGGATACTTTACGGTCTAATCCTGCACATACTTTACAAAGGTTGTTGCGTGCCGAAAAAAACTACTACTAGACCATACCTGTTGCCCACGCAATCTGGGGCGCATATGATATCGACATTATCATCTTTACTATTGTCATTTCTTATGGTCGCTTTGTTGTAAAAGTAACCGCGTACATAACTAATGAACTTGCAGGCTGATCTGCACAACACGTGTGTTTCGTATCCTGCATTTTTTAGTCTTATAATCTGTTGGCTGAAGCTTTTATTAATAATTCTTGGGCATGACGTAGTCAGGGTCTTTATCCGACAAGAAAATGCCATGCCACTTTTGAAGACATTAGAATGTTCCGAACTATAGCTAAGTAATGGTTTGACCGTTAGTGGATTGTATGACGAGCAGGCATGTCCCGCTGCGGCAGCTATCTCTATACCCATAAACATCATTATTTGAGTAATTCAACAGTTAAATTCAGCCCCGACTATTGTTCTTGACATGATCATTGACTTCACCAGTGCTTGCAGGCACTGGTCAAGGCCATGGCGCGTCGAGTGTCAGATAAGGAATGTCCGAGATCCATCACCAAAAGCATCGATGTGCTTGCCAGGATAATAACCGCCGAGAGAAAGCAGTAACACGTAATAACTTTGGGGAACTTTGGCTTAGAGAATAACTTACGTTTTCTTACTTCAAATAAGGAACGATGTCTGGTTGTCATACCAGGAGGACTCTTTCAAGTAAAGGCATTGGCAGCCGTGCAATTTTTTTTTTCTGTCTCGACAAAAAACGCAAATGAGGCTATGCAAAAACCAGTCACTTTACTGCAGAACAATGATTTTGAAAGCCTTGCATGAGCATTAAAACGCACAGGCAGCTTGCATCTTGAGTTGTTTTTGCGGCCAAGACAGGCAAAATCGGTATTCCGCTCCAGGCCGTAGTATCCAAACGGAACTCTTGGCAATTATGTGTATCATCGTAACTTCACAGTGAGCTTAAGATCTTGAACATGTCTGATCCTTTCGTTCTTTAAAACGCTGAGGCTTTAGTTGCATATTTAAGCGCGCAACCTATAGAATGCTGTTTCTTGAGCATAGATGTACAAGATCAGCATTTTAGCATCCCGCATGGTCCCCTATTTTCATGTGTAAGGCGTTGTAGGTCAACAAAGTGAAAGATTGGACCAGTTGATGATTCATGATCGAAATATACTGCGCGGTATACAACACGGACAATAAGAAGAGCTGTAGATAAGAAGAAAAGGATGTGTCAGAGTTCATAAATAAGTGCGGTGTGTCGGTTCATGAATTTTTTTGTTAACCTTTTACCTTAGGTCGACATTTGTGTTGTGAAACAGCGGCATGTAGCGACAAAAACGCTGCATTACGACAGGCTCAAAAGCAGCCCCGGCTCTGAGCACACTTTATTTAGCTAGAATAAAAAGGCGATCAATTGTAATCTTCGTGGTCTTGCAATTTTATTTATTTTTTATTTAGGAATACTGCAGGCCTTAAAAGGCCCGGAAAGGAGGGGAAAAGTACAAACAAAAGTACAAAGTGTGCAAGTATCAAGAATAATATACAAGGAGGATCTGTACAAGCAACAACAAAGTCAGTCTACCAACAAGTAAACGAGCATTAAAACGAATGTGATACAAAGAAAAAAAATACAATATGAGAAGATAAACAATAAATAACTATCTAATCAATGTACAAAAGAGTAGCAAGAAAATAAAGGAAATAAAACACTGGAGCACTGTATTGAAAGTGGAAGGGCTAGATTTAAGATGTAATGGATGCGATAGAGTCGGTGTTGCTGAGTGTACTAAGAGGTAGGCTATTCCAGTCAGCTACTGTTCGAGGAAAAAATGAATACTTAAAGATGTTGGTTCCGGTGTTGTAAGGCGTTAATGTGGCAGAGTGGCGATGTCTCTTTCGGCGAGCAGTGAGAGGCTTTATGTAAGGTTCAGGAGAAAAAGACAATTTATTATTATACAGTAGGAACAGAAATTTAAGCCTGTGAATTTACCTTCTTAGTTGCAAGGACTGAATGTTGTGTTGAGCCATTAGATCACTTGGAGGGTCACTGGAGCGATATTTAGAAAAGATGAATCTTACTGCTTTACGCTGGATCCTTTCTAGCGCATCAATGTAAGTTTTAGTGTGAGGATCCCATACGATAGATGCATATTCAAGCTTAGGACGGACAAAAGAGGTATAAGCGATTTGTGTCTGAGGTGGTAGAGTTTTTTGATGGCTGAGTCGCAAAGGTAAGAGATGTGGGAGTTCCAACTGAGATTATTAGTGGTGATGACACCTAGGTACTTATATTCATCAACCTCTGTGAGTGGCATGGATGCGAGATTATAAGTAAACGAAAGCTTATTAATTTTTTGGTGATTTTCGTAAATACTGTTTTATCACTATTAAGCTGCATGTCCCAGCGTTCGCACCATGTTAAAATTTTTTGAAGGCTGGCGTTTAGGGTGATTTGGTCTTGCTGGCAGGTGATTTCATTAAAGAGTAAGCAGTCATCAGCGAATAATTTTATCTGTACAGGTTCAGTAATAGAGTCAACTATGTCAATAATACATATGTTAAATAATAAAGGTCCAAGAACACTTCCTTGGGGAACGCCAGAAGTTACAGGAAGGTCACTCGAAGAGCAGTTATCAATTGCAACAAATTGCCTACGGTTAGTGAGGTAAGCAGAAATCCAATTTACTAGGTATGAGGGAGCGTCCAGATGAACAAGCGTTTGGATTAGTTTCGCGTGTGACACGAGATCATACGCTTTCCTAAAATCCAGAAATATGATGGCAGTTTGTCCGGATTTGTCGACAACGCTATCGAGACTGTGACTTACAGTAGTTAATTGGGTTACAGTGGAGAGGCCCTTCCTAAAACCATGCTGCATAGGAGTGAGAATAGCTCCATCATCAAGGAACCTTGTGATTTCGTTAGCGATAATGTGTTCTAAAAGTTTACAACAAGAGGAGGCTAGTGATATGGGGCGGTAGTTTTGAACTAATGATGGATCGCCTTTCTTTAGGATCGGAATGACACGAGCAGATAGCCAGTCGTCGTTAGGAAGCACTGCTGAAGATAGTGATGCATGAAATATGATAAGAAAACGCGATAGCATTTCGACGTATCTGTGAAGAAGCAAGTTTGGTAGGTTGTCAGGCACGGGTGATGATTTTGTTATTATATTCAAGAGCATAGAAAAAACGCCAGGGAAAGAAACAATGTCAGTTTGTCCGGATTTGTCGATTCGTGCAACGGGGAACAGGCGAGTTTTGAGAATATACTAATAAAATAAGCATTGAAGCGAGCAGCGATCTCTCGTTTAGCGACGACAGGATTGCCCTCGTGCATAATATGGTCGACTGGTTTACGTGTTTTGCTGAGAAAGCTCCAAAACTTGTTGGGAGCAGTTCGGATGAAGTTAGGCAGGTTAAGCTGAAAGTAACGAAGTTTAGCTGCCCTTACAGCCTCGTTTAATTTAGCTTGTAATGGTACGATTACGTCACGAGAAATACCCCGTCGTCTCAGATGTTTGACTTTTCTCTTCGCATGCACTATCTCACGGGTCATCCAGGGAGTAGGTTTGGATGTTTTTTTTAGTTCTCATTGGAATAAAGTTGTCAATACAGTGCATACAAATAGTCTTAAATTCGTCCCAAAGTTTAGCAGCGTCATGTCCCCCAAAAGCACTTAGACGATCATCAAGGTAATCTAGTACGCTCTTATCATTGGCACGTGAATAGTCCTTTACAGAAACAGTTTTACAATTAGTAGACTTGGGAAGATCGACGGTGCAGGAAAAAACCACAAGTTCGTGATCAGAAATGCCGTGTTCAACAGAAACAGAAAAATCTTGAAAAGTCTGGCTAATAAATATAAGGTCAAGTATTGAAGCAGAAGCAGCTCTAATTCGCGTAGGCTCAGTAACCACTCGCTTCAAGTTGTGCATCAAAAATAATGTCACGCAAATGTTCATTGTTCACGCTGACTTCAGCGCTATATGTACCGCGAATCCAGTCAATGCCCGGTAGATTGAAATCGCCTATGAAAAAAACTTTATCGTGTACAAAAGATGCCATGTGTTCATGCAGATCTTGAAGAAATTGTGGAGTGGAATCAGGGGCTCAATAAACAGCAAATAATAGAAAAGATAATAGAAATAGATAATAGAAATAATAGAAAAAGATAATAGAAATAGAAATAGAAATAATAGAATAGATAGACTCCACCTGTTTACACATTGTTTATTGGAATCAGTTATTAATTTACACATAGAGCTGTAACCGTAGCTCGAATGAACCAAAAGGTTGTGTCCTCATGCAACCGAGACGATGTTATGCAGGAGGGAGATAAGGTGTGGGACCTTGATTGCCCAGCGTGAGGAACACGGACGACATTAAAACGTCCTACACAGCGCTGAACATACAACAACGTTGATTTTCTTGCTCCCAGCTCTTTAAATGAAGTTTTCACCAGCAAAACAGGGAATAAGCGAGCAGGTGAAGCAGACGAAATTTGGCAGGCCACACATCGTCAACATCACATATTTATCGACAGAAATTCGCCTTCCAAGCTGGAAAGAACAAGCGAAGCTATACGCCTATCATCATCATCTTACGAAAGTTATTTCGCTTCAATTATTTGACGTTTAATTCTCATGTGGTTTCTCGCGAGAACATGCATATGGTTAAAATGAGCCCATTCCCCATGCCCATTCGGGAAATTGAGTTCCCAGGCACCTTCACGTTTGACAGAGAGTTATAGTTGCGTCATCGCAACACATACGTCCTTGATATCACGACCAGTCCTCACTTACCACGGGGGTATGCCTTTCGAGACCACGCTAAGCACCTGCGCAAGTTCCCTGTCTAGCGGATGATGAGCTTTTTTTACAGGTCCATGTTTCGGTCGCGACATATAGAGAAGTAGTGCGAACACTCTACAGAAGATACAATGCATCCCTCAAGACGCCGCAGCCAATCGATTGAAGAGGTGTGATGTTCAAGATGTTACACCAAATACGAGAAAAGCAATGACCCGACAACGTTTTTTCTGACAAGTCAGACACATTTTAGCACCGAGTACTAAAGTGATCTATTACATTCCGCACATTTATGTCCTATCGACTCGATCACCACCCTAATTTCGCTGCAACGGAAGTAGCGCATTCTGTGGTTCGAGGCGTAGTAGGCTTTTGGGAGAAGTGAGTATTTTTTTCCGCTGGGTAAGGCTAGAATGCGCACCTACACTCTAAAAAAAAGAATTTAATGAGGGTCACGGCACCGTGACTCTCTTCTTCGAGTATTCATTTGACCCCTTTTGGAAGGTATAATCAGAATAAGAGAGTCAGCATTTCTGAAGGAGCGTTTCTCAAGGAGTTAGCATTTTATTAAGGGCATTTCAATTAGCTTCCTTGATGAAGGCGCCGCCATATACGCCGTACATATCTGTCGTTTGCCGTCCGGCGCCATGGCTCGCCGACTGAGCTGGGCTGGCGCCTTCTCCTCTTCTGTCAGTCTTCTAGGTATCCTGGATTGCGTTGCATCGGTTGCGCGGGTTGCCTCCGTTGCCTGTCTTGTAGTTTTGTGTTCTGGCGAACATGGGCGTCTTCGGTGGCGATGACGCCAGGCTCCGTGCTCGAAGTGACGCTTGGAGGGCGGAATATTCATAGAGCCGCGGACACGGAAAACGTGCGCCTGTTAACGGTGTGTGTACTGCTTTCGTAGGTACTAATTATACAGCTCTAGGTGGGCGTCTTCAGCAGCGCTGCGGTAGTAGGCTGCCAGCCATTTCCAACAGCGGCGTGTATCCGCGGGGCTGTTTCGGACGCCCGACTAATACTGTCGGTCAACGAGTTGACACCGTCATGCGGGTTGCTGTACAAGTTCCCATAAAATGAGCGATGCAAACAATTATCAAGGGTCATGGTTTCATGATCGCACCTTGTGTCTGCACTGCTGAAGGTGCAAGGTGTCGTTTTGAGATTCGCGTTAGTCTACATCATAATGACATTTCCATCGACATTGAGTGTGCAGCATGCTTCCGCACGTGGGAATGTGAAAAAAAGCCTGTGTACAGCACACTTAGACCGGCTCTATATAATGGCATTTGTTGCCTTAAAGATGGTAGTTTAAGATGGAGATATAGTACCATGTTTCGAGCACTTACGCGGTAGTCACTTAAGTTGGACACGCCTCGCCGGTAAGGTGATAAGCTCGATACTTTCGACGCCGCGCGTTGTTGCGGCGGCCGCCGTGCACTCGTTTCCCTCGTTTATGTTTGCTGTTTTCGCGGTTTGCCTTCAGCTCCGATGACGTTTGACATCATAACACAATCGAGTAAGTGTACGTGACTGTGCGAGCTATGTGCGGTTATTCCAGCATGTCACGTCTGATCTCGACGTTGACGGCGTCCGCGCGCGCTGGGTGTCGTTAGGCCGCTTGTACGCGCATGTGTTTATCTGAGTATTTAGGGATGGGCGACGTTTGTAAAACAGGCGGTCAGTAACAGCTCACGACGCACCCCTGACTGCCGGGGGATGCCTTGAGTGTTGGAATATTCTGGCGCAATGACGGGCTTACTCTCAAAGCAAATTTTGAAGTGATTCCTCAGAAAACAAGTGCCTTCATTCGCGCATAGCCAGTGCCAATTCTGAAACGAAGTTCCCGCCTTTCTAACGTGAAAATTTGTTTTTGTTGCAAAATTAGTTCAGACGGAACACACGTGTCAGATGTGTGTACATAACAAAGGGTGGTTTTAAATACAACTAATCAGTGTGTGTGTGTTGGTTATTCCCAGAATCCCGGATCGCTTCTCCCGCCTCTTCATTTCAGTTGACAGCCAGACTCGGCGAAACGAAGGTGTCGCTATGGTCTGGCGCCTCACCACTCGTGATGGGAAAATGAACAGCCGCGTTCGCCCTGTCAACGAGGCAGTCGGTCCTACTTTTCTATTGGTTGGACAACACGACCTAGGAGAATAGGTGAGTGGCACCCACACAAAGGAGAATAAACCAATTTCGTTTGTTGCTCCGTGCTGCAAGATTCTCGCCAAGTGATGTGTTACCAAAACCCATAATTTGCAAGTTGTGTTTTACACGATAACGGCAAAAAACTTGGTTCCTTGCCGTGCCTGTTTGCTTTTGTTGGGTGAGCCTTCCTTATGTCTGTGTAAATCACTTATTGTGTAGGTTTTGCAAACTCTTACTGCAATTCCATTTTCGGATCATAATACCCCGTTCTGCTTTTCAGATCCATTTTTTATGGCTCCTCACCCTGAATAGGAGCAACAAGACAGCAAGTCGCAAGTCTGATGCCTCCAGCCGTCACCACTTTTTTGATTTATTCATAAGCATAAGGAATAAATAGGGGAAAATGATGCTGATTTCTGGAGTTTATTTGTACCATATGACACTATGCACATACCTGTCACACATTTAGTTGTCTATAATCATACAAGCACGTAAAAAAGAAATAACTCAGTGGCTTAACAGGAAATCACTAAGCAGCTTTCGCGCTTTCTAGATTACTCTGCTGGAAAAGTTGCGTTGTTTTGACGAGTTTCATTAAAATAATGCTAAAATTGAAATATTCGCTTTTGCAGTCGCTGGGCACAGCGGCAAGTATTATTGGGTTTGTTTAAAATAAATGCATCACAATTTCCAACAGTAGTCGCGCAAAAGCGGACAATAGGTCAATAAGTAACTTGATATCGCTGTGGAGTCATTTCACCCCCGGTGGAGTGGTACAGGCAATAGTCGTCTGCCTCTCCCATAAGTGGTAATATGATACTTCCGATAAGAGTGCTTCCACTGTTCCTAGAGGGTTAGGGTACTCTCCTAGAGCGCGCTGTTTGTGACCCACCAAGGGAGTCACCGTGACTCTTTAATAGTCGTATACGTCGCAAGTCAGAACTCTCCGAAAAGAGTCACCTATACTCTTTTTGATTTCGTAGAGTGTACTCCTCTTCGGCCCCTCGCCTCCTTCCTGGGCCATCTCCCTTCGGCTGCGCAATATAACAAGTGACGACGGTGTGGCCATGTGAGCCGCCGTCTCGTCGCTACATTCTCAATTGCTTTAGTGTCCACCGTATGTGCTCTCGACCGCGAGTTGCGTTCCCATGAACGTTGGCTCTTCCCATGAACGTTGTCAATGGTGGCGTCTGTATCGCGCGACGCAACTGCAGCGCTACGACATCTTGACGGGTGCGCAGAGGAAGAGCATGAAGATGACAGCAGCAGGGTAGCTCACAGCTGGCGCCTGCGGTGGTGCTGGCCGCGGGACACCAAGCGACTGCTGAAGTTCTTCACGCACTACTTCAGCAATCGACGACACCTCGGACTGCGGAAAAAGTGAGAGCATCCACAGGTCTGCTCGCAGCCGAAGAGGTCTTGTTTGCAGCCGGCTTTCCGGATCTTCAAAGTATCGTCTTTAGAAGTCTGATGGTTCCTGGGGCTTTTTGCATGAGAACAGATGAAGGCGATATTCCAGACGTCGTCGCCATGGCGTTTGAATTATCAACTAGGGGTCCGTATTCTGACGTTGGCTCTTGCTGCCTACGGCTAGCTCAATTATCACCATTCCAATTTGCATCTTCGTGGCTTGGGCTTGGTTCATGCTTTATCGTAGGCGTGGGCGTATCGTTGGCATTACTACAGTAATCGATGACTCCTCGGGCTGCGGAAAAGGTTAGAGCTTCCGCAGCTCTTCTCTTACGGTCACTCGGATCGTTCACTCTTACGGTCGCTCGGATCGGTCACTCGGTCGAATATGTCGTCGCAGTCGATGGATTTAAAAGCCGCGAAACAAGCAACCATTGCACTACAGGGTGTGCAATTATAGTGTATTCTAGGTCGTTGTCGCTTCTGAGAGGAATTCCTGCGCGGTCTTATGTGGGTTTCTCATTTTCCTCATCAAGAGCCCGAGGTTCACCGCTCGCATCAGCAAGCGAACATTCTCCTCCTCACGCATATCAGCGTCGGCGTGGTTAAAAAGTCTGATAATATATTCCGTGAATATAATGCGTCTTTTCTTTCGGAGCAGCCATGCGCCTTCTGGAAAGCTCAAGCGCTCTCCTTACGCAGAATTCTCGGCAAGGTGTCATCAAATCTTGCGTGGAGGAGATCGAAGATTCGTAATAAAGATACGGAATTCTCGAATTAGGTCGCCTGAGCGCCTTCGAGGTAGAAGTAGGCTTGACGCTGCTTCTGTTCCAGTTGTTTAAAAACTTGAGGCGGTTTTATCTTTCCAGGAAGCTCTTTGGATCTTATAATGATGATCTGCACGAGGTTGGCGGTTACCGGGGCTGTTGCATCAGAACAGATGAAGTCGACATTGCAGGCGTCATCGCGGCAGATTACTTCGTTGTCATGGCTATTGGATTATCAGCTCGCGTCCCTATTCTAGCAGTAGCTTTAGCTGGCTATGGCTATCTCAATGATCAGCGATGGATTAAAATCTTTTTCGTGGCTTGGGCTTGGTTCATGGCTTATCGTTGGTGTAAGGCACATAAAAGAAGCAGCATCTCGACCAGCTAATTTTTATTTCGGGCAATTCTAATTTTTATTTCGGACAACTCTGGAGTTCCACTGTGATTTCGAAATGTGACGGTGGAATTGAATTTGTGATGTTTATAGGACGGTTCGAGCACCTCCACTATTGTGCAGCGGCGCAGGAAACAGACAGAGAGACGTGTTTAAACATTTATGTACAAAATGTAAGGATATTAAAAGTCGGTGGTGTCGGTGCCGTCGGGACGACCACCCAGCCCATGAGGAGGAAGATTCCCGTGATCTCACGGCTTGCGAGCAGCGGTGACGGCGTCTAGGAGATGCCGGGACCAGCGCGACCTCGGACCTTGTTTCCGATGTCCTGATCACCACCCAGGCGTAGCGGTTCCACGGGCCGGTTCTGGCCAACACAGCACCGTCTGCACCGTGCTGGAATGCTGCTCGCCACAGCTGCGGGGCGGGAGCTCATTCGCCAGCGTTCCACGCCTTGGCCAGGGCACCGCCAGGTACAGCTCGGGTGCACAGCTCATGGGCTCGCGGCCGCCGTCCGAGTCTGGAGCGCCGCTCGGTACGGCTCGGCACCGCTCGATTCAGTCAGCAGCTCCGCCCCTGGAATCTGGAGCCTCGTACACCCTGGACCTCGCCCGGCTCCATAGTCCTCCGTGCACACGCGTCTCGGCCGGCAGAACGTCCCGCTCGTCCGAGCTCAGAATTACACGCCCTGGCCCGAACACTGCGAGCGCGCCTCGTGCCACCGTGTTTGCTTGTTTGTTTGTAGCCTTTGCATATTGGCACATACCCACTCGGGGGGGGGATTGGCCAAGAAAACGTGTTGTGGCCTACTAATGATAATCATAAAATGTCTACCTTCCTATCACTGAAGTAGAAAAAAATACCTAAGATAAAGAGCATTAAAGTGAAAGAGGAAAAAAAGGAAGGGAAAAGTTCTTTCTCAATAACGGAAGTCCAAAATTTTGATCCGACCAGACAGCTGAGTTTTCCAGACCCGATCAAATTCGACTGTATGTCGTGCTTTTACTCACATTTTATAATTGCATGAGTCTGTTTTCTTGTATTTCTTAAAGTAGGCATTATATTGTACTACGTTTAGTGGCAAGAATGAAATTACACACTGCATTGAAAACTTCTCTGTGACACTGTCCCAAAACTGAGGCACCGAAATTTAGAACATTTTCCGCGGTTAAATTTAAACTATTCTTCGAAAACGGAATAATCAAAAGTCTTTTCCTAATTATTGAGTAGTTGCAACATGATATAAAGTAATGTTCAATAGTTTCTGTTTCGTCGCAAAATGGGAAAAGAGGGGATATCGCAAGACCAGCTCTTTGTAAATAAAAGTTTAATGGGGGAACACGGCATCGAAATTTGGTAATAATCACTTCACACTTTCTCAATTGACTCCACTGAGGTTTCCATGGAAATTTAAGGTGCTGATATTCTGTCCATTTGTAATAGTTTCCATCATATCTGTACAAATTGCGAATTTGCGATATCTGATAGCTGCTATGTATTCTACTTCTGAGAACTGAAAGTATGGTCCATCAAGGAAAGCCCGGGCTAAAGAATCGGCCAGTTCATTTATTTGTAGCCCGCAGTGACCTGGGACCCACAATAATTTCAGGAGTTTTAGCTGTGGTGGTACTAATGTGCGCAAAGTCATTAGGGCTCGTGATTGTTCTGAAGCTGTAAGTGCTGTACATACCGAAAGCGAATCTGTTATGATTGCACTGATTCGGTTGAAGGCAGTTTTCGAAGCGCCAAAATAGCCATGTGCTCGGCTTCAAAAACAGGAGTAAGATCTGGCAGCCTCACTGAGAATGACCAGCCAAGTAAATCGGCAGCAATTCCTACGCCTGCCTTTGATATTCACTGAAGCATCTGTGGCTATTATGTTTTTTGTTTCTGCATGTACCAAGTAATCTTTTAACCTGTATTCAAAAATCTGAGAGATTGGAATTTAGATTTCGGGGGGAAAATTTCATCATATTCTATTGTAATATTACTATGTGTGCCAATCGTTTCAATTACCGTTCTTATGTCCACCTTAATGCTGTCTAGTTTCTTTTGAACGAAAATGATTTGGGGTGTATGCAATCGTGGCCAATGAGCAAGAAAGAAGGAGTCGGGGTCTCTGATAAAGGCGTATTCTGATCTTCTAGTCGGTAAGCTGTAACATTTTAAAAAAGTTTGCACTGTTAAGATGCAGAATCGACAAAGAAGTGTTGGAAAGCGTGCTTCTTGGTATATAACATTAATGGCCACAAACTTTGGGAGTCCCAGACACATTCGCAGCGCTTCACGCTCCAATAGAACTAAAGGTTTTGTTTGATAAGCAGGGCCGCCCGAAAATAATATGCACCCGTGCCACCGCGCTCTTCTTTTTCTTCCCTCCGTGCTCGGTGGTCCGCGCCGACGTTTTCGCGCTATTTACACATGACAGAATCAATTCATGATGGTAGCCATAATGAATGTTTTAGATTTCAGATGTCCTCCTTCATGTCCTGTTCACAGCTTTGGGAGACAGGAAAGAGGATGGAAACCGAGTTACCTGGGGTCGAGGTGGCTGGGGCCACCTTGCGGCGCCGGAGAGACGAACCGATACTGCTTTTCGAGGTGGAGGGGGACCGTGATGTTTTGGATTTAAACAGAGTGATTGCTAAGGCCTGGATGACCTGCACTACCTCAGCTACAATGCGTTGCACGAAAAAGTGGAGATGTGGTCAAGGAGCAGATTTTAAAGGTGAGGGACACCCTCCTCAAACGACAGAGTTGGATCAATGCGCAGTGAAGCGCGAGATGCCCCAGGAACCAACGATGCTACCCAGGCACGTAGCCAGGATATTTTTGCCGGGGGGGGGGGGGGCGCAAGGCCTAATTGTTCAAAAGAAAGTCTTTCCATGGCAAAAAAAGTTGCCCAGGAGTAAAGAAGGCTGGACAAATTTCGGGCAGGGGCCACGAACACGGCCGAAGCAGAGACCAAAATAGCCGGCCCATTGCCATCGCTCGGAGGGTACATGGGATAACATCAGCCCGCGCGGGAGGCCTGCCGTCGAAGCAGACAGGAAACGCACCGCCCATCTTTAACGACCATGAAAATACACGAGGTGGGGGCGGGGGGGGGGGGGTCGTCGCCCGAGAAGCCGCATTGAACTTTGAATCTTAGGGCGCGGTCGCGATCGCTGGCGCGCGCGCTATCTCGAAAGCCATCACAGCCGGCAGCTCGTATACCCTTCTACATGCTGCGGTCTCAACGCGAAGTGACTATGCGGAGAGCATCTCTCGCTGGAGCGGCCGTATTCCCTTACACCAGCGTTTCGTGGTTACGCGAAATCGGATACAAAACAGTTAGCTGCCAGCCTCAGTTCATGTAACAGTGCCATTTGTTGCTATCGCACTCATTGCTTCGTCTTACCGTGAAACTGTGATTTTTTGTATCCAACACAACTAAGAGGATGAAAGGCCTGCAGCATCAACCACGCATGCGTCTGGGTAATGAAGGAGCGACATCTTTGCAAGGTATTAAACACAAATTTATTCACAAATATTAACACACGCCTACAGTTCGGGAATAATTATGCCATAAAGGAGTACCTAGGCATCTGTAGATACCATAACCAACATCTAAACCGGTCCCACAGCAATCATATTCCTCAAGAAAAGCAGTACAATTCGAAGAGTTATAATCTATTCGATGTTATTCACGGCACATTCAAAATAAATATTTAAAGAACTCTAACGGGCAATAATAGGACTAAGGAATAACGGAGGATATCTATGCTACTTGGGTTGTGCGGACAATATCGCGCTTTTCAGCAACGACGCTAACGAATCACGAAAAAGATACGGGATACAAATGAAAGAAGCGTTAAAGGAGGTTTAAAGATAGACCTGGAGAAGACAAATGTAATGTTAGGCGGCCCGGCGAAAAAGTGAGTTTAGGAATTGCAAACAGACTAGAAGAATGTGTATATGCGTGGGCTAATTACTGAAAGAGAACGCCCTGACCCGAGAATTCACAACACATGACTGACAAATAAATTACCGTTATCCTTTAGGCGCAAATTACAATTTTTTTACTGGTAACTCACGGGCCAAAACATAAACTGCTGCACTCGACGTGAAAAACATTGCGAGTGGTACCCCAATATACCATGAACTTTGCATCTAAACAAGGTAGGAACGCACGCATGCGACGCTAATCTCAAGGTAAGATTAGCGCGCACTTAATCTCAAGGTAAGTCGTACGGGAGGTACAGATCGAGATCAATCTGAATCACCGTGTACGCCTTAACCACGAGGAGGGAAGTGGTGCCTAGAGCACTGCACGGGCTCGGGCCTACCCGGAAACCCGGGCCCGGCGTGGCCCGTGAGCTGGACCGTGCCGGGTAATGTACCTTTCACGGCGGGCCCGGGCCGGGCTCGGGCCTGAAGCTCCGGGCTTTGGGCCGGGCCCGGGTTTCAGGTGGCGGGCTCGGGTCGGGCCGGGCTTGGACTTTGTTCGGTTCTTAAATGGACACTATTGTGAAGCACTGAATCGTTTAGACTGATAAAGTATACTCTAAGAACTCGAATGTCATTGATTTCGCCATCATAACTTTATTATTAGACGAGAAAATGAAGGTCAAAATCACATTTTTTAAATTTCGCGCCGAAGCTTCGAGCATGAAGTCACGGATTTCAAACTGTATTTGTCGTATTTTGGGTCATTGGCTCTATAAAATTTCCTGACACTCGGTATGTTAAGTCTATGGCCCCCTCAGAGGTCAATGTACTTCATTTTTAGTGATTAGGAACTACGTAGGCCTCATTAGACGCCGTCAGAATGTAAGATGTCACGGCGTCTGCTGCGCGAATTTCAAGGGGGGCGTCGCCACCCGCATTTATCTTTTTACGCGTTTTCTCACTTAACAAGAGTCTTGTCCCGGCGAGCGTGGTGATTTAGAAATTGCCAAATAATAATTTACTGGCAATAGAAAAACT
This sequence comes from Rhipicephalus sanguineus, assembly GCF_013339695.2. Classification (NCBI taxonomy): domain Eukaryota; kingdom Metazoa; phylum Arthropoda; class Arachnida; order Ixodida; family Ixodidae; genus Rhipicephalus; species Rhipicephalus sanguineus. Next base: position 284,511 of record NW_023615247.1, read on the forward strand.
GTTATTTCTTTCTAGTGCCCTTTCAAGTTTCCTCCACATACGTTGTGCATACATATATGTTCCAGATTTTCTCTCGAAAAAACGCTTTTTTTATGTAGGGCAAGCTATTTGGAGAAATTTTATTAGGGACAAGTACTGAACTTGTTTTGCTCCTTGCATATGGGACTTCTTGATTTAACTGAAATGGGTGAGCTAAAAGTAGATATAACACGCGCTTATATAGTTAAAATGTCGTTATTCTGTGTTTTATTTGCATTCGTTATAATTTTATATCCAAAATGCTAATGGGGGGAGGGGCTATGTCGTATCAAATGTCAGCTAACGTTGACATTTAAAAGAAGACCTTTCCACTATATCACATATGGGTCGTTTCTGAAGGGTATTTGGCGGCAGGATTCCAACAACATATCGATATCTATTTTGAACATGACTAAAATCTGGACGCCGATTTTGAAATATAGAGTTCTGTTTCACGGTTAGGTGCCAACACATATGGTAGCCGCAGGGGATGCATCACAACAGCAATGCTTTAGACCTGTCATGCCTGTGTAGCTTAAAGGGGTACTGACACCATTTTTCGAAGGCGAGTTTACTATGCCATACAAATCTCCTGTGTTCAGAGACGGCTCTAAACAAGTGTGAAGCTCATGAAATGCTGATATTTTATTTTAATATTAAAGTCAATTTTTCCATGGCGCACCTGTAGACATCAACAAAAGCTTGACGTCAGGCTACAGTACACATTCTGGTGACTTCATCCAGCAGTCTGGCTAGTTGTGATGACGTTAGGCACCAAAACTTCCACGATGGCACTTGTGCGTCATCAAAACTTCCAAAATGGCTGCTTGTGCGTCACCAACAGAGCCACGGTGCGAAGCGGCTGTGAAAACGTCACTATATGTTGTGCGAGCACGTGACGAGAATCTCATACCGTGTTGTGACGTCAGGGTACAGTAGGAACCGAAACTAGCTTTTAAAAACCTACTGTAATTAATTTTTCAGGGCGCACTCGCGCTTAGCACTACCTTTTCTAGCCTCCTGAGGGCTGGACCTTTTATTTGACGCAAAAAAACGACAACTGAAAATATTCGTGTCAGTACCCCTTTAGAAACATACTTATCAAGAAAATAAAAAGATAGGACGAAGACAGTCATGCGCGGCCAGCGGGCCTCTAGGGAGGGGCCCACGGGCCGCCTGTTTGGGTCGCCTGCGCTATACAGGTATAGTGTGAGAGCTACATGATACTGCCGCAACACTGTTGGAACGTGCACTAATCGCACAGGTTCAAGCATCATAAGGCGTCAGGAAAAATATATTTGCTTGACGAAATATCACGCTCAAAGAAAGACAATTACGAATTTCGTGCCGGGTGATGTCCCTTTCCCTCGAAACATATGCATCCAATGAGTAAGCGCCGAGAAGCTTATTCAAGCTTTTATTACCAAACTGCAACGAACACCGAAAATAGATCAAAATCGCTTCGTCCACCTCTTGCAAATACTACCTGCGTATTCCAGTGATCACATTCTACCAGTACAACATCGTTAGGAAGGCAAAGAGCATTATGACGTAGAAAAAAAAGAGCGCGGTGCAAGCCGTGCATTTGGTGGTATATTACTTTCGCCGGGTATATTACTTTCGCCTAACACACGGCGGTTCCACAAACCAAAGAGATGGCACCTTTCAAAATAGCTCACGGAAGCGGTAGCACAACGACGATCGATGTCATGCCACCGAACGACATCCATGAAGGAAACCTCGATGTCGCCATCTTTCGTCTAGTCGTTCTTTCCTGCAGAGTTGAGCTCGAAAGTTGGTGTCTTATGGACAGTGAACAAGGTGAAACGGCGTCCTTCGAGAAAATAGGGAAAGGGCTTCACGGCCAAAAACCCTGTAGAGCTTCACGGCCAAAAAACACTTCACGACCAAAACACTGTAGGAGAGTTTTCGGCCAAAAACAATGTAGCACCAATGGGATGCGGATAGCTTCGAAGAACTTTGGAAGGGTTGCAATAAAGTTCTTCCTATTCCAATAGCCATTTATGAACATCTGAAGAATTCCTACAACAACCACTCCAGAAGCATGCACCACACGACTGGTGGGGGCATCGTGCTTCTGACGTGTTAAGAGCGTCACTTCAGCCAGCTGCCCCTTGATGTCTGCGAAAGCTTGTTCTCTGGCATCTGTAAAGCTTGGTGCCGATGCGGCTGATTTCATGTAAACCAATTACTCTTCAAGTGGTTTAAGCGTTGTGGCACATGAAGGCATCAAACGCCCGTAGAAATTTACTAATTCTAGGAAACATCGGAGTAGAAGGATCGAGCATTGACGACGCAATTTACAAAGGCTTTAAACTTGGCTTGATGCCATCACTGTTTGCAATACGGCCAAGACACTCCATGGATGTCAAACCGAACTTCCAGTTGTCTGAGTTAAAAACAATATCATGCTCTTGAAGCCGGTCAGAGAGGAACCGGAGATGTTCTTGATGAACTTGTGTTGATGAGCTGGCTACCCGAATCTCATCTATGTAGGCGAATACAAATGCTAACCCACTGACGACGATGTGAATTAATCGTACGAAAGCCTGCGCAGCATTTTCAGGCCGAATGGAATGCACAGAAATTCAGACAACCCAAAAGTGATTGTAATGCCAGTTTAGAGAATATCTTCCGTAAAGCCATAAGGCTGAGCCATAGGAATCTGATCGTATGACTTTTCCAGATCAATATTGAAAAATATTTCGCTCGGTGAACACTCAAAATCTGTGATTGTGACTGCGTTCAGCCACAACAACAACGTGATGGCACTGCGGCAGTGTACGTTGAAGTTTCTGCTGTTCACGGCTTGCATAGCATGATTCCCATACAATTTCTGTCTACGCCACGTGCGGGTAGCACGCTCAACACTGCTGCTATGGCGACGAGAAAACGCTGTCCGCTGATGGAGTCTTCAACAAAGAACAGGTGACGGAGAGGCAGGCGGAAGTCACTCGTCGCCGTTAGCGGTTCTCGATGTATTTTTCTGACAAGCCACACGGCGCATGCAACGCGCGCAGATTGTCCAAAGCATCGGCAAATATCAGTAAGGCCGTTCAGCTCCAACGCTCTTGTAAAAACCATCTGGGCCATGAGTGCTCAACGCTGAATGAACTGTTCCTGCTGTAAAATGTGGTCAAGAGAGAAGTCTCGAGCTCTGAGAAAGCTGCCTGAAAAGCTGCGATGGACGGCGATCTAGAAGCTCGGTTGATGATAAAAGTCTTACCAGCCACCTTCATTTTACAATTGCCGTGAGTTCAAGGACTGCCTTCCTGAACGTATCGTAGGGCGTCTGGCCTAATGGCTAAGGTAAGATGTCGCAGAATTTGAGTGCAAGGTCGTGCAAGCTATCTTGCTTCGTGCGATGCAACATTAAAAACCTGAAAGTGGACATCTACTTGCATAAACCAAATTACGGGCTATTCAGGCCTGAATGGAGGCAGCCGCACTGCGTACTGGCCCATCGAAGGTGGTGAGGATTCCGCCAAGTCGGTGGCTAGTAGCGACCCGCTGAAGACCCTTGCAACGTTGTGTTCTGTGGACCTTGTCACCAAAGTAGCGAGATGCAGAAGACAACGAATGTTGCTATGTAGGCATAACTCACTGGTTTATTCTGAATCTCATGCGCTCACTCTCTGCTTACACACTTAGTTGTCGTCGCTGCGTCGGCAAGCCAGCACGCGACAAGCAATATTTTTCTTTGTGGCGTTTGATGTGCATATAGACACGTATACACACAAGGCCTTTTTTTAGACAATACAGATTTCTTATAAAAATGCTGTGGCAGTCAGGCCCGTGTCGTCTTCGCAAACGAACTATACGCCGACGCGGAAAAGCTTTGGCGCACCTAAATTACATTCAAAGGAGCAATTAACAAAGAATCGTTAATTAACTTTTTATTTGTTAGGGGCGGTTGTTCATATCCAATGGCTGTAGCACATGACAATTTATGACATTCCCACTTTAAAACAAAATTCTGAAAATTGCGTGTAATTTGAGATAATCGCCGAAATGCACGGCCCCAATCTAAGCGAAACCGAAACTGAGCGCACCATGCGCGCCAAAAATTCATCATCCCGGTTACGTCAGAGAGGAAGCTCAGGTGGCAGTTTTTCGAAAAAATGCCGCGTCGCAGCAAAACAGTCAGAAAACACGGCAAGCCGTCCCAAATACCGAAATGGACCGCTTATTATTTGCGGTTCGTGTGTAGTGCTTACCTGTTTCTTTCGCGCTGTAGCCAAGAAAACCGCAATCTCTTCCTTTTCTTTCACTGTACAGCATAAATGTAGGCAACAGCCACTGCGGCGCTAATTCTCGCAGACAAGCCAACGAGTTATTTGCACTCCTTTCGAGTTTAAGAAAGAAACGGATAAGCAGTACACACCAAACTCAAAGAAGCGGTCCAATCGGTATTTCAGACGGCTTGCCGTTTTTCCTGACTATGCTCTGCTGCGACCCACCTTCTTTCTGAAAATTCTCATGTGAGATTCGGTCTCACGAAACCGGGATGACGGATTTCCTGCGCACCCGGTGCGCTCAGTTTAGGTTTTCCTAGATCGGGAACCTGAATGGCGGTGATTATAATCTCAAATTGCGTGCGTTTCTCGCAATTATATAAACGGGCTTGTCATAAATCTTCACGTCTTACAACTTTTCCATATAAACACTTAAAAAGGCTCACTTTAATTACCGCGATCACGAAGACCAGCTGTACAATTTCAGCTACACATTTTATGAATAACGCGAAAACTGTCCAACGTTTTAATTCGACGTTAGAAAACGCCACGCAACCATATGGAAGAACGTTCGTGAAACAACGTAAGCATTTTAGATAGTAGTTGGGAAACAAAGAACATGGAACCAAGCGGCGTGCCACAGTCTTATAAAGCTGCACAGCTTGAAACACGTTTTGTCCAACAGTACTACGGAGCGCAATACTGCGTGATGGATAGGCTTGGTCTCTGGAAAAGAATGAGGTCGTCAATAAAACAAAAATGTCACGAAATCAGTCGTAAAATGAGCACTTCGTTTCCGGGTTCATCTTGGAACCCACTGGACAACTGAAGGCCTCGGCAAACGGTGCAAAATTCATGACGGCCTTGTTGCAGTCGCCGCCAAAAAGGTTGTCAGCAGGCGTTGTGGCACAAGTCGAGAGGCACGCGGTAATGAAAAACACTTTCTCTTCCGTCAACTCCTGCAAAGCAAAACCAGATTGTTTATTCCTGTTTATATTTTATGTTCCTAAACTTCTTTCACTGCTACAGCAGTGTCCGAGTGCCTCAGCTGGTGAAACGTGCATAGTCCGCCATTTCTTCTACGTGCTGTTGCAAATAAGCGCACGAGCCAAATTGTGGCGACACATGAGCCGGTGAAGTGTTCAGAACGCGCATCTTGGGACATCTACACCAATGTTAATATGCAGCTCAACGCGCACAAGCATTGTGCCTATGTTTCTGCCTTGAAGACGCGTCTCCCGGTAGACTAAGAGGCCAAATGAAACACAAATCGAATGGTGGCAGAAGCGAATGACATACAATAGTGGTATAATTTTTTTTAACATTTTACGAATAATTCATAGCATCGTTAATATGAAGAAACCTTTACATCGTGCTATTAACGCACAATTTTGATCATTTCTTTACGCATCATAAGAATCGCGCTATGAAAATCATACAAATGTAATATAGTGGAAAGAAGCGGTGTTCGACCACGCCAGTCATCATCATCATCTAAATTCAGTAGTTCAGCCTTGTGGGGCAATTACAATGTGTGTGCATCTTCTTGGCCTAACAAGCGACGCAGTGTACTTAAAGAACACCAGACGGTCGAAATTTCCGGACCGCTCTACTACGGTGTCTCTTATAATCATATCATCGTTTCGGGACGTAAAACCTCAGATATAACTATTACTTTATTATTGCTCAGAAGAATAAAATACAGCAAATTATTTCTTTGTTATAGGAAAAAAACATGCTTTCACATGTCACTGATACCCTTCCGTGGTAAAACTGGTAGCTAGCTGTCCGCGATCCTCCCACTATAAAACCGGGGTGGATTACTTCAGGACATAAATAGTCTTTTATCTATCTATCTATCTATCTATCTATCTATCTATCTATCTATCTATCTATCTATCTATCTATCTATCTATCTATCTATCTATCTATATATCTATCTATCCATCCATCTATATATCTATCCATCTATCCATCTATCCATCCATCTATATATCTATATATCCATCCATCCATCCATCCGTCCGTCCGTCCGTCCGTCCGTCCGTCCATCTATCTATCTATCTATCTATCATCTATCTATCTATCTATCTATCTATATCTATCTATCTATCTATCTATATCTATCTATCTATCTATCTATCTATCTATCTATCTATCTATATCTATCTATCTATCTATCTATCTATCTATCTATCTATCTATCTATCTATCTATCTATCTATCTATCTATCTATCTATCTATCTTGATGTTACTTCAATTAAGAAATAGCGTGAGGTCATTCACAGAAGAATTCGCTGGTAAGTTCTTCCCAGAAAATATTCATGCACGCTTCGAGAATATTTCTCTTTTAAATGTTCCGACTTCTGTGCTGAGTCTTAACAAAAGCCGCAGTTGCTGGAGCGTACACTGTAGCAAGGAAATTAAGTTCTGTGAATCAGAAATATTTTGAAATATATCTGTTTAATTGGTTTTAAAGAGGCGTAATAACATTATGATGCACAATTAACGCTAGTAAGCATGGTTGGGACTTCTAAAACGGAGAAAGCATGACATATAAATATGACCTTCCGACAAACCGAAAAAGGCACACACCTTACCTATTGACGCGCTTGTATATAACTCAATTTTAGAATTTTTGCACAGTAAATGCGAATAGTTATTGTGTAACACTCTTATAGAGTCATTACGATCGGTGAATGAAATGTCAGAATATAGACCGCTGTGCGGGCCGTGTTTTATATATTAGACCAGAAAATAAAAGTACGTTACAAAGGATTTCTGATTGCATACCTTTAGGCTAAAAAAATGACGAAAAAATTTAGGCTTACGTAGGCTAACTCGTAATAACAATACAATTAAGACATAGCCAGGTCTCAATACCTCTCGCCCATCACTTAGAGCAACGTTCACACCCGCGATGCTGCCATTTCACCTATTCAGATACATCGCGTAGCGGTAAGAACAGACCTGACAGGATAGTAATATTTATTATAAAAACTAAATACTGAAGAAGCCGACACGTCGGTTTCGCAAGATACTATATTTGTGGTATGTTGACCTTTCACAGTTTGTAGCTATTTTAAATGCGGAAACAAAGGCATAATGCCGGTATCACCGAGATGCCAATCACCTCTGATAGCTGGGTACCGTTTTCGTCGAGGCGTCGCTTGAAGGCTTCGTACGCCACCTCCATCGCTGGAACCTCGGGGAAGATGCTGACGTCGTCAGGTAGGCAGCGAAGTGCGCGTCGCTCGAATGCTTTCTGGACATCCTTGCTCAACCAATTCGACGTGACCTCAGCTTCCGAGTTGATCTTAAAGCAAGAAAACTCGTTTACGCTTAATTCAAAAAGTACCGTAAGGTAACTATTGCCTTCATTATTCTAAGGACTCGTGCGCAACATACTTATTTTTGCGTTAGCCCCAACAAATAAACTGCGACATGCTATCACTGCAGAGCATTAGCGTGTATCTTAATTTCGTGAGCGCGTGAATACGTGACTGCAGTGGATGCTCGGGCGATTTGCCTGTGCCTGTTCTTCTGAATCTTATGTTATCTTAAATTCAATATGTGAAATATAGAATAAGTAGACATACAGGGTACTCGACGGTAGCACTATTGCGAGTGTACGTACCGTTTTTATTATTCAACACTATTTTGTTGTGAGCACGTAGATGGCAAATGATTCTTTGACGCATCGCTTAAGCTTGAGGCAAATTAAAACCACGCTCTTGCGTCACCAAACACATCATTGCTCTTAGCGCATTGTGTTCAATAAAATAAAAAAGCTATATACTGAAGTTCTACTTATGGTATCTGTGAAATGCTCTTTGTTATATGTGAAACAAGAACATCGTATTTTACGCTAATGTACTCGACGCATTTAGTTGTATTGCATTTGGTCAAAAAACTGGGTCACTACATCACACACGCCCCTGCTCCATAGTGAACGCTTCCTCTTTGCCTCTGAAATGAAAACTCCCGGTAATGATGTAGGTATTGCACTACAATAGGCAGCTACTGCACCCGTGCGAAAAGCTGTGAGTAGACTCAAGCGACTGAAGTATCTACAGTGGTCCCTGAAGTCTACAGAACCCATGCTTTGCTCGATGTGCTAATTCGACCGTTCTGCAAAGCGGAACCCTGGAGTTAAAGGACACGGCACTACCCAAGACCGACTGTACATTCGATAGATGTTGCTTTCAATTATTATCAACGGCCACCACTGCTTCTACGCATTTCCCTTCTGCAAAATCCTTCGTGGAAAGCTTCCAATGACTGCAACCATCACACTTCAGTGCTATGACCATTTACAAGAAGTCAGTGGCGTAAGCACTATGAACGACTTACTTCACCATGTCAGCCTACTAATCGTACATGGAGTAGAAGTTTGCTGAACTACTCAAAAGAAAATCTACTGTTTTCCGCTACACAATTATGTCAAGTGAAAAAAACGCTAAAGCGAGAAAATTGTCTTTCAATGAGAATTTTAAATGCGAAGCCGGAAGCGCGTGCTGCTCACAGTACTAAAAACGGCAGATAAGACCACGGTACCTCGAAACTACACGGGTAGAGCACCGAATCGCAATGTGGGTGTGTATTCTTAGAACTATCTAAGTACTCTACCAGCGTTGAGCGCGGAAACGTTTCGGCAAAAAGACGATTTAGCTAGGGACAGGTGCTGTCTGTATCGTCTTAATGTCAAAATGTTTCACGCTTAACGCTGGTGCATTATGGCTTGTCAACCAGCTCGAACTCTTACGTCACTAGTAATGTGCAAGAATTTCGCACTGCGTTGCGAGGGTCCCGAAGTTCACAGGCTTGCTGCCACGAAGTAGTATACAATATTTTATTGGCCAGCTATGCCGCCTTGGCAATGGCGGCATCGACTAACACTCCATATGGTACTTGTAAGCAAGAACTCACTACAGGGGCCGAAGTAACAGCGGTTCGGTAGCTTAGTTGGCACCGTCCAGCACGATTCATGCGGAGGGTATAATTTCAACCAATTACACATCAATATAGCAGAATTTTTCTGAACTTTAGACATATTTACCCCATTAAAAATTAGTTCATCATTAATTACCATAATAACCCATAATGAATGGAATGTGTTCCATCATATTGGTGGATAACCTAGCAGACATTATCGAGGCAACGTGGATGATGTGTCCCCTTGTGAGGATGTGAGAAATCTTTGGCTTTGCGTCTCGCTTACTACCCTGAACCGGGACTGAAAGAGAGCAGTTATCCACATGAACAGATGCACACGATAGGCGTCTCCTCAGCTCCAGAGAAGAGGCTTGCCGTGTGCAGCTGTTGCTGTGAACTGCTGTACTCTTTCGATACCTATTCAGAATAGTCAGCTGCACGCAGGCACGTATGTTTCATGTTTACTCAAGGGTGCGAGGGGCACGGCAGAATTATGCATTCAGTGAGGTATACATTAACACCCATCTTGTCTCTGCCATCTCCACTACAACATCCACCATCGTGGTGTAAAACATTCAACCCCGATGGTTGACTATGGTAATGGATGACATACAAATTTTCAATACAGTAGCGACGTTGGAAGTGAATTCTCTGGCTTCATTACTTGTAACGTCACTAAATTTACGGCCTTGCTTACCATAACTCCCTCGTTGCCAATGGCACTGATGAGTACCCGAGCATACAAGTACAAGACACCACCGTACAACATGGCGTTGGTGCCATCTGGGTAGTAAAGAGGCGGTGCAAGTGCTCCGAGGGACAGGGACAGGTGGTTGAGCAATTGCTCGTAGTTTCCGTACGGCGGATGAGTGTTGTCGCCGAGCAACTGCTCCTCAGTGGCAGCCTCGGAACCGAACAGCTGGCGCTGGCTGCGACGCGTCTGAATCCAGAACTGGGCGAATGAGGGAGCGCTGGCGGGAAAACGCCTGTAGACTTTCTCGAGCACCTTCGGCTTGAGGAACTTCTCGGAGGGCCAAACCACGGTGGACACGTTTGTCAGTTTTTCCACAGCAGCCTGTTTTGTATCGTTGTCGAACCACGAACAAGCCCAAGTTTTATCCACGGCCACCTGTGACGGAAGAACAAAGGTTAATATTGTCACATGGTCATGACGCTGACGAAGACAGCAGCCGGCGGGTCCAAAATGAAACTCTTTATTCGGCCGAACTTGTGGCCGTGAAACGAAAACGAGAGCGATACACACTGTACACTGCCGCGTCGACCGTCGGTAATCTGCCCATGGCTGGGACGTGCCGTCTTTTATACATCACGCATCGAACTTTCCAGTCTTATCACTGGTGGTAGCGCAAGCTCTGGAATAATCTAGGCTATTCGTGGCCTGCGCGCAACATTAACAATGTGATCTACTAAAATCGAGAAGCTTCTCGAACACTGCGGCGCGGTCAGCGTCGAACGTTGCTAACCGTCCTTGCTAGTCAAACCCGAATACACCAAAATAAAACAAAAAGCGGGCATGGCATTGCCCCCCTCTGAAAAAGCAACGTTCCGATGCTTGTGACAGAACACAGAAGGAAAAAAAAACAACTGCATACACAAATAAATTACAATAACAAAGGAAAAAGTACTCCCCAGGTTCGCCAACGCTCAAAAAATGCCTTAAGGCGCACGACATGGACGACTTCAGGTTGTGCGCGGCGTCGCTGGGAGTCGTTAATGTCGTCCGGGATGACCACTTAATCAAGAGCGCCGAGTCGTCGAGGCACCTTGAATGGCCCGAAGTATCGCCGAAGAAGTTTTTCACTGAGCCCACGTCGGCGTATCGGGGCGTCCAGACCCAAACACGGTCGCCGGGCTGGTATTCCATGAAGCGTCGTCGAAGATTATAACGGCGGCTGTCGGTCATCTGCTGATTCTTGATGCGTTGGCGGGCGAGCTGTCGGGCTTCTTCGGCGTGCTGAAGGTAAACAGTGACGTCAAGATTTTCTTCGTCGGGGATGTTGGGTAACATGGCGTCGAGCGTCGTTGCCGGGTTCCTTCCGTAGACCAACTTGTAGGGCGTCATCTTCGCCGTTTCTTGCACGGTCGTGTTGTATGCGAAGGTCACGTACGGAAGGATGGCATTCCAGGTCTCGTGTTCGACGTCAGCGTACATGGCAAGCATGTCAGCGATTGTCTTGTTCAGACGCTCAGCGAGGCCATTTGCCTGCGAGTGATAGGCGGTTGTGCGGCGGTGACTTGTCTGGCTGTATCTCAGAATTCTCTGAGTTAGGTCTGCAGTAAAAGCGGTACCTCTGTCAGTGAGGGGGACCTCTGGCGCGGCATGACGTAGGGTGATGTTCTCAACGAAGAACTTGGCTACCTCAGCGGCACTGCCTTTGGGCAGGGCCCGTGTTTCGGCGTAGCGGGTCAGGTCAGCTACGACGTCAGCTACGACGATCCACTTATTACCGCAAGTTGACGTTGGGAACGGCCCCGGGAGGCCCATGCCGATCTGCTGGAACTGTCGCTGAGGTGGCTCGATCGGCTGAAGAAGTCCGGCTGGCCTTGTCTGCGGCGTCTGCCGTCGCTGACAGTCTCGGGAAGTCTTTACGTAGTGGGCGACGTCGGCAGTGAGGCCAGGTCAGTAGTACTTTCCTGGTATTCTCGCGAGCGGGCAGGAAACACCGAGGTGTCCAGCCACCGGGTCGTCGTGTAGGGCCTGGAGGACTTCTGGTCGCAATTCTGAAGGTACCACGAGAAGGTACTTGGCTCGAAGTGGTGAGAAGTTCTTCTTGTAGAGAACGCCGTTGGGTAAGAAAAACGACGCCAGTGCTCGCTTGAATACTTTCGGAACGATGGCGGTCTTGCCCTCAAGGTATTCCATAAGGCCCCTGAGTTCCAGGTCGGATCGCTGTCGTTCAGCGAAGTCGTCGGCATATATGGTTCCCAAGAAGCAATCATCCTGGTCGTCTTGCGGCGGCGGGTCTACGGGGGCACGAGACAGGCAGTCGGCGTCAGAATGTTTCCTTCCGGACTTGTAAACGACGGTAATGTCGAATTCTTGAAGTATTAGGCTCCACCGTGAGAGGCGACCTGAAGGGTCCTTCGAGATAGCTAGCCAACACAAGGCGTAGTCGTCGCTCACAACTTTGAAGGGCGAAACTTGGATTTAGCCCAGATGATTGCAAGGGTACTCCTTTTCTGTTGTGGAATAGTTGGCTTCTGCCTTTGATAGCGACCGGCTAGCATAACTGATAACCCTTTCCAGTCCGTCATTTTTTTGCACAAGGACGGCACCGAGTCGTACGCTGCTTGCGTCGGTGTGGATTTTCGTATCGGCGTATTCGTGGAAATGCGCAAGTATCGGAGGCCTCTGCAGGCGTCGTTTCAATTCTTGAATTGCTTGAACTTGCGCCGTTTCCCACATGATTTCGACGTCGGTCTTCATGAGTTGAGTCAGTGGCTCGGCGATCCGTGAAAATTCCTTGACGAAACGTCTGTAATAGGCGCACAAGCCTAGAAATCGGCGTACGGCCTTCTTGTCGCTGGGCGGCGGGAAGGCAGCAATGGCAGCTGTTTTCCGCGGGTCCGGGCGAACTCCAGACTAGCTAATGACATGGCCCAAGAACAAGAGTTCGTCGTAGGCGAAGCGGCACTTTTCTGGCTTTAGGGTGAGTACGGAGGTCTTGATTGCTTGAAGAACAGATTCAAGGCGCCGGAGGTGTTCGTCGAAGTTTGAGGCAAACACGACAACGTCATCCAAGTAAACAAGGCACGACTGCCACTTCAATCCTGCGAGCACGGTGTCCATAACACGCTGGAATGTCGCAGAGGCCGTCTGATGTTTTAAAGGCAGTCTTCTCTCGGTCCCTCTCGTCGACTCGATTTGCCAGTAGCCGGTCTTGAGGTCAATCGATGAAAAGTACCTCGCGTTGTACAGTCGATCAAGGGTGTCGTCTATCCGTGGGAGAGAGTAGACGTCCTTCTTCGTGATTTTGTTCAGGCGGCGATAATCGAAGCAGAAGCGCAGGGTCCCATTGCAGTTACATCTGGGGTTTTACGTCCCAAAACCAATACATCATTATGAGAAATGCCGTAGTGTATGGCTCCGGAAATTTCGATCATTTGGTGTTTTTTAATGTGCACTGACATCGCACAGCACACGGGCCTCTGCCATTTCGCCTCTATCGAAAAGCGACCGCAGCGGCCGGGATCGAACCCGCGACCTTCGGGTCAGGAGCCGAGCATCATAACTGCTGCGCCACCGGAAGAACAAAGGTTAACGCGGGCAAGGACTCTAAGGCGTGGATTCTGCACGCGTAAGCTCTGTGCAAGGCTCTGGCTTATCCAGGGGGTGGGGGAGGAGCCTCAAACCTTTCCCACCTTTTTCGATTTTGCATGTGTATATAATACATGGGCATATACGAACATAACACACGAACAGACAAAGTATGGTTGAATCCCCCCCCCCCCAAAAAAAAAACCATTTCTGGCTACGCTACTGGTTCAATGTGCGTAGAAGTTCATGGCACTTTTCAAGATCTTGTACTCCTGCAGGTACAAAAACCTCATAAAACAAACATCGACAAACCTAAGTAGTCGCGCGAAAAACTATGAGCTATAGATTACATTACACTCAAAATATTCTGCGTCATTCTTCTCACTCCACTTTCCACTTGGATATAATGGAATCCACGGTAACAAGGTACATGGTCACTTTTTTGATAAGGCATGCGAACAAGCTCGAAATTTTATTGATACAGCTAGGGCGAAAGTATCCGTGAAATACTGAGACCATCAGACGTGGGCAATCAAGTATGTCGTTTACTTTTTTTCTGCAGCAGCATCAGCTTTGCGAGATTCTTTATTAACAGTACATGTCATCTTTTGAACGTGGAAGAACTGCACTCCTTTCTTTCTCACCCGCCACAGTGGTCTAGTGCTTATTGCGCTCGACTGCTGACCCGAAGCCCGCGGTATTGAATCCCATCGGCGGCGGCAGCTTTTTCGATGGAGGCGATAATGCTTGAGGGCCGTGTACTTAGATTTAGGTGCACGTTAAAGAACGCCAGGTGGTCGAAATTTCCGGAACCCTCGACTACTGCGTCCCTCATAATCATATCGTGGTTTTGTGAGGTTAAACCAGTTAAACCCCCCAAGTATTATTATCCTTCTTTTGGATGCGTAGCAGCTTACGGTCGAGCGTGCTCCCTCCCTGCGCCGCCACACCCCCACTGCGCATGCGCAACAGCTGGCCCAAGCTTCCGGAGGAGACCGCTAGAGACGCCACGGCAGCTTCGCTCATTCTGCTCCCGGCAACACCACCGTCAACGCCATGATGAGCGCCACCGGCAGTAATGCTGCTGCTTCTGCCAAGGTCGATTCAAATAGGTCGCGAAGCTTCGGGCGAAAAACGGTTCAGAATATATATTGCCAATGACACCAGCAAGGGGAGTTATGGGTGCTGCGATTGAAGCGCGACTATGTTTGGAGGGAACAAACACTAATAGCGAAAAACCAAGTTTTATTCAAACGTAAAGCAATATTTATGTTTTACATTTTACATTTGTTTCCCGAACGATATTATGTAGGTGCAATGTGCCAAGAATGTACGACAGTGTTTAATTCTTACGAAAAACCTTTTTCTTAGCGCCCCCTGAAGAGAGGCGCACGTCATTGTCATTCAGTGCAGCCCTTGCGGTGCATGGAAAGGCGCGCTCGTAAGTTCGTCTGCGGCGACACGCCCCCTCAGGTGTTCTGGTGTTTCGCACTTGCATGCGTTCTGTGAAATATTGTGGTGAGAATTGAATTTTGGTGTGCGCGAAGTTGCGAGGTGCGTTTCATCGTTGGTGAACGTGTTGGCTACGGTGTTCAACGGACAGCAGCACGAGGCGGCTAACATTTCACGCCGAACGCTTTCCTCGGTACTCGCGGAAACGATGTGGGGTGTTCCAAGGATGCAATAGCAACACGCGTACGCCTGGCGAGCCCTCTCTTCTAGATAAGACACCGGGGCAACGGTTCGGAGTAGTGTTCTTGCTGGATTTTCATGGATCAGTATTCCTGCTGCCCGGTTTCCTTCGTGAACACGCAGTGCCTACTATATTTCCTGTTATCGGTGAGCAGATCGCTAAGTTATCTGTCGCGCGGCAATCACTACTATTCGCATGTCTTGATACGTTACACGTAAGGTTAATTTATCGGAACAAAAGGCGAAACATAGTGCACGTAGTGTACGCGCTTTTTGTACTTATTATGACATTTGTTGCTCATTGTGTAG